>NC_082597.1:65931494-66238994 GCF_030936135.1 Gavia stellata | reverse complement strand
CCCACCCAGTCTGCCATGTGTTGCTTCATCCTGCGCTGTGCTCTGAGCATGGGCAACTGGGCTGTGCTCACACACACCTGGGCAGGAAAGCCATTTTTATGAAGTTCAGCTTGCTGAATAATAAAGGATAAGAATGTCTGTTGTGGCCAAGGAGAGTGAATGATGGTTAGGCCACACTTCATTATTTTCTTGGCTTTGGAAAAGTGAGAAATAATTGGTGATTTAGGTTTTGTGATATTTTTACTTGGTAGCCATGGCACCTGGAGTTTTGGTTAAGTGCTGCTTCTCTGTGTTGTGCAAAGGAACAAATAAATAAATACTGCTGCCGCCTTCTGCTGAATACTCCATGAGGCTGACAGAGACATTGATACACTTACCGACAAGAAGACTTCCTGCTGTGTTTGGTCTTAGTATTTTTGTTGTTGTTTCTTTATTCCCTGAATAGCAACCAGTGAACCTCAGAAGTGAAAGACAGGGATTTCAGTTGCAGCAGAATAAATACCTAGCTGTGACTGCTGCCTGTTTGTGCCACGTTAGCATGTAAATCATCCTACACCTGAGCTCAGAATTGCCCTAGGGCCCACAGTCTGGGAGTGGAAATAGATAAAATGAGCATTCATTAAAAGAAAAGAAAGAAGTCACCCTGCCATGATCCATCACTCTTTCTCATGCAGCTCAGTGCTGTACTGCTTCAGTATACTTGCCTCCAAAGATGAAGAGTAATCTTTGGGAAATATGGTACAATGACAGCTTCGTATTTTTGGTACTTCCATGCAAGGGTGTAAAAAATTACAGAGACTTTGTGCATGCCTGCTCTCCAGACTGTGCTGGGAGATAGCCACTTCATTTCTTCAGCATAACAATCGAACCAAATGAGCGTGACTGCAGTAATCAAGACATTAACAGGATCTAAGTGAGGCAAAGTTTACAGGGAAAGGAAATATCCACTCCCTGAGAGGCTCAGACGATACTTCATAATGAATAACTTATATGAGACTTTTTGCCACTTTTTCTCCTTTGTGAATCATCCCTAAATATATTGAAATTTTCTCTAGTGCATTAGTTAGTTAACTAAGATTACTAATCTTAGCATTGTATCTTTATAATTCCTCTTCTGTACCTGATTCACAATCAGTTGATTATGACTATCTGCTATTCTGTATTTCAATTACTCAGGTAATTTTGCATTCCTAAAACTTTGATGGTCTATTGATGCTCATTACGATTTTAATCTTTATTTTCTACAAATATTCTCCAATATTTATGTACAACTACATTATTGAATATTTTTGCAAGGAAATACATTTGGTAAAATATTAATGGAAAAAATACCCAGAAGACATACCTTCACTAAAAATTCTCTGGGCATAGTCTTTGCTGCATACAGAACAGTATTTTAAAGGAAGATTCAAGTTACAGGGCTTTAAAAGTTTGGAAATGCCAGATCAGTAGCTATCTGAGAACAATACATCTAGTCTTCTACTGTGTCTTTCCTGCAGCCCTTTTTTGTTCATTTTGTTGGTTTGGATTTTTTTTTATTATTATTATTATTATTTTCTTCTGCATTTTCCTTATTTTTGCTTTCCTAGCCCAAGCAATATTTATTACATTTGAAAAGAACTAGACAATTGACCAGGTCACATTCTTTTAATTTTGCCCATTTTTGACTTATGGCTACCAAAACTTTGCAGCCATCAAGAAAAAAAATTACTCAACAATTACTAGTCCTAGAAATACTGTGTTGCAGATACAATTAAGAATAGAACTTTCAGCTGAAATTAATAATTTAATCAATGAAGGAAAAATGTAGCAATGAAGCATGTAGACTCATTTTCTCTAGAAATATTAGTAAAACATTACTATGAAAGAAGATGAAGAACAAAGGATCACGTAGAAAAAGAAAATTTAATCTAACAAAATTTAAAAATGTGTGGAACTTTTGGCAATTCAGCTGTGATAATTCTTGTACAGAAGGTTTCCAAGAATATTACATACAGGACATTTTTCACCAAATTGTCCAGATATATGTGCAAAATGTGCATTTCCATGTGCAACCTGGATTCGCAGAATTAACTCATAGCAAATTGCAACTTCATATATCTATCTGTGCATTGAACAATCTGTACTACAACCGTAAACTTTCATCTTCTACATGGAATTGCCTCTGTTTTTTGCTGTACTATACAAAAATGTTCATTTTATATGTCTGTGGGAAAACTTCTCCCTGGATGTGTTTGGAAGAGATCGAATTGTAGCTTAGTTAACTGCATACTTTTTGCAATCATCTACATGCAAAAAAATGTAAAAGGATAACTTTATATGCCTGTGCTTCTAAAAAAAGGCTTTCAGCTGCTGCCATTAAAAAAGAAAGAAAAAATCGTAGGAATACAACAGCAGTAAATGTGTTATGTTGTCATGACAACTGCCATTTCTACTCCGGAGACCTGAGAGAGAAAACATGCGCACACAGAGGAATAGGAGAGAAAACTTTATAAGATGTCCAGGCCAAAATTAGAATTGAGCCAAACTGTCTCAAGTATTTCCAAGGAAAGATGAAAAGCATTTGTTGTATTTATTGATTGATATTGAAAAATGCTAAGAAACATGCAAGTACAAAGGAAAAATCACTGTGCTGAAATGTTAAGTACTTGTGGAGTGTTTGAAAGGAAAGACAACAGTGTTGTTACAAGAAGGAAACATGAATGCACGTTTCCACCGTTCTAGGTTTCTTGAAAGCAAAAGGATTTACATGTTATTTAAGCTTAATTAAGTCACAGACACAGTGATGACATTTTTATCTAACATGTTTTTTGTCAGGGTAAAGACCTTTCTTATGTTTCCAGAACCTGACTATTATAAGCACAGTTTATGACATGCACAGGGACTGATTCAACATCCAGGGAAGGAGATGGCTTCCATGGCTGGGGTTTATCCTTTGACTTATTTCACTTAGGTACACCAACATGGAGTTAAAACTTGATGACACAGTTCTCAGAGTTACCTGAATTCATAAATGTTCCTGCCCCATGCCTGCCAGGGAATTCTTCTCAAAGTTATAACAATGAGTCAGGTTAAACAATATCCTATTGATCACACCTCATGCCATGAAATAAACTTGAAAACTAAAGATGAAGTCTGAGATATAGGGATTTTTTTCCCCTCAGCCACTGAGTGTATTAGAATTATTCCTGTTTGGTAAACTTAGATTATAAAGCTCAAGAAAAGAAGCAGAGACAAAGCTCAAAAATTGAATATATGTCAAACAAGCCATATGAGGATAATATATGCCACAATCAACATTGGACCTTCATGGTTTGGTGACATTTATTCTTGTAAGTGTGGAAAAATAACAAAAAATTAGAAAACAAAATTATCCAGAATAAGACAATGTACTTTAAAATACTTTAAAAGTGACATGTCGTGTGTGTTGCCTTACTGCTGAGCCAGATCAACTTGGAAAGAGTAGTAAACAGAATGCACACTACTATATCCCTTATTTTTCTCCCACTCCCAAAAATGGTATTGGGAAGATCTTTATTCTGCTTGTGGAATTTGTACATTTTACATGAAATTCCATATACTTCTTCAAATTGTGCCTGAAACAAAACATTTTCCTGTGCTGAAGCTAGCCTTACCGATGAGGAAAGGAGAAAGCTGAGGATATTAATAATTAAGCAGAGGACCTCTAGAAGCAGGAGGGAGCCAGGAAAGTACTGAAACTTGTTTTAGGATCCAGAAGACAATTAGAACTCTGATAATAATAAAAGATTCATAAGCAGCAAGGTCTAGAAAAGGCTTTGCAGATACTTCCAAAGTGAAAGGAAGGAAAAATAAAACCAGATTCATTACTTAATAGAACAGGAAACTAAGTAACAAGTGATGCAAGCTTATGTTCTCAGTGAACTCCCTGATTCAATTTTTACACAAAAACATTCAGATGCAACCAGATGCTTGATGCAATTATATTAACAGTGCACAGGTGTGCAGATTGGAGTAGGAGAAAAGAATAGATAATTTCAGTGTATTACAGAATTTATGGTAGGAGGTATTCTAGTGTTCCCTGATGAAAATCATTGAAAGGGCTAGTTAAAACAAACTTTTAACATTTTAACAATATTTTATTGTTGTTGTTATTATTGGAAGAGAAGAGGACCCATGAGACTGGAAAAAGGTATTTTTTGTTTAAAAAAAATCAATACAGAGTGGGATAAAGTCTGAGAATTAAGATGATTCAGATTAACTTCATTATCAGGAAATAGACTTAGATGTTTAAAAAATAATAATATATAAGCATGTGGGAGAGAGTAAGAAGTAATTAAAAGAGCAAACAGTTTGTTTGAGAAGCCATTTCTCCAAGCAAATCAAATACTCATTTTAGCATGTTTACAAGTACAAACATAAACATAGATGCAATGTTGTCTTAACTTCAGTAAGGCTTCTGATATCAACTCACAGAATTAGGAAATATAGTTTGGGTAAGGAAATACATTTTGGTAAAAATTGTCATAAAATGGGCACATCCTTTGTTGAAAAACTCTGCTTAGGTCTAACTGTAATGTTTTTTTGTCAAAAAGGAAAACACATGAAATCAGTGATAGTCTCTTCTATGCCCAAATTTTTGCCATTATTTCCATTAATGATTCAGATGATGAAAAGGATAATACACTTATAAAATACACAGATGACTCCAAAGAAGAACAGACTAAAAGCTTTTCAGAAGACAGGATCATATTCCAAAATAATCTCAGTAAGTTGGAGAAATAGTCTAAAATCAAGGAGAGAAAATTAGATGAAGACAAGGGTAAAGTCTGTAAGAAGGACAAACAAAATACATAATTATAAAACAGGGAACTCAGGGCTCATTGGCAGTATTGCAGAAAAATCATGGTGAACTATAATGAATTGAAAACCAAATACGAATAACCAGCATGAAACAGTTACAAAAACTCCCAAGTCTCATTTCTGGGATATCTTACAGAGAGCACAATTTACAAGGCACAGAAGATAACTTTTTCATTAAACTCAGATGAGGCTTTGCATAGAATAATGTCCGGTTTGGAAACACACTTTTGGGGATCATTTGGAAAAATCAAAAAGTCAAAAAGAAGAACCAGTGATTAAAAATGAAGTTCGAAGAGGTGATACTTTAAAGGTCTGGTTTAAGTCCAGGAAAAGGAAGATGAAGAGCAGTGTCTGTGTGTAACCCATCTTCCAATATGGCTACTGAACAAAGGGAAGAACAAACTGGCTCAATTTTCAGAAACATTTTAAATCAGAAAGTAGAAAATATATCTGTCTGTCAGCACAGTTAAGTTCTAGAAAAAGGAAACTGGGGAGGGGGGGTTCTGGAATCTCCTTCATTACAAAAATAGTGATGATGATGATGATAACTACAACAACAATAATAATAAATCACCAGTCAAGACAAGCATGTTGCTGTGAGCCTGCCATACACATTGGAGCTGAGAGAAGAAGATGGCCTGGATGGTTCTCCCTAGGTAGCGAATCTCTGACTCCTGGTTAGCCAAGACCCTACTCAGTTGTGTGACCAGGGCCCTCCCATCAAAGGGCAGGGAGTAATAGTTCTCCATGTCACTGTGGTGGCACTGGGTACAGAATGTCACTTTCTCATTAGTGTAGATATTTCCATAATGGAGATTGCTGAAAAAGGCACAGTAAAAATTAGTTGGGTGTTCAGAGCTACTGATTTATTGGAATGGTTTAAAGCTCTGATTCAAGAAGATACTTAAGCAGTGTGTGATTGTACATTTGAGTCATCTCACAAATTGAGTACATTTTATTATAACTACATGTGTAGAATACAGTGACTTCCATTAGGGACTGGTACATCCCAAAATTAGTGGTAGAACTCTCTTGCCTTTTGTATGCAAAATTGGAAGAGGCAGAACTTCAGAAAACACATTTCAAGAAATTATCATTGTCAGGGAGCTGGAATAGATGCCAGAAGTGTCTCTATCCACCGCTGAGACTTCGTCTATGCCCATGTGCTGTGTTCACTTTAATCCTATAGCCCATGTCAATCACTGTAACAAGACCATTATCATGCTGCGTCTTTCCCTATTCTTGTTTGCAGGGTATGTATGTGTTTGTACCTATCAACTCCACTTTCCCACACCCCAGTTCTATACATACATCTTTCCCTTCCTACTCAAATTCAAAAAACTCATGACTCTACAGTAACAAAAACCGCAATCATTTCTTCGTACAATATAATGACAAATATTTTAAAAACTTTGGGAAAGAACCAAATCATTCTCACACATTCCAAGTTAAACAAACACACTTCTCCCAGCTACTGGGTTTCATTTCTCACTGCTTTAGTTCTTGATTAATCATTTGCCCCTTTTGATTTGGTAGGGTTTGATGTCTACTTTGAACCAGTGTAAAGAAAACACCCATGGAGAATATATTCTACAGACAGGAGGCCGTTTGAAATGCCCTAAAAATAACATGGGTTTATGGAACCAAAGCATGAATGTGCTTAACGAATCAGAAAGGTTTGTTTACATATTTGAACACAAAATTCTAACTTGAAGTTATATCTGTGAGATCAGTGATAAATATGTTTGCTTTGCAAGGATAAACATCTCATCTCATTTAACATGCCTTCCCTTTCATCTTTACTGCATGGAGTAGATTGAGTATCCCTATGTATTGCTTTTGGCAGTACCTGCCAGCAAATAAGAGTCAATGCAAACACACACTCTGAAGGATTCTGTAACACTTAGGGCTTACTGATGATTATATGTCATAAAATTCAACCCACTTCCTAAATACATAAAATTGCTAGGTTTTTAAATAAATGAGAATTTA
Source organism: Gavia stellata (assembly GCF_030936135.1). Taxonomy (NCBI): domain Eukaryota; kingdom Metazoa; phylum Chordata; class Aves; order Gaviiformes; family Gaviidae; genus Gavia; species Gavia stellata. The sequence continues at coordinate 66,232,160 of NC_082597.1, read as the reverse complement.
AAAAAAAAGAACATGATTTACCGGTCATGAGGAGGAAGAACAAGACAGGATAACAGTTCTCTGATTCACTGTGAATGCACATACCTATTAAATAATCCTGATGAATGTAAAAAGTAGCCACATAATTTTCACTTAGTTACAATAATAGCATAAATTGGAGGTTTCTAAAGGATGAAATGAAAGAATAAAATATTCTTGTATTGTATGGCTCATATAGGACATTATCACAAACAATCCTTAAAAATATGTTTTTTTTAGCAGGACAAATACATCAGCATTCAAAAATAGGTATCTGACACAGAGACATCGTATGAATGGAGGGGCTGACTGTACTTCTCGCTGGTCTGATAGATTTTTGATAATTTGAGAGATCAGGAGAATTAGACAGTGGCTTGACAGCTCTCATTAGGTTTTAGGACATAAATAGTATGCTGCACATATTTGAGTTGCGTAATTACCAAAGTATGGATAACGTACTGCAGAGTGGATCTGTCCCATGCAGCAAAGTAAGTGCAGGGATGGACAGCTCCTACTTACGGAGCCTGGTTTGGAACCAGTTGGGAGTTTCAGTGTGGTACAAACCCTGTGTGAGTGCAGCCACGCTGCTCTGAGAAGAGAGCTTCTGCCCATGTCCATAGCATTGCACTGTGAGGGTGGGCGCACTGCCTTGGTGGTGCTGGCTTAGGGTGGCTGGAGTTACTTCATAGCTCAGATGTGCCTCTTGTAGAGTCAAAAAATGAATTCTTGAAGGAAGGAAAGTGGTGGTGCACCATTCCATGAACTCTCTTTGCTTGCTGTGGCTGGAAAAATGATTTCTAGGATGCAAAAATGTGGAAAAAACTCTTTTACCACAAAATACAGGTGAAACAATGTACAAAATTGTTCTGTTTCCTACGCTGGATTATTATTAAATGCTAAATCAAGTTCAAGGGTTTGGTCCTAATCTTCAAAGTTCTCCAGAAGTTTGTCCGAAAGCAATCAGCAAACAGGTCACATTGTCTGAGTATGACCTCCCATAGTAGCTCCTGTCCTCTCTTATGATGGTACTGCTGAATTTACCACCAAAAAATGCAGGTCTAAGACACGAGAATTAACCTTTTGTGCTTGTAGAGATGTAAAGAGCCACAGACTTCATGGATGTCTGAACAAACATAAAAGACACTTCTCAATCTTAGCTCTTGGCAATACAAATTCCTTCAGTACAAATGGATGAAGAAACATGTAATCGTGTATATGGTGATAAAGCCTACAGAATTATGGTGAGTAGACAGAAAGCTGAGATGAGAAAACTTTTACTTTATTCAAGCCAGAATCAGAAGGCCTGGAAATGTAAAATGAGGAACTATTTTTAGAAATAATTTTCAGAGATCCATCATTCACAATTCACATAGATTTATTGGGTTCAGCAACTGCAAACAGCTTTTATCAGAATAATTTTGACTTTAAACACTGTTTATTAAATATGTGGAGAAGGCCAGAAAAAAATTAACAGTCCCAGACTAAAAGCAATTACATCAGAGTTCTATAAATTCTCAGTGTGAATGTTCTGTAGGCAGAAAGTACATTTATGACTACGATTAGAATGACATCTATTTGGTGCTGTGAAATGTGTCTTTATTTGTTGTTTTAGTCTTGTGTGGGAAGTAGGTACCTCAAAAATCTATGGTTTTAATCATATTATGCAGTTGATACATATAAGTTTTGGGGGGTTTCTTGTAGGATTATTTCTAATGATGAATAATTGCATAGTATGCTCTAGTGATACCATATAATGAAAACAAAGCCCTTGAAGAGATATTTTTGTAATGAAAAATTTGCTATATTGCCTTTTATTTAATATTATAAATGTTAGGTGCAAGTTAACATTTGTCTGGTAATATTATAAGAACACTGGGAAGAACTGTATCTCCAAACTAGAATTTAGCTTGATCAGTGCAGAATAAGATTAGTTTTACATGCAGACTTCTAGTAAATAAAAGGTGGCATTGTTTTTAGGTATAAGAAGGTTCTGGAGAACAAAATATAATGTTGTTCCCATTGTTTTTATCATTATCTTTGCAACTTTGCAGGATTTTTAAAGCCCAGTCTAAAACCCCATTCACTTAATGAACTTTGGATCAATATTCATCAACACTATAGTAACTAATGGTCTAGTCAAAAAAGAACTGAAAATATGTTTTAATGCATGGCAATCAAACACAAGATTATCAGTTAAAGCAGTTCACTATCTGAATTCTGTAACTGATTTTAAAAAAAATTGCTGCATAACTTTTTCTCACTTCTCAGAGCTTAATGTAGCTGCATTTCAATATCAGAAGTATTCACTCCCTAGCATGATACACACGCAAAAAAATTTTTGAAAGAGGGAATTTTGCAGTGGATCCTCAGTTGCAGAAGTGAATTCTCATTTCATTCTTCCCCAGAGGCAGAAATCTATTGAAGTCTTTGGAGTTATGTCAGTTTATATTGGTTGTGATTCAGGGTTTTAATGTAGAGACTTATGACTGTAAGAATGCAGAGTGTTCCTGAACATATTAGCATATGCTGGGTGCTTAAATTTAAGTCTTTTTAAGGTACTAAGGGTTAGATATCCAAAACTTGAAGAAGAAAAAGCCAATTTAATCATGCACTGAATTGTAGTCTGTCCATCAAAAGTTTTGTGTTAAGGGTCATTCTGCTCATTTCATGAAAGAAGAAGGAGAAGAGGCCACAGGAGAAATCTAACAGAATTTAAGTATACTGCCTTTCCATTAAGTATTTCAGTGCCAGCTTCTTGTCCAAAAGAACAGAGCAGTGTGAAATGGGAAGCTCTGATTTTTCATGTAAGGAAATATTGTATGGTTTGTTTCCATTGTTGTTCCAATTCAGCTAGTCTTCATTAGAGAGCAGCCCCATTGATATCTGTGGGAAGTTATATAATAATTCCTTTGTATGCCTTCTCTTAAATGTTAAAAGTAATTATCCTGTCCCTTCACAAAGCATTCTACCATTATTCAGAAGAGATCTCAAGAAGCCATGGCCTTATCATAGAATGAACTACGTTTTGTGAACAGCATACCTATTATCTGTGAGAAAAAAAGTATAATTTGTCCCTTTGCCTAGGGCTTGCTGGCATATATTGCACACCACAAACTCTAAGGGATTAACTTCATTTGTACCACCTCATTTTGCCTTCAGAAAAGAGAAAGAGAAAGAAAGGGATGGGGTAAAATCCATCTAACTCTCTCATTCAGGTATAACATCTTCATTCAAGACAAAAGGTTTTCTTATTATTAGTATTTATATTCTGCTTCAATACAATGTTCTCTGCTAAGTTGATCTCAGTAGAGCACTCTGTTTAGTGCACAGGAGCTCTTATTCTTTGTTTTCATTTATTTTAAACTTCTGTGATTCTGAAGGTTATGGTCTAGCCTAAATCTCAGTTTTCAAAAGGAAAAAGAAGTTGAGGATTATTATTGTTGTTGTTGTTGTTGTTGTTATTAAATATTTACAAATTATTGCAGTAATCCAAAGTATATTAAATTGCTTGTGAGAGTTTATGTGTATGTGCATGTGTTAAATCAGTGGTTTTCAACCAGAAGCCCTAAGGCACTTTTGGAACTGTACACAAAAGGCAATGGAAAAAAGAAAGAGCATTAACAATAGGCTTAATTTTGCTAAATAATGGAAACATCTGCACATCCAGTAGACTTATTTTAGGCATCTACACACCAGTACTAGAATAGACACTTGTAAGCACCAAAATGATATCTGGATTTCTCAGCCTTTCTTAGAATGAAGGCATGCTTTCATCCACCATTATTTTGAATGCCTAAAATACAGTTTGTTAGACCTTAGGCCTGATTTGTACATTACCTTAAAACAATTTAAGGAAGATAATCCCTAAAACAATGACAGACAATCTGCTTTAAAAAAGGATACGTGGTAACATCTACCTGGGCTTTCTTCCACTGTCATTGGAGAGGATATCACAAGTGTAGGAGGTTGGTGGAATTGGTGCTCTGACACATGGGCCACACACCTGATAGAGGTTTTTATTACTAGGACTCACAGTGCAGTCCCCAGAGGAAATGGACAGTCCACATTTCCATGTGCAAGCTTGACAGAAGGGATCTTCTGCTGTTGACATTGTACTGTGAAATAGTCACACATCTGCATAAAGGGCAAGTTTATGAAGAATTTGGCCCAGATAAATGATTCACCTACCTAAACTGTCATTCAGAAGGTACAGAATCCAGTAGATTGCTCAAAAGCATCTCAGAACACCATTCCTCAACGGAAAGAGCATCTAACCTTCTCAGCAAAATACCCCGAAACTAATTTTAGAGAATACTTTCCACTGAAAGGGGAATGACAGGGAAAGAAGAAGAAGGAGAGGTTGGCTGGGAATGCTGTAATAATGGTGTGGTGGGTTGACCCTAGCTGGATGCCAGGTGCCCACCAAAGCCGCTCTGTCACTCCCCCTCCTCAGCTGGACAGGGGAGACAAAATATAACAAAAAGGTCATGGGTCAAGATAAGGACAGGGAGATCACCCAGCAATTACCATCACAGGCAAACCAGACTCGACTTGGGGAAAATTAATTTAATTTATTACCAATCAAATCAGAGGAGGATAATGAGAAATAAAAAACAAATCTTAAAACACCTTCCCTCCACCCCTCCTTTCTTTCTGGGCTTAACTTTACTCATGAATTCTCTACCTCTTCCCTCCCAGTGGCACAGGGGGATGGGGAATGGGGGTTGTGGTCAGTTCATCACACATTGTTTCTGCTGCTCCTTCCTCCTCAGGAGGACGACACCTCACACTCTTCCCCTGCTCCAGCGTGGGGTCCCTCCCACGGGAGACAGTCCTCCATGAACTTCTCCAACGTGAGTCCTTCCCACGGGCTGCAGTTCTTCATGAACTGCTCCAGCATGGGTCCTTTCCATGGACTGCAGTCCTTCAGGAACAGACTGCTCCAGCGTGGGTCCCCCACAGGATTACAAGCCCTGCCAGTAAACCTGCTCCAGCGTGGGCTCCTCTCTCCATGGGGCCACAGGTCCTGCTAGGATCCTGCTCCAGTGCAGGCTCTCCATGGGGTCACAGCCTCCTTTGGGTGCATCCATCTGCTCTGTTGTGGGGTCCTCCATGGGCTGCAGGTGGATATCTGCTCCACCGTGGACCTCCATGGGCTGCAGGAGGACAGCCTGCCTCACCATGGTCTTCACCACGGGCTGCAGGGGAATCTCTGCTCCGGCGCCTGGAGCACCATCTCCCCCTCCTTCTTCACTGACCTTGGTGTCTGAACAGTTGTTTCTCTCACATATTCTCACTCCTTTCTCCAGCTGCAGTTGTGCAGGGCTTTTTTTTCCCCCTTCTTAAATATGTTATCCCAGAGGCGCTACAACCGTCACCAATGGGCTCGGCCTAGGCCAGTGGCAGGTCCGCCTTGGCACCGGCTGGCATTGGCTCTATTGGACATAGGGGAAGCTTCTAGCAGCTTCTCACAGAAGCCACCCCTGTAGCCCCCCCGCTACCAAAACCTTGCCGTGCAAACCCAATACAGATGGTTTTACCACCATCTGTGTAATCAGTGAACACCTTGCATGGATATGGAGTGTGGAAATGGGACCTTGAATATATAGTCTACAACAACATCCCTGTACATCGCATGACAACCAGTATGGGTACCTAAAACTGCCTTCCTGAGATCTCCTCTACCTCCCTGTTCCTGATAGACCTAAGTGCTGCTCAGAACTGCTGCAGGCAGCTGACTGCTCCTCATCCAGCACTGTAAAGGAATGGAGATTTTAGCTGATGGTCAAGAAAATGCAGACACTACCTGCCATGGTGGGTAGTGGCTAGGCTTATGCTCCAGTGCTTAGCAGACTACCTTCTGAGGTTTTCCAGACAACTGGTTGAGAAGCATCAGTGTAGAATGACATCTTGTAATGATCTGATCTTCACTATGCATCTGTAACACCCTTATTAGCTTTCATAAACAACCTCATTTTCTCTCACCAAAAGTTTACAGATAACTCTTTTTCTCAATCAAAACACAAGGTAAAGATCCACGTGCTTCACTTCAATTTTGAGACCAAAGTTCTATCAGCTTTAATGTTACACAGAGGAGCATCAGCAACTGGTAGTAAAAAGCAAAAAAAAATGCATACAGTACTTGACCTCCAAGCTGAGATCTGGCAGCCTCTCAATGTCCAGATATCAAAGGCAAAGACAATTCAAACTATTTCATAAGCTCAACAACTATAAAAGAAACATATTGAATAAAGATGAGCCTTCATATTCAGACAGTTTCAAAATAAAAAGAGAAATTTGAAGGAATTTAGACATCAGGAAAAAATTAACAGTTAAGACAGTGATGCAGGGGATTAGACTGCCCAGGAAGGTTGTGGAGACTCCGTCACCGGAGGACTGTCAGACTAGGCAAGCATACAAGAGCACAGATGGATGTTGTATAGTTCATGGCAGGAGGATGGATTACATATCTTCTCTTTCAGTTTTATTTTGTGTGATTTTTTTGCGTACAATTTTAACCCATGCAATGCCTGCATTTTTGAGACAGCTGCTCAGCAAAGTGCTCTGAAAGAAGCTGCATATCCACAGCAATACACATCAGATACTGTCACAGGAAGCACGTTTCATGATTTTACTTAAACTATGATTTTCCCAAGAGAAATGATTCCCAAGAAGCATTTCTTTTGAACAGACTGTCATGTAATAGGTGTACATTATAAGGAACTTGCTACAGTTATTTCTAAAAGTGCCCACAGAAGTTGTGTGTGATACCTTCTGTGATCACTGGTGAAATGTTCTGTTGCTAAAGAAAACCAGAGCAGTAAAATCTCCATATAGCAAACTACAATTTTACATGTTAGATTTCCAGCAGAGAAGCCTGATATCAAGAGATTTTGCTTTCTAATCAATAGAAAAATTCCTCGGGGATTAGGAATATACTCAGTCTACAGCTCATTTTGTTTTCAGTCTACAGGCAGTGTACAAAGTGGGACAGAGCTTGGGTTAGCATGACCTGCATAAAACAAAGTGTGAAAAGACCATTAGTCCTCCTCTCACCCAGTGAAAAAGCAAAAGCTAGTGTTGGCAATTGAAAAATCACATTCTGGTATGTTTTGAGGTTATCTGCTTATAGGGAAACACAAGTGTGTAACCTTTATGAAGGGGTTCTATAAAATGCTTTGCCAACATTTTTGGTCCATATTCATATATGGAAAAGATTATTCCAGTTCAGGACTCTTCAAGAGTGGGACAGTCTGGGATTTAAAGCATGTCAGAGCCTTCATCGTGTACAGGAGAGTCCTGGAGTAGAAAAGCAAACTTCCCCTAGGCCCCTTCCTGTCCACTACCATCTGGATGTCTCTTTGCCTGGTCCTGGGGAGTATTTATTAGGAATAAAGTCTATCCTTACCCATGGAGCCATTGCCATGAGGAGTCTAAGGAGTCTAATAATCATCCATTGTTAATAACGGCAGTTAACATTCACACCTTTTGCACCCCATTAATCCAGATTATGTTCTTTCAACTATGGAAAAATCTTTTGTTTTTTTTTCTTTGAAGATTCTTCTCCAACACAGTTGACTTCAGATCTGAAGTTTACTTAAAGGTTGTTTGTTTCTGTTTTCTTTATTCTTCTCTTTTTCTCAGTTATTGGGGTATAAGTTGTCTTGAGTATTATTAGATCATCAAAGGTCATATTCCATCAGGTTTTTTTCTGTTACAAGCTTCCTTCCTCCACATGTCAACAGAAATTCTACATTTTTAAGATGGGAGTCTAATCTTTCTACTCCTGAAACTGATCATCATGAGAGCAGTTATCAACATCATTTCACTTTTCCAGTAGTCTGGCAGCATGTATTTGGACAATGTTACCAACTCCTCCAATAGTGCTTTTGTATCTGTTGCCTTCACACCTTGATATTTGCTCTTTCAAAAATCTCAGTGACTGGCATATTTTCAAAACTTTCTGAGGCAGCTTAAATGGACTGATATTTCCCAAATTCAGTGGCTATATTCCCAATACAGTGACTACAGATGGGCCAGTTAGTGTATGCGTGATGTAGAAATGGGACTGTTGCTCACTTACCTTAGATTTTTATGCCAGTATAGGATTTGTTCTCTCCCCCTTGGAATTTCCCCAAAGCACTCCTGGCTTTGAACAAACTGTGATTTATTGTATCATGGAGAAGAAAATCACATGGCAGTTCAAGACAGTTGGGAAATAAATAATAAATTACAAATTCAAAAAGCTTCACTTTTAAACAATTTGCATTTGAAAAGAACTTCTAAAGTGTTTCATTATTAAAGTACTTAACAAGCATACAAAAAAATTTAGTGTGCCTAGCAAAACAAAAATGGTAACATTGCTAATTATGTCTGCCTACCAGGGAGTGGGCTTTAGTACATCCTAAACCATTTCAGAAGGATGGTCTCTGTTCTAAATAACTTATAGCTGAAGGAAGAATGGACAGAAAAGCAGACAGAGAGCAAAGGAAGAAAGATTTTAAGTAGACAGAATCCTTAGCAATGAGTTTATTTAAGTTGTGACAGGCCAGAGGGACCTATATGGGAAAGAACGAGGAGAAAATTTTGTATATAAGGGGTACACTGAGCAGTCATAACAATGCACAAAGAGTAATCTGAGGTTTTCTAGTGTGTTATCTTTAAGGATAAAAACTTCATCTGGTAACAGCATAGCTTATTCTGTTTTCATGCAAACTAGTGTCACAACAACAAAAATCCTTCCAATGTAATAGAATTAATGAGGTTATGTTAGTAAAAGCAGGGTGTTGAGAGAAGCAAGGAACCCATCAGCAAAAGTAGCAGTAGCCTGCTGCAGGATGTGGTAAGGGCACTGAGTATAAATTATAAACACTCTGGATCGACCGCAAGTGTATTAGTTAAATATTAGCAATACTGAATGTGTTTCATCAGCATACTGTCACTGAAAGAGAAGGTCTATGGAATATAATCATGAAGTAAAGTTAGGGTTTTCTCCAAAGTCTTATGTAGAATAAAATCAGAATTTTGCTACCATCTGTAGCTGTATTTTTCCTCCTCTGTAGAACTCCAAGGATACAGATGCTGAATACAGGCGGAGAGGGTAATACACTCTAGTTTGGAAACTGGCCAGTGAATAGGAAGGGAGTATACTCAGAGACTTTTACAGTCAGTGAGAGACCACAGGAAAGCTAGAAAGCCAATGAGCCTGGAATCCTTCTCTGCAAAGGATGAATAAAGAATTGTGCTGCTGCAAAAGGGCAGAGCTGTCTGTTTGTCCATCTCTAAGAAAGTCAGGATTATTTCCATCAGTTAACCAGATTCTGAATACTAAATTTTGCTGTCAATACCACTATTTCTCCTTACTTGGTAGAGAGGACGCTATTTCTTGTTACATGACTTTAGCTGCATGTCTGATAAATGTCTTGTGAAAATGACCGCCGCAGAAATGCTTTCTCACATGTTTTGATCCCAAGGATTTGAGACCAGAGCTGTCCCTGTGTTCTCTCACTCCCACCCAGCTGAAGACAGACCAAAATGACAAACAGAAAAAGAAAGGACTTCTGATGGAGCTGAACAATCTATTAAGACACAGGGGAAAACACTCACCCACGCCATGACATGAAGAGTACTTTTCTTTAATGTAAGCAAAAGGTAGCCAAATCAATCTGCTCAGTGCTGCAGGAGGCTAAAGGAAAGGCTTTTTAGCAATTCAATATAATTTAGAAAATATCCAGAGCCTGCTTTAAATGGTTTATATTTTCACTGTGGTAACAGAGTGTTCCAGAGCTGAAGGATCTTCTATTCACCTCTGGAGCATTCAACAGTTTAGCTCCAAAGCCTTCCCTTGGTTGCACTCTTATAATCTTACCTCTACTGTGATAGCATTGTCATTCAGAGCACTTTAGTTAAAGGCATGCTGGGTGGTACCATTCCTTGTTGTGAGAACTACCTTACCTTAATGTGTCACATCAGCTACAGGCTCCACTTAGAGGTACAACAAATTGATTAATCTAAGTTTAGAGACTCTTCTTTCCCATAGCTTATATGCAGTCTTCCTGTGGATGTGATGTTCTTCCCTCAGGCTACAGAAAGCAGAATTTTTCCCTTCCTGATTCAGGATACCAGTGTAAGTGAATCAAAGTCAATAGGTATGTGATGTTTCAAGAAGGAGATGGTGACAGGATGAGACACTGCTCTATTTTATAAGTGTGAGCGGTAGCCGTTCAGGCAATAAAAATCCACTCCAAACTTCTTTCTTGCACTGGATCCCATCTAGCTTTTTTCAACTGTTAACTCTCTTACTCTGTTAATGTTGCTAAAGAATATACGTAAAATGTGTTTTTATAAATAAGATCAGCAATTTTTTATAATCTGATAGATAAAATGTCTTCTAGTAATAAAGAACAAGATGTCAAATTGTGATGGGGAAGCTTGTATTAACATCTCTATTGTCTCTTTCTCCCTTGTCAGCACAGTGATATAGTTGACTTCTTCCAATGACAATTAAAAATAACTGAGATTTCACACCTATGAAAACAGATTAAGGAGAGACTAAACAGGTCAGTCATACAAAAATACGATCAGGTGTTTCACAGAACACAGTCTGTTATTTTTCATTGCCAGACTGCTTAGAAATCTTTCCCATACCAGGCACACAAGAAAATCATCAGGAAGAGACAAAAAAGATAAGCTGAGGTAAAAACAAAGGTAAAAACCCACTCTCCTGTGGCAGAATTTCTAGCAGATTTAAAGTTCTGGCACTGCCACAACAGTGCAGAAAATGGGTTTCCACTCAAGACCTGAAAAAGCTTACCGAAAATCTGGGCACGGAATAATAATGATCTAGACATTTTTATTTTTTTATTTTGAAATGAAAAACATTAATACTCAGATTGCGACCAACACACTGTACCGTGTTTGTCTGGCTTACTGCAATCACTGATTCTGAAATCCAGTTTTCTTCTCTCTCTGCTGTAGCTTGCCAGTTTGAAATGAAAGCTGACCCTGTTGCATAGCTCAAAGGTGTGTCTTTCCTGAGAAAGGTCTTTTTGTTTGTCTTTCCTCATTCTAATAAGTGATGTGCAATGGGACGTTGGTGTTAACAATGGATGATTTGGTTTTTGTTTTCCAAAGGATATAATCTAATGAAGGTTTGTAGTAACCCTTTTCACTTTATAAATTGGCTGAAGTAACCAGATTTTTATTCATTTTTGCGAAGACTTCTCAGTAGAGGAGAGTCATCTTCTATATGCAATCAAAGCTTACAGCAGCGGTCCTGATCTAGTTTATTTGAACGACTGAACTTGCTGGGCAGATAAAAATTTGCAGTCTTAAATGTTTAAAACTGGACATGTACCATCATCTTACAAAGAAATTAACTGGAGGAATTATAGCAGCTTCTAGTGGACAAAAGATTCAACTTGGGAAACCATTTTAATTGTGATTAACAGCTTGCTGGTGCCAGTTAAACGTTACAAGGCTAATCCTTCTAGTAGTTATAAGGTGATATTCACATTGCTTAATTTTAGCCATTTAAGTTAGGTGCCTGAATAAGGAGTCTCCTCAAGCTGCCTTGGAGCAAGGTCCATGAATGTAGCTTAAAATCCCCTGGAGGGTAATTCAAAGAGTCTGAAGTTCCAGAAAGAAACTGGAATTAGGTGTTTAAATCAAGCAAAGTGAATATGCCATCCTCACAACTTGCTGGTGAGTAGATGGGGAGCAGCTTGTGGTACTGTAACTCTTGCTTTCCTTAGAGTGTAGCAAGGTCTATGGAACCCTCTGCCCTCGTTGCACCCACAGGGCAGCTGTTGCTATTGCTGCTGCTGCTGCTGCTGCTGCTTAATGCAGTGCGGGGATTTGGAGCCTACTGTAGGTGACAGGGCACTGTAGTAGCTGCTCCCAGCTACTCCAGGATTGAAATGACTATAGATTATTTATGCCAGACCTATTTAAATGCCTAGCAGAAGACAAAAAAATGAGAGAGAGAAAATTACCAGTTCAGTAAAGAGTCTAAAAATTTACTTTAATTAAAAAAACAATGGAAAAAAAGTAAGGGAAAAAAGTGCTTCAAGGGCATCCAGTCATAAAAAAGTATTATGTTGAAAGTCTAAAGCTTTTAATATTACATGAATTATAAATTATGAAATGTAACAGTCAAAAGATTTCCAGACATTTCCCTGCTGATGTACAATCTTCTATCACTCATTGTCACCTTGTGTTTGTATCATTCTCTGCACCACAGAATTGGCTTCAGCCCATAACAATTAATGCGTTAAGTGCTTTTTTTACCTTAAGATTCAGCATTGTTGTCATCAAAATGTAACAGAAAAATTGTGGTGTAAATGAAACATATTTTAGCTGTAGTTAACACAGCTTTAGCATTTCACCCATTTTGTAACAAAAGGAAACATTAAGCAATAGCAAGAAAGCCTAAACTTTCATGGTGATCAGCACATTTACACCACTTGCAAAATAACTTGACTAACAGAGTAAAAGATTAGCATGTACACACTTCTGAATTTTCTGTTTTAGATCACAGCTGGTGTTAACTGGAATCAGTTCTTCAGCATTGTAACAGTTAATATCATTGGGGGATGTCCTTATGCTTCTTTTAGTCCTTCTCCTTCAGTTTCTTTTACTCCAGCAGAGTTTTCACTATTATTTTTCATCCTAATAAAAACAGTCTAACAAACCCTTGTTTGCTCACCTAATATAAATGCAATTGCTCTTTTGATCTGTCCTACTAGCCATTGTATAAATGACAGAAATGTACAGTGATGATTTTAGGTCTGAAATTTCCTTTCTCCCTTGGACAATAAATATGCCAAAATGTTGAAGTAATTTAGATCAAACAAAATGTAGATCTTCTTTCTAAACAATCTTTTAATAACCACCTACTCACTTACAGACAAGTGAGTTCCATTTCCTTCTCTTCTTCCCCTCTCCATCTACTTCAAAGTAAAATACAGTGGTAGTGCAGCCTATTATTTTCTGGATTTGCCTTTCTTTAATGAGTCCTATCTTTATTGATCGTCCTGAAAGACGGGTACCTAGCCTGGGTACTATCCTATCTCATGGCCAACCCTATGGTCTGAAGTTTACTGGGGGAGTTCATTAGAAGGACACAGGCACTTTAAAAATCATAGTTTTATGAATCCAAACTTCAGTCCAACCTTTTTTGTGACTGTTCTTATACTGGTTTAGTAACCATGATGCTGAAAGCAGGGAGAAAAGCTATGAATTCTGCTTCTGGTTCTCCCTCAGCGCCTCCAATCCCTGAGTCAGTTCTTTGCCCTCCTAGCTGGAGAGTAACCTCCAGCAGATGCCATGTGCATGTCTAATATGGTTTGAAATTCAGTTGGAGCCTCCCTTGTGCTGCTCCTATACCTACAACTACCAGCACTACCACTTTCTTCTTGTTAACAACTGCTTCATAGAACAGCTCATAGACAAAAGAAGTTTGAGGAAAAAGTCTTCTAAATACTTAAGTTCTTTCCAGTTGGGTTACCATGTGTATTTCAGGCACCAAACCTTTCAGCATTTGCACTGGGAGGGAGAGGTCCAGGATGGCCCTTCAGTACTGCATCTGGGCATAAAACGATACATTTGAGAGAAACAACATTGTACTACAAGTAAATATTATATCTGTACCTATGTTTCAAAACAGGTGCTATCTACTTCAGCTTATTAGGTCTGCTTGTATTTCAAATTCCTGAAGAGAAATAGTGTTTTCTCTGAGGAGAGAAAAATCATTTGAATAATACAAACATGTAATCAAACTAAGTTGACTCAGTGAGTGAGAGAGTAATATACTGGAGATTTTGTTTGATCAATAATATTCTACTTCTTGTAGCAGCAACTTGGTAATGAGAAAAGGGCATTTTTAGTTCTTATAGGCTTTTAGTGTTTATATATCACTAGAAAAGATGATGAAGTATACACTTTTTACTCTCTGTTAAGATGAGGTTGACTCCTTACCCATACGGTCACATATAGGATCTCGCACTATTGTATCACTAAGATGAGGAACAGAAGTGGCAAGTCTTGTATACTGGTACTATCTGGTCTTAAACACTCCTGTTTCTTGAAATGTGGTAGCAGCACACTGCAAGTTACCATGTCCAGATATCGCAACAGCACTAGACTGCTGGAGTGTGGATTTTGAAAAGAAGCAGGAGCTGCCTTCAGCCCCTTTTTCACACGCACACAGTGCCAAAGGCACCCCACAGCCCATACGGAGCAAAGCAGAAGTTCATTGTCAGTTATCTACTTTTGGCATCCACACACCTCATAGCTAGTTATTCAGCTCATAGGTTTGGAATGAGCAAAACTTGCCATTTACTTGGCTTAACGTGACCTATTGTGGGGTGTGTTGCTTGGGAGCATACCTACAGCTATTCGTGCTAAGTAACATTCATGGTTGTTCCTCTAGTTTAGCATTCTGACAGACTTCAATGAGTTTTACAGTTGTTGAGGTGTCCACAAGCACCTGTTGGTGCCCATAAGGATCAGCATCCCACTGTGCAATGCTCCTTTGATTTAAGACACTGCTGTTTTTACAGACACTGCCTGTAACTACCTTCCAGCATCTGTTATGCTGCAATTTTTTCAGAAAAAGCAGAAAACATAATGCTTGCTTTCTGGAGCTACAATCAAGAATCTGCATGATAAGGTTTAATGTCTAAACATGAAAGAGTGTTTCCTGACGCTGCTGAGCATCCCAGACTCTTCAGACAGCTCTGCTTTGTTAATCTAGACTCTGTATTGTGTTTATTTCTTTCTGATTTGGATGAAAACTTAAAAAATCGGTCACCCATTGCAATAATTAAGTAATTTCTAGGGTCTCTCGAACGGCATTTGAGTTTTGTTTAGCTATCAGAAGGGTCATTTACTTATCTGCTTCTATATCTGGTTTGTTCAGACCACATAGAGACATTCAGAAGAAAGTAGAAGTATTTTGTTGGATTAGTCACAAAATTACTTCTACAAAAGAAAGCTAAGAGTTATTCCTGCATTGTGCAGCTCCATTCACAGCTCCATGTGAAACAAACATGCTTTGTTAAAGAGCAGGCCAAATAAAAAGGGCATTTCTTATTTCATACCCTGCTTTTGGGAAAGTACTGTTGATTAGTGGAAAGATGGAACATAAAGATTTTCTACACCAAAGAGTACAATTGTTTGACCCAGTCAAATGAGTTTTGATCTTAGAATTGACAGATTTTTTTTTTTACTGCACTGCAGTGAAGTTACAATTGCAATGACTTCGAGTGAAATCCCTTGGAAGAGCAAGATAAAATATAAAATTCAGAGAAATTACTAATATGCATAATTAAATATAAAATATGCAAAGAAGAATAAAGAAGAGAATAAATATTGCTTCTTTCTCTTTTTTCCTTCGCTTTTTTCAATCAGTCCTTTGTTCAGGAAAAACTGCAAGTAAAGAAGAATCAACAAAATATGATAAACTGGACTGTCTGGTCTGCACTGTCATCTCTGGAGAGCACTTTACATAGAGGAAATCGCAGAATCACAAAATCACAGAATGATAGGGGGTTGGAAGGGACCTCTGGAGATCATTTAGTCCTATCCCCCCGCACCAGAGCAGGTTCACCTACAGCAGATTGCACAGGAATGTGTCCAGGCAAGTTTTGAATAGCTCCAGAGGAGGAGACTCCACAACCTCTCTGGGCAGCTTGTTCCAGTGCTTGGCCACCCTCAAAGTAAAGTTCCTCCTCATGTTTAGATGGAACTTCCTATGACCAAGTTTGTGCCCGTTACCTCTCGTCCTGTCACTGGGCTAGTCTCCAGACTAAAAAGACCCAAGTCCCTCAGCCTTTCCTCATAAGAAAGATGTTCCAGTCCCCTAATCATCTTCGTAGCCCTTTGCTGTACCCTCTCCAGCAGCTCTCTGCCCTTCTTGAACCGGGGAGCTCAGAACTGGACACAGTACTCCAGGTGCGGCCTCACCAGGGCAGAGTAGAGGGAAGATAACCTCCCTCGACCTGCTAGCCACACTCTTCTTGATGCACCCCAGGCTGCCATTGGCCTTCTTGGCCACAAGGGCACATTGGTGGCTCATGGTCATCCTGCTGTCCACCAGGACTCCCCGGTCCCTTTCCACAGAGCTGCTCTGCAGCAGGTCAGCCCCTAACCTGTACTGATGCATGGGGTTATTCCTCCCCAGGTGCAGTACCCTACACTTGCCTCTGTTGAATTTCATAAGGTTCCTCTCTGCCCAACTCTCCAGCCTGTCCAGGTCATGATGAATGGCAGCACAGCCTTCCGGTGTGTCCGCCACTCCTCCCAGTTTTGTGTCATCAGCAAACTTGCTGAGGGCACACTCTATCCCTTCATCCGGGTCATTGATGAATATATTGAACAGGACTGGACCCAGTACTGACCCCTGGGGAACACCACTTGTTACAGACCTCAATGATCCACAAGATGTCAGATCATCTGAATTTTTTCACAACCCTCAGTGATCTTTAGATAAAGCCTCAATGTTATGCAAACTGCCTCCCTTGATATCATAAGGATTTTAAGTAATAATATCCAGATAGAAATCCCCTTGAAATTACCATCAAAACTGTCGTCTTCTTCTAGGGAAAAATCTGAAACCTGAAATGAGGATGGTATATGCAAAAAAAAAAAAATAAAGGAAGGTTACTTGTATTCTTCAGGTGTGACTATAGCTGACTCTTCCTTCTGGAATAACATTCAGGTATTATCTTTAAACAACTTTTTGTGTTGTCTCTAAGAATACATTTCTGTCATTTCTGCCTAACTAATTTCAGCTGTCACCAACATCAAGAGAGTACAATTGGTAAACAGCAGAGAGATAATAACAGGCTGTCTGGGCAGTCCTCGGGAGGTTTGGTTTGACTGCTTTTAAACATCTGGGTGAGCAATTAAACAGAAAGCTAGCTACAACTGATCAAGGTTATATACTTGTCAAGTATCTACTTTTACTTTACCGTTAAAAAATCAAGGAACGAGAGCTGCCTCAGAGCAGCGTGTTGGGTGCCTCAGGAGGGCGTGAATCAAGGGCGACCTCCCATCATCTGGGCTCTTGCAAGGTGTCCGTCAACAGGCCCCCACTCAGCAAGGGAGAAGCCAGAGCCAGGGGCCACCCAGGAGATGGGGATGGAGACCACCACTCCATGGCAGAGCTCAGGGAGGGGCTGGGATGGCCTCCGAGGCAAAAGGCGGGGGGTGGGGGGGGGGGGGCTGGGGCAGATGAGCCTGCAGCTATGGCCTTTTGGTACCCTCAGGGCCCTGATGGGAGGCTATGAAAGCCTCTCCACAGGATATGTGCTCTACACTAAATTGCGATGTGGAAAATAATGTGGATGTTAATGTGACTTACAGGACCTTGCCCAACATTCTTACAAAGAATCCCTACTTAAATGTGGAATAGGACTATAGGGGGCTTTGGTGTCAAAAGCAACTTCTGAGAAAACTGCCTTATTTCATTGTAAAATAGCACTTAGTCATGTTGACCTGACTTCTCTGAAAGTCACGACACTATTGATAAAAAAATCAGTTGTATACAGAAACCATGCAAAAATCTGCGATGTTGAAGGACATCAAGGCATGTGGCAGTGAGAAAGGTGCAGCACGGGCAGAGGGATCCAGGGCAGCAGGACAGGGAGAAACACAGCGTGGATGGCAGCCTGTACCAAAAGGGATAAAAGGGAACTGAGGAGTATAGGAAAAGGTCACCTGGACCATCAGTGGCCTACTGTCTGCAGATGTAGGCTGAGTGGTTGTCTTGTGTCTGTCTCCCATGGCATGACCTTGATATAGCCATAGAGAGCAAGCATCACTGTCCTGCCTAAGGAAGACAAAGCTGCTGCAGCTTCCAGGCCATATGAGCTTTACCATCCTGTGTGGTAGCAGGATGGATGCAGCCATGCGAGGGCATTGGCTGTTCCAGGGGACAGACAGAAATGGTGATGAAGTCATGAAGCTGTGACTGTTTTCCCCCATGTTAATACTGTGTGCAGGACCAAGAGGACAGCACTTGCCCTCAGGCTGTGCTGTTTCGCATGTTTGCTGGCCTGGAGTGGGATGTTTGGTTATGCCCAACAAACCAGATGTCACCTATATCCTGACAGATGAAGAAACTTGATGTGGGTTATGGACTTCAGGGGTAGGGATAATGATGCTGCTTTCCAGAGGTATTAAGAAAAATTAAAAAAAAAAACCAAAACAGGAGTCCACTGGGAAGGCTGAAGGGTGCACAGGACACATAAGGCAATGGCAAACACACACCCTGATTGTAACTTCACCTGATCCTCAGGGTGGTGGATCCCAGGCAGCTGTCTATACACCTGGCAGAGGGGCATGAACATCCTAGCAGGACAGGCTGGCATTTTCTTTTGTATAAAAGGAAACAGGTTCAAGAGGGAGGGGTAGCTCTGTGCGTCATCCTCTGAAAGACCGGAGATGAAAGCTGTGTTTAAAAAATGCCTTCCTACACCAGGTGTAGAAAGACAAGAGATAGTAGTACAATCACTATGGAAAATGAGGATTTTATGGATTTTTACAGTTTGAATTATTTTACACATTTTAAAGAGAATAATATTTAGTAGAATTTCTTTAGACTCTTTTTTTAAAAAAAGTTTCATCCTTAATAGAACTAGCTGAAATTTTCACATTAAATATTTTAAGAGAAAAAATGTATGTGTATACATATACTTGTATGTATACGTATATGTATATTTACACACACATTCTGAAATGGTAAAGGTTGCCTAGAGACATTAAAAAGGACAGTTGTTAATTTAATGGAGTGGAGAGAGGCTTGTGAACCAAGGGGTCATTTCAATTTCAAAAATTTTGTGTTTTGGAAAAAACAAATTTACCCCAAATTCATGTTGTTTTTTTAAAATTATTCTCTACATAGAAATGACTATGACTTGCAGTTTTATTTCCTTTAGCTTTATTCTAATACATTTAATATCTTTAAGAACACTAAGGCCCAGAACAAAACATTTTTCATGTCCCCAAAATATTTTTTCACCTTGCCTATCACCAAAAAATTAAACTGTTTTTAATCCCCCTGCCTCAGGGAAATCCTTCAGGATTGACAGAAACCAAACAAATTAAGCATTGGTATAATTTAATTCTAGATGGAATTTAGTGGCATTTTCATCCTACCTCCCTAACAGTTGTTTTGAGGTTTACGTCGTTGGATTTTACATGCATTTTAAAGACAGAAAATTCAGTATAAGTACAAATTATTACAACATGATGGTAAACATAGGGGCAAAAAAGAATGCCACAAATAGTTCTGAGAAAACAAAGTATTAAAAACTAAAAAATCGTCTAAAATGTCCTTCAGTTCAAAGGGATCTTGATTTAGGCAAATGATTGTCCACTTCTAAGAATTCACCAGGGTCATTCATTTGCAGTTACTAATCTCTCCTGTACTTAAAGACCATTAATTCCTTAGCTACTTAAAGTATAATTCCTCACAAAATTTCATAATTAATTCATGCACACATTATTCCTTTTCATTTATCATACTTGAAGCTAACTAATTTACATGTTTCTGTAAGGCCTTTAGAGGAACGAGCTATATGAAAGAACTGGGTTTTTTTTGCAATAAATGAGATAAGTCAAAGTGATAATTTAATGAATGTTCTAGTCCAGATTTTTATCTCAGTTACATCATGGTGAATAGCAGTATTGAATAACTGAGTGTATAATTGAAATCACAACCTGGTCTTCAGCAGCAGCAGCTCAGTATTTTAAGTACTACCTTCTTGCACTGTGCATTCACAAATGTTTATCAGTACTGCAAAGACATCCAACTGTGGCAGCTTTATCATGTCAACCAACTCCAAAATGGTACTTCTTTAAGGACTAGAATGAAATCTTTCTTTGCTGGATTCTTTTCAGGTGCTTTCATTTTCAAATATTGTCCTGAACTAGTGCTGCCAGGAACTATGTAATTTTGCTTTTCCAGATGAATCGGAGTAGGAAGCATTGGAGGAACATCTACGATAATGACCTTTATGGAAGAACCCAGTATTATCTACTATTTCAAGTTAACCATAGGCAGAACTGACAAACAGTGAACATTCAGTTAGTGGTTGAGACTTAAGAATATCTTGGGTTGAAATGAAGTTTATGATTTTAAAATTGTAGAGAAATGAGAGAAAAAAATGTTGGGTCAACCCAGAACAATTTGATCCAACTGAAATGTTTTGACTTGTTTAATAAGTGTTTTACTGTGCTTTTTCTTTTTAAATGAAAACTGATATTTCAAGAAGAAAAGTCAGCCTTTGATACATTAGCCAAGCATTTCCAAAACAAAAAAATATTTTAAAAAGATTGAAAATGAATATTTCAGTTAATATTTCAAGCAAATACTTTGATAGTTCTTAAACAAATGAACTCTTCCTTTTTTTGTCCCCTGAAACGCCTTCCAAATTCAGAGATGTTTTATAATTATTTCCAATTCCTTTGAAAGTTTTGTTGGTAAGTTCAATTGTTAAAAAGCCCTTCAATTTTCATCTTCACTGTTAGAGTAAATATCTTTTTTTTCCTTAAAATTTACCCACATTTGGCTTAAAAATGAACCTGAGTTTTTGCACAAAACAACTAGATTCTGTTGTTTTAAAATCTGTTTTTATTTCTCCTGGCTACAGAGAAAAGCTTGAATACATGAATTATAAAGTGTCCACAAGCAGAATAAAAAGAGAAAAGACATTGACTGCATTGTCTTTTCAACCTTAGATCTAGAAATCACTGCTTGTAACTTTGGATATTTGACTCACAGTTCGAAAACTTCCAGTTGACCCTAAGTTGCAGCAAAGCAGAGAGCAATAATCAGCGGCAGTAGACATACCCTGGCACTCTGCCAGGACAATTCTCCTATTCCTCCAAAAACTCAGAGAAAAGTTTTCTGCTGAGCAGAACTCTTCTCAATTTTTATTTAAAATATAATGCCTAACCACCTCTCTGCCAGCACTTTCACTTTTCATATTAATTTCTAGGTCAGACATACAGGCAGAAAAGAGATTTTGGACAATTTAGTTTTGTTTCAGATGCATATCAGCATGTCTGAGTGCCTGCTGTTTGAGTATATGAAGAATTTCAAGTGCACGCTACACTAGTTAGAAACTGTGTCAATCTTCCAGGCTGATTTATTGAGTAAGGCCCTCAGTTGCATCCTAGCCCTATTTGCATGCATAAAAAGGCTAAAGCAGCACACAGAGGCTTCCAAAAAACATTATTTATTCATCTCTGCAGCTCAGGCAGTGTGGGAGATAAGCTCACAGGAGTGCCTCTCCAGGTGTTGTGCCAGAATAGGAGGTGTGCAGTGGGGCAAAGCCTTAGCTAAGGATACTGTTGCCGTTTAAATGGCATTGTGGTGAGCTCATGGGTACGGCAGTAAAGTCAGGCAGGCCTGCATGTCTGGGTAAAAGAGGAAAAAAAGAGATAGAAACTGTCTAGCTACCAGAGCAACACAGAAGTGACAGTGCACAGAAGTGACTGAAAATCATATTCACGGCTCCACCTCAGTGCTGAGGACTTTAAAAGACGTATCTCAGAATCACACTCCTTCTGCTTAGGTATGGAGAAGATTTTAATCTTTTTTTCTCCAGAGGATATGGACATTGCTATATATGCAGCAGCTGAAGAGAATACAAGTCTAGAACACCAGCAGAGCAGCCTGGGGTTGTTTTTTTCTCCAGTGGGAATTTTTCTGACTCGTGACGTCTTCATAAAACACACGCTACTATTAAAAAAGTATTAAAAAAAACCCCACCAACAAACTGAAAAAGATGGCAGCAATGTGTTTGTAATCTCATCTTTCTATCATATATCCATATTCTAGTTTCACATTAAGGAGAATTTACAGGTCCTTCAAGGAATCAATTCACTTTACATCATATTCAGTAAATCAAGTTCTCTGTGAAATACTTCAGTGGCATAAATGCTTAATGTTTAACTTCTGTCCTAATTCACAGTAATTCCTCATAATGCAAACTGGATTCATTAATTGACTAGTATTTCTTGTGCAAAAATCATCTATACAACTTCTGCATATCTTCCAAGAACTAATTATTTAGATATATATAAGTCTTTCTTAGAAAACACAGGGTTTAAAGTGAGCTCCTGCTCCTTTCAGGAAACAAAAGGTACATGAGTTAGAATTGCGTCATTCTGAATTGTTCAGTCAGCTTAAAATGCAATATAAAATATTAAGGGCAAAACTTTCTGTTAATTAATTATGATCAGGTACTTTTTGCTTAGTTTCTAATTTCAGCAGGTTTAAATGGATAGTACCTCCTGCATAAATATTATACTTACCTATTTAGTGTCATTTTAGATTTGTTCGCATAGCATCAGCACATAAAGACGCAATCATTCTCTTCACAACTATCCCATTAGAAGCCCATTTCTCATGGGAATCCATCATCAGAGGCCTCCGGCTTTGACCAAGGCAAGCGGCACCCAGGAAGAAGAGTTTAACAGGCGCTTGCAGGTGTGAATATTGTCTGACCACACAGAGCTGCTGCTGGGAACTGACAGATTCGCTCGTGTCACAGCAGCGGCTCAGCTCCCCTGATGACATTAAGCACTCGGGTAAGACATTACAGGAGCACAAACCCCTCTACCTGGGCAGCAGTCAGGGAAGCCTGAGGAGCCAGAGCGGGAGTTTCACCGGGAGGGAGTTGCCTTTCCCCCCCGGCTGTGGAGACTTCACCAGCTTCCACGGCAGCTGCCCAGCAGCTATGAAGGACAATTACAGAGAGAAAGGATGGATGCATGAGTGCAGGCTCTGAAAAACATAATTTGAAGTGAAACCTTGGTGATAAGAGTCATAAAGCTTGGTACTCTATGGCCAATTTTGGTATTTTGCTAGAGATAGGCTAATAAAAAAGCCATTGTCCAGAAGTGACTTCTATGTGAAATTTTATGTGAAAATGTAGGTTTATTTTAAAGTTAATATTATGATGCTAACTTTGTGATAGTGAAGTGAAAATAAAAATTCCAGCTTTTCCATATTGACTCTTACAAAATGATGCAGGCTTTCTGAAAGCATGACACTATCTTTAGGAAGACATGAAGTTGGCTGGGGTTTATTAATGTTAATTTAATTGCATTTGGCATTAATTTAGTATTCTCGAGGGGGCATGGGGTGAGAGAGGAGTGGTTGAGCATGTAGCACTCACTAGGATTCAGAAAGGGTTTTTTAAGCTTTTCTCCACAACCTGATGGACTAGAAACCCATTTCACCTATTCAAAGAAACACTTATTCTGGCATAGGCCTTTGAGTTGGGATACTGTAACTTTATGGAAAACATTAAATGTTGAAGAATTGTTTTAAAATCTGATTTGACAACAGTGGCATTGTCATGAGATTAGGAAATGGCTTAGCTGTGTTTTTTAAGTCTTTGCAACATGACCAGTGACACAAATGTTCATGCACTATTACTGACTCTAGCTGAAGGAAAACAGAGAAAAGAGACATGAATAAAATACAGTGACAGAAACAGCAACACTCAGACCCAACAGGGATTTGTGACCCACTGGGCACACTATTTTTTCCTAGTGGTTTAGTCATCTCTTGCCAGTGACAAAATTACTTACTGACCTCACGGTGATACCTAGAAAAATACTCCATGCTTTCTTGATTCAGAGAGGCTTCTGGAGCTCCATATGAAAGCTGACAAACATTATCTAAATAATTTACTGATGATAAGGTTCTATCAGAAGGCAAAGAAATAAGGAGATGTTCCCTCTCTGGTCCAGTGTGATGGATAATGTGGGGATAGAGAGAGATGTATGATTTCTACAGTGCCCCATGGAAAAAGAATTAGCTCAGGAATCTTTCTTACTTCCCAGATACCTGAAACCCACCGTATGTGTCACAGAGCAAATGTGACAAGATTGTGAATTACATGGATACCATACAGTTTAACCTTTTTTAATTTCCTTCCTCAAACTTTCAGTGAAGGGGAAAAGCAAACAAGACCTATTTCAGCTGGAACAGGACAACATCAAGAATTTCAGGGGCTGACCTAGCTTAGATTTTATGTAATGGCAGTGGCGCATTAGGTGAAGGAAGAAGTTTATTTTTTCTTCTTTGGTTTTAAAATCCCCAGTTCTATGAAGCTTTAGACTGGCTATATTTCAATTTGCACAGAAGAGGCTACTATGGTAACCCTCTTTGTGTTGCTAGGGCAACCATTTAATAATAATTAGTTCCTTTAAAACCAATTCACCTTCAATAGTGTGTTAAAGATTACACACAATACTTCCAAAAGGTGTGAACTTTCTGCGGGAAGGAGTCATGCTACCATTTATAACACATCAGAAAGACAACCTTTTTTTCTTTTTGTTTTTTTTTTAAACAAGGAAGCACAATTACTCCTCTTGCCATATCCACATATATTTATGTGACTTGCGTCCCACGTACAGACTCCACAATATTTGTGTGCTTGGAAAAGATACGCTCAATATTATAAAGTTTCAACAGGACTGCACACATTCAGATCTCTCAAAATAAAGAGTGTCTTCATGTCCTTATGGCATTCTGCTTTAGCAGAAAACTGCATGCAGGAAAACTCTTTTTCCACCATCCTCAGTAAGAAGAGATGAGGTTTACTACTGTTTTGTTTTGTTTGGGGTTTTTTTTGGTGTTTGGTTTTTGTTGGTTTTTTGGTTTTTTTTTATGGTTGGACTTGATGATCTTACAGGTCTTTTCCAACCTTAGTGATTCTGTGATTCTGAATGGGCATGTACTGCACCGTGTACTGGAGGCACCCTCGGTCAGACATGGCCATGGGATGGTTGGGTAGGAATGCAGAGAGGGGAATGTCTTGGTGGGCCCATGGCCGGGGAGGACAGGGCTCTGGGAAGCTGGAGCCTGGCCCTGCTGTGGCATGGCTGGGGCAGGGGCTGATAGCCCTGGGAGCTGAAATGGGGTCCGGGGTCTAGGGCCATGGGCAGGGTGGGGCGGAGCCCTCAGGTCCATGACTGAACCAGTCACTTGAAGCGGCTTTCAATGTCAGGAAAATTTGAATTCAGGTCTAAGCTGCACACCTCAGATGTGAACTTCATAACATAGGAAATTTCACTCTTACTACATTCAGTTAAATGACAATTCAACAGTCATGAAACTTGAGTCTGAATCCATAATTCACCCACCAGGAATACAGCTTTTATAGACAATATTCTCTAGTCTCCTCACTGCTCAGCAGGGGTTGGAAGTTAAGGGTGAGAAAACCGTCCCACTGATGACATTTTACTCCTGAACACCTCAGTTTAGTACCTAATAGTCAACTAATACACATATAACCCTGAACTCTCCCCTTGGTGTTCTGGAGCATCAATACCTCCCTTTAAAAGACATACCTGAACTGCCATGGACAGCCTCGCAATAAGCAAAGTACCTCACCACAAAACTGAAAAGCAGTTTGCACTGCACTTCCCGTAACTTCCTGAAGATTTTTTGTGCAAGGTGGTTAACATTACTTGCTTTCAGGAATGAAACTCAGTCCCCACACTGGGGCTTTGGTACCTGCAGAGTCATAGATTTCGCAGTGGCCTGACATTGTTTCAGATAATCCTGAGTCTTATGCAGAATTTCAGATTTAAATTTCATCTGCTTTGTGATTTGAGGTTCTGTTTGTCTGGTGCAAACTCAAACAATACACTGGGCTCCATGAGAGTGCTTAGAAGCAATATTTCTCCCTCCTCTCCCCTCCTCATGCACACTCAGACCACAGCCAAGAAGAGGAGAGTCTGTTTATCTGTCACTCTCCTCTGCAGCCACCTGAGGAGGGAGATGATGAGGAATCCTCTGAAACCACTGCCCCTGTGGCTGAGAGCAGCTGGGGGAGTGCAGATGAATGAAATTACAACAGTGTAAAGCAAATGGGACTGAAAAGAGAAGCACAGCTGAGTCACCGCTGATGTGTTCGGACACTCTGCTGAGCCCTTCCCAGCACAATGGCACCACACAGGTAAGAAGACTCCCAACCCCCACAAGCTGAAATGGCTAAAAAATGCACAAATCTGTCCTTGTTGTAACATGAGGCTGACACAATTAGCCTGACAGTCTGCTTTTTGATGCCTGTAGCTATTATTGAAGACATTCCTTTGAAATGTAACCAGAAGAATAGTGAGACTGCAACAATTTTCTGATCACCATCAATTTATCTGGCTTTTCATCTACCATAAAATATTGGGTAACATCTGGTAAAGAACCCTTTTTTTTCCCCCTCCGGCACTTCTTCTAAAGCGGCACTGATGAATCTATCTGACTAGGGGCTGTAAAAGGAAAGCAGATGGCACGCTTATCACCCAAAAACCAATGCCACAATCTTGTCCTTTACAAGCCTCTCTGGTGAGGAGGCAACGTGCTAATGATAGCAATTAGCATCATGGAAATACCAGGGAGGCCAGAACCTTGCAGAAAGCATTTCTGATCAGCTCAGGGACTGGTGCTTTTGAAGCCATCCGGACAGGTAGAAACCATTAGTGTCTAATGTTAATTCATCACAACTAATCAGGTCTGATGGGTTTTTACTTTAGTGTAACAGTAGCTTGCCAGTATACTAAATCAAGGACAAAAAAATAGAGATCTATTTCTTTTGTCACAGTACAGGAGTCTCACATTTTTGTTTATTACTCTCATGCTATAGGGATGTTCAACATCAAGCTGTCCTGTGTGTATTGTGGTTTGGTGAAAGTCACTCTTTCTCCTTTAAAGTAACTTTTTCCACTAAAGGAGGGGAGAAACAGTTCACAACAATTTGGTTGAATGAACCTTGTGCATAGCAACTAATTTCAATATTGCTTTAGCCTGTAATTTTATTCTGTAATTGGAGGACTCCTTCTTGAGAAAGATGCAATGATAGGAACAGAGGTGCCTGGTAAGAGAAGGACAAGGCTTTCAAGGAACAGAAGTTCCTTTCAGTTTTGCAGAAGACTAATTTGTGAGTGTCCTTACAGTAACCTACATAAACTGAGCACTTTTCCTCATCTTGATGTATTAAGATTACTGATCCAGAAACTGAATTTAGAAGATGCAACATTTGCAACTAAGTTTCATTATAAACTCAATTTTGGCTCTCTTTCTACAACTCACAAAGATGTTTTGGTCACAACACTGGTAAACTGACTTTTTTTTCTGAAATTGAGGAACTCTATCAATTCCCTAGCAAAGAATCTCTTTTTTCAGGGCATTTCTCAGCCTAAGTGACTTACCCCTTGTAGGTGATGTGGAAAGAAGTGAGATTAAATCTTGCTTTGACAAATGACCCTGGGTTTTGCCCTGGTAGCTCTCAGTGGGATAAATCCAGAAAATCATAATTCTAAAGATTGTCTCAAATTCTTAGCAGTTTGACTGGTGAAGGACCCTAACAAACTTCAAGGAGAATGTCAGCTTATTGCTGAGAACTCATCTTCCATTTAAAACTGAATAGAAGTTGATCTCTATGCAGCTTTATTACACAGGTAAAACACAAACTCTACAACACTCACTAGGAAAAATATTTGTCCACTAAAATTGAAACAAATCAGGGAAATCTGTTGTGAATTCAACCGTGTTTACTCTCCAAATGTTCATGTTAGAATTTTCATCTACAAGTTACTTTTATGGTAATTTAGAGTCTTCACAGATTCATTTTGACCTGAAAATGTGGTGTTTATTTTGTTATGGTGGATATTTTATAGTTACATCATTCCTCAATTTTGAAAGTGGGACTAAGGGAAAATGAATACCTAGACATGAAATAACGAGCAGATATATGTATGCATACAAATATATCTATATACATATATTTTCCCTTTCTGTTGAGTGCTTCAGGTCTTGGGGCAGGTCAGCAACCTGTGGTGAAATTCAAGCATTGTCTCATTCATGTTCCCGACAGAAATTCATCAGCACCCACAGTGGCTCTGGGATTACCAAGTGCCTGGGAAGATAAACTAGGGACTGCAACTGAACTTCTGTTCGATCCCTCGTGGTGCTCCCTCTGGTCAGAAAAGTGGTATGTTAGCCAGACAACACCTGGCATCTCACACTGTCACATTTGTTCAGAAGATCAATAGAAGACCTCTGTTCACAGGGCAGTCAATCTGTTACCTTTTATAAGCAGTAAATTCACTTAGCAAAGCATGAAGAACAGGAATACAATAGAAATTCATTCACTTTGATCACAACCAGATCTTGACATTTACTTTCTGCTGTAAGGACAATAATTCTGAATGGTTTGATGTTTTTCCCCTCCTGAGCTATAACACTAAGAAGTCAGTGTTAGTAAGTATATGAGTAAAAATCATTCTAACTTGAAAAATAGGAAAATCTAGCCATGTTTCCAGACTTCTTAAGCCATGTTTAATGCAGCTTTGGTCTTATTCACTGCTTGGTTGGATGATCTCTATAAAATGCTGTTTTCTACCAACAATCTAGTTAATAAATTATTCACCTTTATAAACATTACCATAGTCTATAACTTGTCAGTAAAACTTCTTGAAGTTGTCATGTTGTTATTTACATTCAGTCAGTAAACATAAATAGTTTGCAAATCAACACTATTGCAGTTATGAACAGTAGGACTTATTTCATTGTGGTAAAACAGTAAGAAACTCAAAGTGACATGAGAAGAGAGAGTACATACCAGAAAAAAAAAAAAGAAATTCTCTATGCTTGTCTTTACCTCCTCCTCTTGAAAGACCACCTCATAATTTAAACACCATTCCACTAATTCCTGAGGTAGCATTACCATTTAACTTTAACACAGCTGAAACAAACCAGCTCTATCTATCTACCTATCTTGTGTCACAAACGTCTGCCCTCTTACTAAGCAGATGGTCCTAGCTTAGTACCAGCATACAATTCTGATACAATAAGTAAAATACATTGATTATTTTCCTTTATTATCTTGAGTGTAATTCTGGTGCCTTAAATACAAAGCATTCAGAATAAGAATATTCTTTCCAGAAACCTTATTTTTTAATAAGGAATAGTCCTTCAGAACATGATGCAACAGTTTTCTCATGCTCTGTGGAATGTTTTATTTTTGGTTGGCCTCTTTCCTGTAAGAAGAACCTCATGAACAACAAATAATGTTAACATAATTTTAAAGCCTTTAATTTGTCTTGGGCTTTTGTTTTACTAGGATTTGCCATTTTGCAACCTCACGCATTTTGGCTGTTAGTTGGAATGGTACCAATAGGAACCAAATGAGTAAGCATCACTCAAGGATCTTTTGCATTCACCATTTAAGATTGCTCACAATTCTCAATGAACATGCGCTCAACAGGAAAATGCCTCTCCCAGAATTTTAAAGAGTATCTAGCAGTCTGAAGTATTTAAGACTTTCCCAAAGATGATTTCATTTACCTTTCCAGATTTAAGGGCAGCCTCGATAGCCTAGCCAGTTTCCCCTTTGCAGTTGCTTACTCCCAGAAATACTCTGTACTTGCCCACAGTTCCAGTTTAGATTAGTTATGGCACTTCTTCTGGTTTAATTTACTGCATAGCCAGAATCTTGCAATCCCTTCATGTCCCTGTCCCTCCCTTTACAGACCACCCTCTCACTTTTCCTGTTTTGTGTTCCTAAAATCTCACATGGCAAGGACCATATATGCTTCCTTTTCTTCCTCCTTGGCTTTCTGTGTACTGTTTATTATACTATGCTTTCATTTCCTTTCTCTCAGGTTCCTGAGCTCACTTCTCTCCCCCACCATCCAGCCTCCACACCTTTTATTTCTTCTCTCCAGGATTTCCAGCCCTGGACCTAAAGTAGCTTCTTAACAGGCTGCTCAATAGGAACTTTTCAACCAAAAAAGCTTCATGCAACCAATTGACCCTATTTATACTGAAGTCTTTAGCTCAGCTTCAGCTGTTTAATTAAGTCTCTTGCAGCTGAGAAACTGAGTATTTGTATATTAACCCCTTTGTGGCTGGCAAATACTAATGAACACCACTGACGTGAATAGTAATGAATGTAACTGGCTCATAGATGGTCTTGTGTCTACAGCTTAGTTGTTTCTCTACAGTTTAGATGCTTGTGTGTTTTCTGTTTCTTCATATTGAGTACAGGCTGAGAGAGTTGGGGTTGTTTAGCCGAGAGAAGAGAAGGCTCTGGGGACACCTTACAGCAGCCTTAAAGGGGGCCTATGGGAAAGATGGGGAGGGACTCCTTATCAGGGAGTGTAGGGATAGGACGTGGGGTAATGGTT
This sequence comes from Gavia stellata, assembly GCF_030936135.1. Lineage (NCBI taxonomy): Eukaryota > Metazoa > Chordata > Aves > Gaviiformes > Gaviidae > Gavia > Gavia stellata. The sequence goes on along the minus strand of NC_082597.1, from coordinate 66,201,929 downwards.
TTAAACTGAAAGAGGGTAGATTTAGATTAGATATTAGGAAGAAATTCTTTATGGTGAAGGTGGTGAGATACTGGAACAGGTTGCCCAGAGAAGTTGTGGATGCTCCCTCCCTGGAAGTGTTCAAGGTCAGGGTGGATGAAGCTTTGAGCAACCTGATCTAGTGGAAGGTGTCCCTGCCCATGGCAGGGGGGTTGGAACTAGGTAATCTTTAAGGTCCCTTCCAACCCAAACCATTCCATGATTCTATGATTGTTTCTTTCCAAATTTTCTCCCAAGATCAATAGCCTATGGCTCATTAGCACTGTAAAATCACCTGAGATTTAGAAATGGGTTATTGGTATAGAATGTAAAAGTTGCCATGTCCAGACCATCCAGTGGTATGATGAAGTGGCAAATGCCTAAGAATTGTGACTATGGTCTCACTTTGCTCAGTAAGGGGAATCTGGCCTTGGAAGTTTAGTAGCACAGACCATAACAATCTCATGTAGCACAAGCAGGAACAGTAAAGCTCACAAAATCTCACAGCATCTTCATTCAAGACATGTATTGGTGATGAGTTTCAAAATCGTGAAGAAAATATTTTGTCTTTCATGTACTGCATGGTTCATTAGCCCATTGTTTTCCACCACGTGGTGTCAGACTGTGATTTTGATTATATATATTCACATATATATGATATATATATAATTAAAAATACCTACAGTAAATCCCAGACTGTGTTTGTCCCAACTGTCTGCTGCAGTTGCAGCTCATGTTTCTGCTTCAATTCCAAGAACATCTGGCAGAAACTGATTGTCAGCAGCTTGTGAAGTAGATAATACCGAAAACCAGATCAGCCAACAGTTTGAGCAAAGTTCACCTAATAGCAAAAGTAACTGTAGGGCTGCAGTTATCAGAGAATTACCAGTGTTACTGGAGAGGTCTTTGGTGACATTTCCCTTTCTAAGGGATATGTTGCTGAAACAACTGCATTAAGTTTTGGTCAAGAACAGGAACCAAGTTATACTGTGCTCAGGATTTTTCTGCATCAATGCATTTAATCTTGAATAAGAGATAATGAAAGTATTGATGACTAGAAGAACTTTTGTTTCAAAACTAATTTCACGAAATTGGCTTATCAATATTCGGTGATTTTCCCTCTAAAGTTTCTATAGAGTTGCGTTATGCATTTAACTGTGTCAGAATTTAAACCATCCAGTTACATGAATCATGTCTCTCAAACATAATTTTTCTAAGCTGCTTGCCATGCAGTGAATGGAGTTGCTTATTAAACTTGCAAGTCTATAAAAGTGATATGGGTCTACCACTTCTGGCTATGTCTATTCTAATAGCTTATTTATAAGTCTAAGCTTTCATTCTAGCTAAAAAACTTGTTTTGGCCACAATACGTGTTGGCTCGGATTTGGCTTTAGTCCAGAGCAAGCCAAAGGGCTGCCCTAGCAGGAATGTTTGTGCTTATGGAGAGACTGTCTTATGCAGAAATTTTGCCTTCTACAAGCTGTTTTGAAAAGGTGTCATGAACAACTTGGTGTTGTCAGCCGGAGCCTACATTTGAGCACAGATGCCAAAGACGCACAGAAACTAGGTATGTACAGGGTGTTGGACAAATCGTTCTTTGAAATGAGAGCTCCTTAGAGAAGCAACCAGATAGACAGGCATTTCTGACAGAACATAGTGACTATGCTCTTAATTCCTAAAAGCCTAAAGGAATTATTTAGTTCTGCTTAGTCCTGCTGAGCCAGCACACCCCCAAGGGCGTGAGCTGAACTTGACCACGGCTGTAACATAAGCAGCAATAGGAAGTGAGTTTGAATCACAGTCTTCTCTGCTGAGGGTGACCATGCCTTTTCTTGGGAAGAACTCACTTACCTTTCCCATCCCAGATCAGGTCTACAGGGCTGGCAGTTAGAAATACTATTCTTTAAACAGAGGTTAACTTATCACAACTTTTTTATGAAAATGTATGAAAAAACTGAGTGAAGAAGGTATATTTGCATAAACTGTCTACAAATAGTATCAACATAGTCTCTTGGAGACGAATCCAGTACAGTTTTGATTACATGTTATTTGAAAATTGCAGGTAATTATTAAACTTGAAATAAGCCTAATACAATTCACAGAATATCAGATTTGTTTAGCCTGGTGAGATAGTCCTATCACCCTTTCTTCTCATTCATCTTTCGTCAGCTCTCCAGTTTACTGATTTAAATGTTAAGACAAACATGCACCTGGAGATTCACAGACTTGCATTGGAAATTGTCAGAAGAAAATATAGATGAAAATGACTGATTGAATGGCTACAGTAAAAATGGATGGGAAAAAGAGGTGTGAAGCCATTGAGCTATAAAAAGGGAGAAAACAAGTATCAGGTTTGCAGGTAGAATACAGTGTTCAGGTCTGAGATGAATAAGTGGCGCTAACAGTTTCTTTTTCCATCTCTGTGTATTATGCTGGTACACTAGAGACAGCAGATATTAAAACAACCTAGTTTCCAGATGTGTTGAACTACCTTATTTCAAGATTAAGTCCTGAAGTCAGAACTGAATGAGACCGACTAAGGAAAACATCAAATACTGACAGAAAACATTTTGCCTTGTCCCCTGTAGTTCCAGGTAGAGATACATGGAATTATAACCCCAAGACTACTTCACCTCTGTTTCCTGGTAAATCTTATTGCTCTATTTAACTGGAAGAAAGGAGTAGTGAATGAAATAGGTAGCAGAAAGAGATCAGTGAGAAAAAGAAATTTTCCATGCATAAGAAAATAAAAAGCCGGTAAGAGAGCAAAAGAATAAATTAAAATAACATTTCATAAACATGGAAATAAATGGTTTTTATCTTGTGAAGGAGTATGCAATAATATGTGACATTGCACATAATGAATTCCAAGCAGAATGCAAAACACTTTAGAATGGGTGAGGACTAATTTTCTAAGTAACTTACTTGTCTCCAATGTTCTTTTTTATTCAATTTATTGTTACAGCAGAGGTTCTGTTGCCACGTTGAAATATAGATCAGTTATAGTCAAACGACATTGTTTTATATGAAAAGGGATTCACTTCCTTTTATTTTTGCCTGCTTTTTGTTCTTCTGTTATGAAAATGAGCTTTGCTGCTTCATGTATTTTCCAATTCAGTTACTGCATTGCTAAAATATTGTTGCTAGCTTGTTTGGTTCTTTTTTCTTCCCAGCCTTCCCCACCTTGGTTATTTCATGTGGAAAAAAAAATTCTAAACCCTCAGTTTCCTGTTTGCAGTATCATTTCCATGATACAAATTCTTGGTATTGCTAAATGAAAAGAACAAGATGTTCTTATCACACTGAACTGTCTAATAGCAAGAACAGTATTTAGCAATCTTTTACTGGCTTTGCTCTCAAAGGGTTCAGGACAGTGATAATGCCACGGCCTCCTGTTCCACCAGGTACCTCCTCCTGGTGTTGGCCAGCCCCTGGCAATTCTCTTTCACCGTGGTCCTCCCTGCTGTGTTCAACTAGATACTGGGGAGACAGCTCTTTCCTGAAACTGGATGGGGGGAAAAATGGGGAGAGTTTTTGCCCCAGTTAGTGGTCCTTATCAGGTTTTAAGATGTGCAGAACAGGAGCCTAGCGGAGTTGGAAGAACTTCTCTGCTTGTGAGAGGAGAGTGGTGAAAAGGAGAACATGGCAGGGCACGCTCAATCCAGAGCATCCAGTAGTTGTCATGCTTCAGAAACTGTCTTTCTGTCTCCTCCTGCTATTGAAATGTATCAAGTTACTTGATTTTTTTGTAGTTCCCACAAATGCAAACCACCTATTCCCTCTATGCAAAATAAATCCAGAAATAGCTGGCAGGGTTTAAGACATTGAGGAAAGTATTAGAAGCGGTTTAAGTTTGACTTGTTCTCTTAAAATAGAGAAGATGTCAAGGTATATAATCCTTCCCCCAACCCGTCTGAAAGAAATATTCACTTACTACCATAGGTAATGGACATTGTTGTGGGTTTTCCACAGAAAGAGCTTCCAAGTATGGGGCTTGTGCACATGACGTCACAGCACCCACCAGTAATGACTGACGTGTCAAGACATTATTTCACCTGACTGGTATACTTTCTTCAGGTATATTTAGGCATTTTCACAGAAACCAGTTACACTTCAGAGACTGTTTTAAACCACTGGAAGTGAAATTGTAATTCCTGTGTAGTACAGTTTTGACATGGAACGAGATACTAATACGGATCTATCGCTTGATAGGGAAAAAGGGATTTTTCTGAAGTGAATCCCAACCTATTTCTCAAGTGAGAACCAAACATGGGTTGTAAAAAGGGGGGGGGAAACCCAACAAACTTAAAACCAAATTGAATATAACTAAATGAATGCAGAAAATTTAAATTAAGTTCTGATAACTTTATAATGTGGGTTTACAGTCTAATAACAATAGCGATTTTCAAGCTCATCTTCATAGTTTATTGGTTCTCGTATAAACACTGCAAGTACACTATTTTTTGTTAGAACTGAGCTGAAGTCTATGATGAGGGACTTGATAAATACTTGAGCAATACAGATTTGATTGCAACATGTATGTAACATTATAGCCTCAGTGAAAACAATGGATTTAAAGCTGTACACACTACCTATGGACTAGGTGTTATTGATTTAATTCATTTTCATCTAAATGAAAGGCTGATGCAGAAAAGTAGTCTGGGAGCCACTCTCAAACAGTATCTCAAAAGTGCCTTCTCCTGGTTCACCTCTTGTCCTCCTTCACAGCACACATTATCTTCCCATGTGGAGAGATTTTTCTTCTTTGGCTTTCCAAGAAAAAGTAGTGAAAGAATTAATAAGATAATGTCACCAAAGCCTTTTTAAGTCTGAAAGTATTGTATTAAGTATTCTTTTGACTCTGAGGCCGAGGAGCTTCCATTTCAACCTTCAGTTCAAAAAATTCATATTAGAGCAATAACAGCCACAAAAATGATTTCATTCCTTAACTCTCTGCTGAGGACACCCTCTTGATAAAATTACCTAGAAGAAGATTTTAACAAGACAAATTGGACTTCCTCACTTGGAATGCAGTTTTACAGATTTATTCACAGGGGTTGATAATGGGTGTCTATGTTCCTTTTTCAAGGGCCTCATAGCATGTCTGAGGGAATAACTAGACTAGTTCTTTTTTTGACTACTAGAAATATACATGGCAATTATTCCTGTATATTTGGAAAGACTAACTTTGTTAGTATAACTGCAATATAATATCTCCTGTCCTTCATAACACTCTCTGAAAAATTCTGTGTTACTGGGTCTTTCTCACTATGTAAATACATTACAGTGTGTCAGTAATTTCGTTTGTAAAGATCTTAAGGTTGAAAAAAAAGTTAAACTATAGCTGGAATCCACTTTTTCCCCTTTCTGCTTGTCTTCTGTTATCGCTAAAAGGTTCCTGTAAAAAGAAAGGTCTTGATCTGAACTCTGAGCGTAGCTGGGGTTTTGATTCATTCTGACACCTTTGGCAAGGACAGTCCCACAGCCAGGGACCTTCAGACAATTTCAGAAGGAATACTTTATTCCTTGCTGTTGTTGTAGCATCTCAGGTAAAAAAAGGTGAGCAATTATTTTAATAAGCTTTTTACTCTTTTGGTGACAAAGATGAGGAACCATCAGTGGAGGATGAGGTCAAGACGTCACATGGCTCAGTATCTCTGCTCAGCCTACTGCAGGCTTAATTTCCTCCGACTGCTTACTTGACATGGCTAGCAGAAAAAAACTGCAGAACCACAAGTAAAGCATTGAAAACATCCTCGCACAAGCCAGTGTTTCACATACTCACCCAGACAAGTTGCACCTGATCTGTTTTTAGCCAGGTTTAATATCAGTGGGAGTCTATGTAATTTTGAGGGTTTGAAGCTGCTGCCCAATAGATTGCTTCTGGAACTGTTTCATAAGTAAATAATTTTACTGTCACTGCACACTGCTGTTAGTGTATCATCAGCTGCATCTACAGACAACTTTTTTAGTTGACTAACAATATATCCAATATGTTTTAGTGATATTGGTTGTATTAAAGCCATCTACCTGGTATAGCATAGCGTAATACGACAGGGTTGTGGAAAAAAATTCAGGGTTCTTGCTAGATAAAGGGTGCATGCAAGTATTGAAGATTATTCTAGCAAAAATCATTGCCAAACAAACAACTAGTTCCAATGCTGAAAAGGTCACTGGCAAATGAAATGTTCTTTAAAGGATTATGTAATTCCTCATATGGGTTTTAATACCAATTTAGTGAGCACTGCCTCCAGGTTCACAGACCTTTAGATTAGATTTTCAAGTTAGTAATGGATGGAGATCTATGTCACTTTTGCAGCCAAAAACTGCTTGAAGTAGAAAGTGGGAAAGCAACATGAAATTAATACGGTGGGCATTTACCTTCACAGAACCAGTGCTTTCAGCGTAGCACATCAGAAAGCATTACATTCAGATTGTCTCCATCATACAACATAATCAATATGGAATTGACCTTTTGCATTCCTTGGATAGTTACAGTGTTCTAAGGCATTGAAATAAATGAATAGATGCTCTCAAAAGATGGTAAGTGGTTGCCCTCTGTCTCTTCTGTAGGTAAAAAAGAACTTTCTTGTTAACACTTTGTCTCCTATCACTTTATAAAGGGTAGAAAAGCAAAGATAGCACATCTTACTTAATTAAGAGTCCAGTCTACCAGCCAAATAGCTTGCTTGATCCAGGAATCTAGAATTCAACCTTTGGCTTAGGTTTCATGTAACACATAGAAGACTATACTGTGTCGCAATTAGAAGAACTGGTTGCTTTTTAAAACAATTTTTATGTTAAAAAAAAAAAAGTTTTGCTGTTGGGTTTTTAATTGAAAGTATTTAAAAGGTCATTTACAGAACTTCTTGCAGAGACTATAAATGAAACTTTAGAATTTAAATGAGAAGCTTTTTCTTCCCTGCTGTAAATAAGAATATCCTTACTGGCTATAAATTCATTATTTTCAAAGTATGGCTTGAACCTCAAACTCTTTATCTATGTAGGTCAATCATCTGTTAGATACTCAGGAAGATCTTTACTTAATTCCAAATTAAATTAGTGCTAAGTGGCAAAAGATTACCTGGCATCCAAAAAAACCCTTTATAATCTTTCTCTTAAAACACTTTATTATTGCTCAGAGTGGTTCTCCTGTGTACTAAACATCAGTTTTGCATAAATAATACAGAGTTCTGGTACCCTGCTGTGTTTTCTCTGTTCTCTCCCAGCTGGCTTTTCCGTAGTTAATGTCATGGATTTGTGTTCTCCAGTCTCAAATTTCAGAAGAGTTTTGCAATATACCTAGTATTTTCCCATCTTCTCTGCTACTTCTATTAGTTCTGTGTTCCAAGATGTTTGGATTCACTTTATTGTAATTTTTCTAAAAGAATAAAAAATCTTTTCCATTTTTTACAGTATCTGTCTCTCATTCTTTCCTTGGAAATGCGAGTCTAGACATTTAACATTTTGGCAATGTCTCCTTCAGTCAATAAATTCCCTCTGACACTTGACAGAGGCCTTACACTTTCTCCTTAACCTTGTGGTTACTTATGTGCTTGAAAAGTATCTAATTAGGTATTCCAGATGGATTAATATCTTCTTTTCATTCTTTAGGGTTTGCTTCCCCAAAACTTCCTTCCTCCTAACCTCTTTTTGTAGTTATCCCCATGTCACATCTCCACTTTTCTTCGTCCCCAGGATCTGTGGCTCTAGCGACGGTGACTGCACAGTTTGGCATAGCGGCTCTGTAGTCTGAGTCACTACAGGCTATGAATATTTCTTCAGTGCTGAGCGTTTTCCCTATCTGTGTTGCCTCACAACACACATTGGAACCTGCAGCTTTAATTTTGACTTTGAAGACTACATTCGAGCATTGATATGATTTACAAAATTTCTGCATGCCCACCGCTACTGTGTGCGTCAAAGTCACTCCCAGTGTAGCTGAGAACTTGTCACTGGGACAGGGGGTGTCCGGATAACAAATACGCAAATGTTGCTTTTGTAGGCATGCATCGCAGCAGCTGCTGCTGGGTTCTGAGTGCTTTGAAAAATCAAGGAGGCATGTGACTACAGACTTCAAAACCCTAACTTTTTATTTCCAGCTTTTAAACTCTAGGCCTGCAGGTAAAACCTGCAGAACGCTGAGTGACTTAGGATCCTCACTGCTGTTCATATTCTATGCTTTCGGTCTTGTGATTGCTGGATCACTACACATTGGTATCTCTATTGATTGTAGTGCTTCTTGTTTGTTTGATTAAGAGGGGAAAAGTTGCTGAAGAGAGCAGTACTGAATGGTCGTATAATGCTTCTAATGCTGCTTTAAAGGTTCCTTTAGACACAAATCTGAGCCTTGATTCACTTGTTATCAGTCGCTACTAAACAGTAAATTGGGAGGGGTTTTCATGCTATTTGTATGTAAAGCAGAACTTCAGTTAAAGTTCACAAGCCTGGGGGAACACATCTTTTGTTATAAATCAGTTTTTATTATAAAACCGTTATTAATTAGTATTAACTTTTATTTTCTGGGGCTTGGAGCTTTGAATCGAAAGCAATCCAAATTTCTCTTTTGTCTAGTTTTCCCATTTTTTGCACAGCTGGTTGCATTGAAAATATTCCATTACCTACAAGAAAATATGTTTGCTTTTGTGTAGTCCTTACAATTTTAGAATACAAGTGACTCATAAATACTCATTAATCTCTTCATACAGTAGCTCTGAGGGCTGAGAACTATTATTCTATATATTTTCATGGTAAGAAATGAGAGACCAGATTAATTCCTACAGAACTGACAGAAAGGCCAAACCAAAGTTCTTTTGTGAGAACTTTTGTGAGTGTTTATACAGTGACTTTCAGATCAATCTCTGTATTTTTTTTTAAATTTTAAGAAGACTGCAACCCTAAAATTAATTTTTGGGGTTTTAACAATTATTATTTGTTTAATCAGGATACCTCTAAAATGTAGTTAATAGTAATTGCATGCTTTCATAAAATGCTTCCAACTATTACAATGAAAAATAAAACCAAAACCTATCTCTGCTCTCTTTGTGGTATATTGCTTTCATTGCAGTACTCTTACATTGTCTACAGATTAGAGAAGTACTAGAGCAAAACTTTTGGAGTTCTTTTATGAAGCTAAACATGCAAGAATAGCTTAATATTCTGGAAGTCCCTGGGTACAATTTCTGTGCCATAGCAGAGAGTGGAAGATATCTTTCTGTTTCCAGAAATTATAGAAGGAGTCTAGAAAACCAGTTTAAAGATTGAACATTTAACTGTGCTTGGCTAAAATTGGGGAAGACAGATCCTTCCTAGTTGACAGTCTGTGAAGTGTAGCTGCAGAATTGCTATTGGTTTGAGAATGAGATTTTGCAAGTGCTGTAATACTAGCTCAGAGAAACAGATGGCACTGAAATTTTAACCAAACAGCTGAAGAAATTATTTCAGAAATAAGCATCAGCCTCTCCTGCTCGTTGTCTTTGGAAACGCCCAGAAATTAGTGATTTAGGCATTATGAGTGTTGTCTAAAGAATCTTGTAAGAAAATGTCTATATGAAGTTTTTTCAGTCAGGCTGAGATCTTTTAACCCTACTTCCACTTCTGTTTTCCACTCACTTCCAGTGTTTATGAGGTCTGCACAAATTCCATAGATGCTTCAAGACAATGATGTGAAATATGTTATGCAGGACTAGAAAAGAAGCAGTGATAGGGGACAATAATGGCAGGTGACCCTGAATGCAGACAAGTAACAATGGAAAACATTTTAGAAGAATTTGAAATAACTATGGACACCTATTGGTTCTGAAAACATCCAGGCAGTGAAGGATAGTGGCCAAATTTGGGGCGGTTGAGAAGACGTACAGCGAGCTTCCGAAAATTCTGATTGCCACCTCATCCCACATACAACAGGTGAAAGTCTGTCATTACACATGAGGAGACACATTTTCGCCCCAAGGAATTTGAGCACCACTGTTTTCCTTCCCTGTCTTCTCGCTTTTGAGTGACTTTTATACCTACCTCAGATGCCATTAATTCATTCTGAGTCACATTTCATTCCAAATATAAACTCTCGAGCAATGAATGTGAGATCCAGAAATACTAAGATGACAAACACTTGCTAGTGCAGCCTAGATTAGTCTTGGGTATTTAATCTTAAAATATTCCTTTCCTCTGTGTTATATGTGGACTGCAATGGAACAGAACAGAATTACATTTTGCTAAAGTATCTTTTATTCCATTCCGCAATGCACATTTCTCTTAATACTGGCCTCCTGATGATTTTTTCATTGTTTTTCTAAACTTCACTTTTGACCTTTGCAGCTCTCTTGTCCTGTGGGTAAAAATATACCATGTAATATTCGCCTACTGTTCTGTCAGAAAGAGTCTTGTTCATAAGGACTCTAGTTTAGAAGGTGTCTGTCTTCTGTTCAGTAACCCCTTGACATTTGTTACTGGCAATCACTAGATATATTTCTTTTTTAGGTACGTTTTACTAAAAATCTTCTTCAGCAAGTAGCTTACCTAAGGTCATGTAGGTACCTACTGGTGTCCTGCCATCATCCATCTTTCCTCCCACTCTTTACAGTTTAGCCTTGTATAGGTTCTCTCTTCTTCCTGATTTCCCTGCTATTCTCCTTCCTCTGTTAATAGAGTTCAGGATTTTGCTTTCTTTTGTACTTAAATCTTTTCTTTTCTGCCCCATTGTAGTCTGTGCTAGAATCAAACCCTGGTTCATCCCCATTGCCTTTTCCCCTGGGTCTTCTTTCTGCACTCAGAGCATTTATGCAAGAAATGCCACAAAACTTTTACTACCTCTTTTCTGTCTTTGTTCCCCAGTTACCAACTCTTCTCCCATTTAGTGGATTTTCTCCAACCATCAATAACCTTGTCACTATCTTGAAGACTCCCGCCACTGCAACCAGCATTTTACTTATTCCACAAATAGTCCTCTCAGCCTCCCAAGAGGAACCTGACTAAACAGATTGCCTTTGCATTGCTTTTGTCTTCTTATTAAACTATTAAATTTGCCTATTAAAAACAGATGTTTCTTGACTGCCTTTTCCCTAATTCCTTTACTTGTTCCAATCACCTCACTGTGTAGCCTGTCTTCCTCATGCTCTTTTTATCTTCCCTTTTTACTCCTTTCACTACAGAGAAGTGCTTCCTGGCATGTTTTTCCTCACAAATGCATCTTTGTCTTTTACCTCTGAGCCATCCCTTTTCTGCATCATTGTAGATGAAAGTGATCTATCTTTCAGGTTTGTAATCTAGGTTTAATCTTTAATTTAGAGTGCTTTTTAACATTGACATGTAAAACCTATTTTTAAATATGGCCAATTCTTTTTCAGTGGTGGTGGTAGCTTGCAGAGCACTGCAAAGATACAGTTTTATTGTCCATTTACATTCTTAAAGCTTTGCCATCTTACAATTCGGTTGCTGTGGCATCATGTTGTCTGTTCCTGTCAAAGGCAGTTTTGCTCAGCCAGTGTGCATGTAGAAGGCTGCTGCTAAGGTCATTTTCCTAGTCCATCACTTTGACTTTCACACTCTGCAATTGCTCTCCCCTTCTGTGTTGCATTAAACAAAGCACTTTTTTAACTTTCCAAGCTCTTCAGGTCTTATTGCAGTATCAAGTTGTCATTTCCCTCCTCCAGGTGGTCTTTGAGCCCAACTTTCATCACACTCATGTTAAATTCTTAACTGCATACATTCAGGCATCGAGTGACACCTCGACCTATCTTTTATTTCCTACAATCTTCCATAGAACTCTGTGTTTTTCCCTTTCAAACCACCACTTAAACCACCATTCTTCTTTGATGGGTGCTCACAAAAGTGGGGATTGTTGGGCTTTTGGTGTACTGAGATCAGAAGCCAAGCACACCCACAAATGTTGCCTCATTGTTTTCCTTTACTCCTCCCATCTGTCTCTGTCCATCTGTTTTGTCATATAGTTTAATTCTAGTCTCTGAGCAGAAAACAGGTTTATATGTCCACAGCAGAACTACCTTCGGCACTTAACACACTGGTATCCTGAACTGTGGCTAAAATTCAAAGATGAAGGCCATAGGATAATGCAAACAAATAAAAGAAAAGTAGATGCAATTATCAGAAGAATTTTACCCATATGTTACTGAGTTGGTTTTTTTTTTTCATTTTCCTGACAATGACAGTGTTCATGATTTTTTTAAAAAATTCTTCTTTTCTTTTTCCTAGTAGTTTAGAAATGTTAGTATTGGGGTTTTTGTCACAACAAACTAATCAACATTAATTTGTGTGCCTGAATTCTGGCAGAATTTTTCCATCAACTGATCATGAACATTTTCTCTAAAACAGTCTGTAATGTGGTGACACAACAAGTGTTAAAAGGACACATTAGCATTCCTGCCAATAATGACAACAGGGAGTTAATCCATATGATGATATGTTGTCAGTCAAAGCAAACTAAAAAATAAATTTGTCTTTAGGCAAAAAATAAAAGGGACATTCCTTGATTATTTTTTTTGTTTGGCTGTTGTTCTCCCCCATGACTTTGTGTGGCTAGTGTGCATAAAAATAAGTACCATGGCTCATGGTAGACATGTTGTGGTCTACACGTTAGGAAGGTAAATTAAATTTGTGTCTCTTTTTCTGAAAGCTGTTTTTCTTATTGCATACTCTAATACTAGGAAGCAGAGAGGACAATAGGTACCTTGGTGTCCTTTCTTCTGCCATTTTCTCAAAGCCTTCAGTAGAAATCCATATGCCTGCTATGCCATTTCTACACACAGTTACTTCCCCTGTCCAACTGTTAGGGGCAGAGATGTGTTAGGGACTCTGACTAGAATGTAAAACCAGCAGAGAAGCACTTTTAAGGACAAAACTTTCCCACTGGCTATCCGAAACATCTTGGTATTTTAAACAACTGGTTTTCTTAAAATTAGTATTTTAATTTATTTTATTTTATTTTGATGTGGAACATCAAGATTTGAATTTCTAGTTTTTACAATGTTTGCGTCTCTCTAGATGGCTACTGTGTTCTCCTAAAATGCCTCACCGAACATCAAGGGACATAATAATGTCTTTAAAAGATTTGCTGAACTGAGAATGTAGCTTTATTCGTGAAGAGTTATGATAATCTTCCATGTGTGTGCCCTGGTTAACAAGGTATTTTGATAGAATTTTCTCCTGATATATAGCATCAGAGCCCCTGATGTCCCTAACCTCTGAAACAATTTCTAGTCCAGATAATGAAAGTCAGTGTCTGCATGTCATTTGTGTCTTTGAAAATGTCCCCTGAAGCCCAGCAATACAGTGGAGTGCTGTTTTGATACTGGCTGCTCAGAAGAACAGTCAGTCAACGGTTTGACATTTTCTAATCTGGATGCATGAGATAAGTCAGTTAACAAAGCCCAGTGAGCTCACTATAATGGCAAATATCAAACAATTTTGTCTTTTGATATAACCAGGTGTTGTACAGAGTTGGATTTGGTACTGCATTGCTTGGGTAACTTTGGAAAGTGCTATCTCCTTCACCTTCATTTGCATCTATACACAGTATAGATGAAGTTTCTAACTAATGAACATCTCTGCTAACTCCACTGTGCAAAACGTTTCCCTCTATCAGATAGTGATAACTCAATCACAATGTTTAAGCATTTGCACTTCCTAATGGTCAGAAAATACAGTATAGCCACTGCCATAAAAAAAACCTGATGGAATTACTTAGCCAGACCACTTCTGTTTTGCATAAAAAAATTCTAATTTATAAAAAGTCCCTATCTTTCTGTATGAATTCATTGCAGGCCTCTTTGGACCTAAGAGTACCTAAGCAGAAAGTGTGATTTGCTCTTGATAGAAAGTATGAACTGCTGCAATCCCCCTCCTTTCTCCCTCTCCCCATCCAAACTGTGCCTGTATCTGACGCTGACAGTCAGTACCCCAAATGTATCAGAGGAAGTGGTAATAAATCCTAAATTGGGAAGTTACATATAGATGTGGTTACATATAAAGTTCATGTTAGCCTCCTCAGTTAGTGGTAGGAGTTTTTCTTGTTGACTTTTAATGCATTAGGATAGAAGCAAGAGAAATCCTGAATCCAGTTCAGTGGCATATTTCCACCCTGACTTCAGTGAGGACAGATTTTCTCTCTGAGATCTCCCTCTCAGATTTCACTGTAGAAGTCTGCTGTATCTGTTTCCCCTTGAGAAAGTAGGCCAATCATCTCTTGAGTCATCAGCAGTAGCAGAAATAACCTCTAAGGTTAACCAAGGAATTTTATGCAACACTTACTGCTTTACCTCTTTCTATTGTAGTCCTGATATCGGGAGCGAAGAATATACATACCACTTATTTGGTGAAAGGCAAGACACTTGGATGTGTCATGGTTATGTTATTACAGGTAGCTTTTGACAGATACAAACAGGTATACAACAGGCAACAGATGAAAAAGTAACAAACAATACAGCCCTCTAATGGTTAAAGTGAATGCTAACATTTCAAAGAATAAATAATAATTGTATGAGAGAAATATTTTTATAATTCATATAAAATGTAGTGCCCATAATCCTTTCTCTGGTAGTACTGATACCAACTGGATTAAAGCAAAGGAGATGTTAAATCCAAATAGTGGACAATGATGAATCCCAAAGCACAGCAAAAACATGTAGCCTTGATATTAAAGGCCAGCAGAACTGAAAGAGGTAGGGGAAACATGAAGGATGCAATGCTTTCTCTGTGACTGCTCTCCATAACTGCATAACTCACAAACTTGCACTGTGCTTTGGGGGCTCCTTTGCCTGGTTTCAAAAAAATCGTCGCTCCACTGGGGACATTCTTCTTTCCTAAGCTACACTGGTATCTGATTTTGACCTGAATCCTACTTTTGAGTGCTGATGATTGAGCCTAAAGCTGCTTTTGTTGTTGATTGTACTTACGGTAATGCCCTACAGTTTCCAAGGCAGTGATACTGTGGTGCTATAAAAGCAGCAACTGAAATGAAGGGATTTTATTCTCTTCATGAACGTTAGAAAACACAGTTGTGTTCCATTAATTAAAATGGGAGATAGTTGGTTGCAGGAAGTACACTGGGAGAGGTTCCTGGCTCTGTTCTTCATCCAGATCTCTGATCTGTTTGCTTGTCATACATGGTCACTTTTTCCCTTGTGGAACAGTTCAAGGGTGGGCAGAAGCTATGTGAGGAACTGGCTAAAGATATGTACTAATAAAATTGTTTATGTAGAATTATTTCTGTTGTTATCTGGGAATAAAACTTCAGTTTTAGGGATATACTTCTCTGTGCAGAGTTTTCTGCTGGTTTTCTATTTCATGCCCTTTGCATGGTTCTGTCCCTAAGTGAAGGCTACAATCAGTAATGAAGTCCTGGCTGTCTAACAATCAAAGCTAAGAGCCTCATCACTATCCCAATAACTACATTCTGCTCTCATGCCCCCATAGCAGCCTCAGCAAGTCCGACAGGCTGACATGGAAACACAGGCTACTTCTCCTCTTACCTTGTATTTATGAATGAGGAGTTAATGTTATTGCTGTGTTTAAATCCAGATCTCCTTCTACCGGAAAGCTTACAGCTGTGTCATAGCTGGCCAACAGAGTCAGCCAGAGTATCTTATAATGATAGCATGTGAACTACATAAAAAAACATTATTATCACTTTTCTGTCTTCCTAGCTGCTATGGCATCCACATACAATATGTTTGTGTGATGTAGTAAGTTCTTTGAAGCAAAGGCCTTCCTTTCCTTGTGTTTGTATAACAGAGCACTGACCCGATACTGGTATGAATGGGTGCTACTACTGTGCAGGTAAATACATGAATGAAGGGCTAAACTCTGCTCTTACTCACAGCAATCAGTAAGTGGAGCTGTTTCAAATTTGGGCAATGTTTTAATACATTCATATTTTCAGCTGAAGGTATAATTTGCTTTCTATACAATATAAGCTGTTTCAGGGCTGATGTAGCCTCCAGGATATTTATTTAGGCTACTCTTTGAATCCAGGCATTTGTGTGAACCCTGATTCTTTTGGGGGCTGTTACAATTAGAATCACATCTAGAATTCCATAAGCATTACTAAAGCTCTTTAGTTAAACCATGACTTCATAAGACATACAAGTTCGCATAGGACACAACAGTTCTGGACTAGTTTGCTTGTTTTCTAGAATGGGAAGAGACAGCAAATAAGAATATCAGTCTAATTGGAAGCAACTCCAGAAATAACTCCATTAGAATTGCATCAATGGCATTTCAGTGCATTTTTCAGCTACTCAGCTTGGAATACAAGACAGCCAGGCTTCTGCAAATCAGCTACTATTAACATTTTTTCACTTTATAATTCAAAAGAAATTCAAGCCAAATATATCATATCTACATATGTGAGTGACACTAACAGTGACACTGAAGACATGGAATTTGTCATACTTTCCCACGGTATGCCCCATACTATACTATAGACTGCTTCTTTTTCATCTCTCTTATATTTCTAATAGCAAGGATTGCGTTTTCATTGAGAATCATTTAACATGACTATGACTGTATCATCTGTGAGCAATTGTTATCAGGAAAACAAATTCTTTCTTTTCTTTCATGTTTTCCAAAGCAGTTTAGCAGTTGCAAAGGAGAAGACAAGAAGACTACATACATATTATACAGATCATGTCTGGAGAACTAGTGATTTGCATATCTATTCTTTGTATTTAAAACAGTTGATCTATAGGATAGAAGGGCCTTGACAAGACAACTTAAGTTTTCATCCTCTCAAGAAATTGTTCTCCATTCATTTCAATTGTGAATGGCTATTTTCCATGGATAGTTAATACTGAAGTTCTCTCTACTGGTTGTGTGTCAGTACCTCAAATATCTTGCAGTCCTTTCCAGATTGGGGACTTACACAGAGCTGTACATTACAGTTTGTCTTCCCATCTGCTGGTGTACAGCATGCCATATTTTATTCCAGACGTGACAAATGTATTATGTTGTACACAGAATCCTATAGAGTCCTTCCATTATATGAACTCATTTGTGTGAGAGGCAAAGTCAACCAATTCCTTACAGTTTTACAAGTATAATTATAATTAGGCCAAATTCCTCTGCCTCAATCACATTTATCTGAGAAACTCATGTTAGGAACTTAGTAATGCTAAGTCCTCTCAACAGTAATGAAGCCAGCTTTAAATATCAGTCCAGACCTGATGCACTCTCTGGAAATGTATCTATCATTTCACTGATTTTACAGGGAACACAGAGAACTTAAGCTCTAAATTGAGACAGTTCGATTAAGCGCCTGAAATGGGGTGAATCCAGGCTTAAATTCCTGACCTTTTTTAAAAGATGTTCTCCATTGCCATCTTTGTTTCTTGGAAGGCCTGCCTTTGTGGAAGAAAATTGCCTTGACACCATGAAGTGTAGGGTTTAAAATATATAACTTAAAAAGGGTTGTAATATAACTTAAGTTAAATTTGATTTTAGGATTCAGGACCCTTGGGATGCCAAACAGACTTTTTCACCTTTGTTTATAAACAAAGCAAATTTTTACATGCAGGTTGTAACTGCTGAAAAAATAAAAAATTGACCCCCCCAAAACAAGCAAAGTTTCTGTTAGTAAAACACAGAGGCAGTATTTCTGGCTGCTGAGAGTCTTCATGAATGTGTTGCTATGTTGTTTCCAAAAAATTTCCTGTCCCAGCTGATGATGCAGCAGCTTTCTCAGGAGGAACAGCACTTAGGAATGGGTTCTTCAGTCTCCTCATATCATCACACATTACATTACAAGGGTCAATTTTCTTTCACCTCATTTGTCTGGTTGTACACTGTCATTACAGGATCCACTCTGTCATTCAGGAGGAAGAGGTAGGTGGAGACATCATTTATTTCTCATCATGAAGACACATAATCATGTCTAATGTTCTGCACGAGTGCCTTTTGCAAGAGGAATGACAGACTATTGTTTTGACTAGGACTTTTTACATACAGACCTGGTTTGTGAGAGGTCCTCCTTTTTGCTGCCTGGCCTCACAAAGTCACAGGAATCAATTTGGTCAGATATAATTTGTAGTTTGGATTTTTCACTGCAGAAAAGTATAATTTGAGCTGTAAAAATGCCAGACTTGTAACACTTCTCTCTTCTTTCCCTTCTTTGCAAAGGTGACTCAAATAGACAAAGAGCATCCTGACACCTCATGGTCTCAAAATGTAAATGAAGCATCAATGTATTTTCAATAACCTGCACCGACACTAGATAGAAAACACCTGTAATTTCCTTCACAGAGAAATATTTCATTTCTTTATAGTAACAGTGTAGGGGGTTTTTATGCACTTTGCCATTTCTCTTAGAAAGTGGTTATTTCAAATTGTGCTGCCATTTCTATAACTTTTAAATATGTTTTCTTTTGTTTGTTTTCTTTTGGTTTCACCTTTGCTCCTGTGTTCCCATTTCATTTGTTACATTTTAAAGTATCCCAGTAATCAGCTGGAAGCTATATAACCATTAACTGCAATGAAAGCCATATCCTATTTTTATGGCATCTGAGACACTCTTTTCAGGAACCCTTCTGCACAGGTGGGCTGGAATACAAACACAGGAGACCTTCTTCCCTATCACAGCACAGTGACCTACAGAGGATGAGATCCTTTATAAAGAGAAAGAAACGGGACATTGTATTGGGATACCTTCTTGATAAAGCTCAGTACTCTCTGCACCAGTTTACTCCTTGCCCACAGAATGAAAGGAATTTGTTCACTCACTAACCACTGGGGACAAGGAGAAGTTCTGCCCAATGGAGGTTTTGGGAGGACTCAGACCAACTAGTGATGCCACACTTGGAGACGAGCCGGCCCACAGCAGAAAGGGAAGACATAGTGTCCGCTGCCTGATGGAATATCCTCTGCATATGGATGGGAAAGAAGCAGTAGCTGCTACTCTGGCAGGTTCAGCAAGTATTGGGGCAGCATGACCAGCTGTGGCTAGATCAGCAGCAATTTCCATGGAAACAGTCTGAGAACAAAAAAACTGCTAAAGCTACTGTTTGAGCATCATATATTCTTCAGACTAACTACAAGAGAAATTCTGCTTCTCAAAGAGCAGTCTGAACTAGTTGGGTGGGCAGTTAACAAAAGCCTGGTTTTGGAAGTTCTGAAAGATGATCTGATGTATCACTTTTAGACTGATCTGAAGATATCTTGCATAGTTGCTGTTTCCTTTGCTGCAGAGCAAGTTGCTAGAAAGTCGGAGGGTTTACATGAAATAATCTTTGAATCCCTAACTGAATGACTGTTTATCCTGCAAACTCTCAGATGGGATGTGACAAAACAAAATATTTAAGGTACACCTAAGGAAATAGGAAGATTAAACCTCTTCTTAATAAGGTAAGAGATTTAAATGATATGTCCAGGTCCTACCATTGACAGTACAAGTAAAATCCTTTCTGAGATTAGTAGGATAAAACTGATTAGTCCTAATTGAGTTTCCAGCAGACACAGTCTCCTTAATGATCTCTTATGTAACAAAATATTTAACAGAATGAAATTATCACCTGTGTGTGCAAACACGTTTAATAGGACCAACTGTGCTCACTGAAATGCCTAATGCTTTGAAACTCAGAGGGTACCATGGAATTAATTTTGTATATAGACACCTACAGAAATTTAAGGCAGTCCTCTTATAGGCATGTGAGAAAGGGTGGATCTTACTGTATCTGACCCAAAGAGTTCTCATATCCAGCAAAATAATGCATGTGATAATAGAAAAAAAAATCCCACAGCTAAGGAAGCCAGCTGAGACCCTAAAATAGTACCTGCAGTAGAATTATTGCACACAAGAGGAGGCCAAATCCCAAATCAGCCCTCTGCTATTTATCACTTTAGCCTTCTCTATCATCAGGATGTCACAGATCCACTGCTATGAAACAGGTCCGTGTGAATGAACATTTTTCTCACCGTAAGTTACAGGTCTGTTAAATGAAGAGTGATTCTGATTCAACTCTAAGGGGGTGGAAAGGAAAAGGGAAGGTGTGTAATTGAGTCTGAGGCATCTTAATTACTCTGAGGGAGGAAGACATGCAAGAGGAAAGCAAGAAGGAGAATCTGGGGAACTACAGGCTGGTGAATCTAACCTCAGTTTTTGGGAAGATATTGGAGTAAATCCTTGTGGAAACCATCTGCAGGCACATGAAGGACAAGAAGGTGACTGGGAACAGCGGGGATTGATTTAGCAATAGAAAGCACAGCTGATCAACTTGATTTGTTTTCCATGAGGAGATGACTAGATCTATGGACAAGGAGACAGTGCAGCAGATGTTGTTTACCTTGACTCCAGAAAGATTCTTAGCATGGTATTCCATTTTGCTAAGTTGAAGAGATATGTTTTAGATAGATGGAGTATAAGGCGAATGGAAAATTGCTGATTGTTGGCCTGAAGGGCTAATGGTCAGAGATTCAAAGTCCAGCTGGCAGCTTGGTACCAGTAGCACTACTTGGTGGTTGATACTGGCACTGGTATTGTTTAAATTCTTCATTAATTACTGGCAGCATTGAATACCCACCCAACAGGCTGGCAAACAAGAGCAAATTGGGGGGAGTGGTTGATATGCTGGAGAGTAGGGCTGCCATTCTGAGGGGCCTTCACAGGCTGGAGACATGGGTCAACAGGAACCTCATGAATTTCAGCAAGGGCAAATCAAAGTCCTGTAATAACCCCATACAACACAATAAACTGGGGACTGGCTAGCAAAATAGAAGCTATGGAGAAAGGGTTTGGGAGACCTGGCAGACAACAAGCTGAACAGTAATCAGCAATGTGCTTCTGCGGTGCAGGAAGCTGCAAACTGGATTTTATTAACAGTACCATAGACAACAGGTGGAGGGAGAGAATATTCCCTTCTCATTGTTTGTGTAGCACACTTTTTATTCAACACCTTATGCTGGTTAAAAGCTGTGGGAGTATTAATAAAAACATGACCTAGATGAATTACAAAAGTGTTTTTCCAATCTGATTACTCAATAGAAAATGTACCTCTAATTTGAACAGTCGTCTTCTTCATTTATGAGATTCTATTATTTTGGTAGGTATTTATGTTTCACAGGGAGAAAACTGGTTACGAGAGATTCTAACATACGAGGAACAGAACCTCAGAAAATAAATCATAAGTCTTGTGTGTTCACACAGAAATTCAGGAAATTTGCAAACTCTTTGGTGCACCTGCTGTTTTGACCAGCGTCTGGGCAAGGAAAGAGAAACCTCCTCTGGTAGGAGAGCTTCTCAGCATGGACATGAAAGGAGACATGAAAGCTGTCAAAACAAACCCCAGTTATATATACTTCTTATCTTTCAATGCTATAAGGAAATGGTTCCTTCCAAAGTTTGCATCTCCCCAAGGAATGCAGTTGATCCATCACCTATGACATGATCAGCTCCTGGGTCTCTGGATTGAATCAGATGTTTAGTCGAGCTAGTGGCAAGGTTTATCAGTACTCTTACCATGGCCAAAGTCCCTGTTACAGTGCATACCAACTTTTCCAATATTCTCTTCCCAATGTAGTGGCTCAATGGTGAATGATTTTTGGATATATAGCCTAGGACAACATTGGATTCTTCCTCTCTGATCCTACTAGTATTTTTTATACTCCTTTCTTTCATAAGATGTTGATTATATTCTCCTTCATTAATTTATTTCTGAACACTATATAAACTAGGGTCATAGCCATGGCTTGGTAGAGCACAAAGCAGCAATTGAAGTACTCGGGAAACACGATGAGATTCAGGTAGGAGGACCTTCTAGAAATACCAGTGAGCACCTTGGTGTAGCAATCCTCTATACTGATCTTGGTAAATGCTTTCTGTACCTAGTAAATCCCAATAGATGTTTCATAATGTATGTTAATACACTTAATGCTATTCAGCATCAAAAGAAATGGGAGAGTCGAAACAAAGCATTTCCATACACAATAGCTGACACCTATCCATAACAAATGTTTAGTGGAGATTACCTGCAAAAGGCAATAGCAACTGTAATTCTGTCCCGTGGCAAATATGGCACTATTTTTTCATCCCCATCCAGCTTTTTGATTCAGTATCTTCTAGCCGTGCACAGCTGAAGGCTGAACATGAGTCCTGAGCTAGGATAATACCTTCTTTTTATTGTTCTGTTTCTTGTTCCAGGGAGGGGACAGCATATGGATGAAGAATTTTAAAAGTATTTGTGAAATAAAGGTTTTAGACACAAGATGAAGATCCAGCCCCTCTGTTTCACATGAAGTGTGGAAGATAAAAAATAAGGATAATTTTCAGAATATTTCACTTCTTTCTACTTGTCAAGCAACATGAGAAATATCTCTGGACTCCCAAAGCCCATTTGTAAGAGAAAAAATTTGTGGATCAGGCAGATATACATAATATTTTTAGAGAAACAAATGCTGTAAAGGCATAAAGTTACTGCAGCTGATACATTTAGAGACCTCACACTTTCAATGTAGTTCTTGGTAGGCTCCTGGGAGTAAAAAACATTAAAAATCACCAATTACACAAGGAAATAGAAAAGTTACAGGATGTTTTAACAACAATTTCCTTAGAAATTAGTTAGAGATTAGCATTTCTATATGAATTTTCCAATATTTAACAGTTGTTCTCTAGCTGTTCACTACGTCTATGACTGATGGCAGTCATTAGTACTTGCCAGCATAACAGTATGACTCTAAATATATACGTATTTACCTCATGTTTTTTATCCTGACATTTCACATGAAACAGTTCTCCTTCCATGCAAATTTTGCAGCTCTCTTTCCTCTGCCTGATTTTTTACTCCCTGACTGGACTTCTAGTTCTACATAGGGTGTTTGTTGAAACAGACTTTGATTTTTCCACCCCAAATAAATCTGTCTTTGGAGAGGTACAAATACTGGCACTCAGTATGGTGAAAAGAAGAGGGCTACGGACTAAAGGGTGGTCTCAGTTGAACTTACTGGCATTTTAAAGGCTCGACTGTTGTCATCCTCCAGCTCCTATGGTATAACCCAAATGAAATTGAGCCATGCTTAGAATAGCAATAGTGGTGTCATGGTAGATTTCCAACCTCAGGAAATACTAAGTAGCAAGAATTCTTAAATCCTATAAAGGAAGATAAGGCTTCACCTCAGCACAAAATAATATTCACCTTTACCTATTTTTCCTTTTCTTTAAAAAAATAAAGAAAAAAGGAAAAAAAGATTAACAGTTGTAAAAAAATTCCAGCAGAATAGATGGGCTGGACAGAAATTATATTTATTGAGCCCGTAGCCTTCAAACAGTTCCATGTTTTATTCCTGCTCCCAATGTGTTATTGAGATGATTTTTCTGAAATTAAAAACATTGAAATTGACATTAGAAAAACCAGCAGCACAGAATAATAACCGGCAGCTAAGCTACTGGTTTCTGAATAAGGATTTCTAATTCTCCATAAGCTCTTCTCAAATTCCTCTTAATATGGCCAAAGACATTCACAAATTGGAAAAGCTTCAGCCAATACAATATGGCTTATGGGCTTAGTGCGAGAAAGAGTCTGCACAGCTTCTCAAAGCTCCCTCAAGGCACTCTCAGGAGAGTCTGAAGTGACCAAAGACAGTGGCTTCTCAGACACTCTTGTCTTTAATAGGTAAATCCAATATTAATTCATCATCCCTCTAAGAGTGTTTGTGAATTGTCTGGCAGCTGTATTGCCCAAAAAGCCCGGGATTTTTGAAACAAAGTGGATTTCTAGTGGAACCACATACAAGAAAAGCTTCAACAATTTGAATGAGGAAAATGAATTTCTCACACACACAAATAATAAACACTGAATTCTACAGACCAGTGGGTTTGTGAGCACAGGATATGTTGCATATTGGAGGACTCTAAATGTCATTGGAGAGAATTGTTTCAGTTTAACAGCTGTGTAGCTCTCTCGTCAAGGGAACTATTGTTCTGCTATTGTTGTACAATTTAATTTTTCAGTCCAGATAAGGTATTATCTAGTAATGAACCCTGCTACACAGATATGGTCATTTATATTATAAATGGTGATAATAATTTCTGTCTGTGAGGCACTTGTACATCATGCAAGGTATTACACTCTCACAGGATTAAGCATGCTCTCTGTTCCAAATCACTAGCCAACATAATTTACGACATGGGGCTCCTTTTTGCTCTGTTCAGCATCTTCAAACCCCTTTATCTGTTTAGAAGACACTGGCATGTTTTCTTGTGTATAGTGTTCTTCCCTCCTAGTTTTTCTAATTTTGTTTGTCTTTTAAGTCGCATCAATGATTTCAATATAATTAAAAAGAGATGAAGAAAACCAACCGGTGTGAAGCAAAAAAATCTAATGATTTCCACAGAACAGAGTAATTGTGGTTCAGGTTCTTTTTCCATGGACATGTTCTGGCATCAGATACCATTCTGAACTACCACCTACCGTCTGGTGGGTTTGTGCTTTGTTTTAAAGCATTCATTGTGGCAAACATAGTTTTTCATGCAAGGCCTCGATCCTGCTGAGAGTTGTCCTGACAATGAGTTATCCAAAATTCCCTATAGGGCAGGAAGCTAAACCCCTGAGTCAACAAAAGGAAAATGAGGATGATCATGCAGTTATCACTTGTACTGTCACTGTTTCAATGGAAAACTCATGTGCTCCAAAGGTAGAGACAAAATTGAACCAGATGAGGAAGCAGGGCTCAAGCTGGTTGGTAATTTGAACCATGTATAAACCAATGTAATATCTTCTTGTGTCTATGGGTGCCTTGAAACAATAGCTCAGAGTGGAATCAACCACTGGGCTCATCTCTGTTTAAATGTACATAAACATAGACAACACAAAACCATTGTTAACTGTAACCCTCTTCCTGTATTCCTCTGTCAAGGGATGCATTTGTCTGTGGCCCAAGGCTTAGCTCCAGTCAGCCTGGCTACAAAACCTGGGGATAAATGTCAGAGCAAATTGGTTTATTGTGAGAAAGAGATGTGAGGAAGTGCATAGAGTCGTGCAAGGTAAAGAAGCTAAAACTGCAAACTCACAGCAGCTTGAGGATCTAAGAGGAGAAAAACCAACATGGAGACTTGGTGCATAAAACCCTAAAAGAAAAAACAGGGAGTCATAAGACAGCAAAATAGCAACATAGAGGGTCGGCCTCTTCCACAGAGCAGTGGAGGCTGACCCTTTGCCCACTCCTTGACCACTGCCTGGCCTGCAGACATTCATAGGGCTTCTTATTAGTGGTTGTGAGCATATGAATGCTTAGACTAATAGCTTGGTAAGTGTAGTTGTTTCTTGTGTGTATTAGTTAATAAATTACTTCTTTGGTCTTTTAAGCTATGCGTGAAGAACTTGAGCACATGGTAAAAGCTGTCTGAGCAAAATGATCCAGGGAGAGTTAAAACAAGGATATTGAAAAGAACTTTGTAATTTGCAGTTTGTTTTTTTCCGTTTCAAGGGAATGGGCTTAGCCATTCATGTAACCACAATTTGGAAAATCAATATCAGCTTCTGTTTTCTATACTAACCTCTGACCGATTAGGTGGGAATAGAAACCAACAGAGAAAAAAAAATCAACCCTGTCAACTAAAAGACTTCACAATAGTCTTTTATTTTGTATTATTTCCTACAGTAGGACAAAAAAAAGAGATTTGGCAAGTCTTCTTCCACCATATTTGCAATCTTCTCTATTTCTGACATATTCTTCATAGTCCTTGTCTGGGACTAAAACTCTGAGACTTGATATAGAGTTCACAGATAGGAACAAAGATTCTAACATGGAAGTGCATACTCAATGGAGAAATAGGGGAACTATAAATGAAATGATACCTACAAAGGTGTTCTTCCAGCCAGTGGGGGGAAATATGTGAATTAATCAGTCTTGCTGGTTGTCTTTGAAAAGCCCATGAAATTTAAAAGAAAATAAAATTATTTTCAGCACAGTTTCTATCTTTATGTACTTAAAGGAATCGTGAGAGGAATAAAGCCAAATCTTATTTAACCATCAGAAGCCCTTCAGAAAGATGGCAGATAAACTCTAAGGAACTTACTTAACATTCAGACTCTTTTCATTATAAAAGCATTTGTTTTATTTATATTTTTGCTTAGAAAGGAGAAAAATGGCAGAGAGAGATAAAAGTGGGAGACAGAAAAAAAGTCATCTTGTTTGGATGAACCTTTGAAAGTTCTTAGGCTGAGTTGTGGAAGACTGTAGAAAATGCTACTTCAGGTATGAAATGTAAAGCATAGTGTGTGTCCTTCAGTTTACTGCAGTAGAAAATACGACGGAGAGGATGTGCTTTGGGATAAAATTGTATACTATCTGCTTTGAGTGCAGGCAATATGAATGGAAATATTAAAATGTAATAACGCCTCTATTGAGAAGGCAGATGAGAGAAAACCTGTCTGCTGCTATTTTGTTCTCAGATCCTTATGCAGTCTGACATTTCTAGCCAGACTAGCAGGAAGCAGCTGCGCAGCACTGGGAGCTACACTAACAAAGATTGCTCTCCTGTAGAGCTGAGCCATCAGGACAAGTTTCTTAACATTTCTGGCATGAAGCAGAGACCTTTGCTAAGATTCCTCCAGAGCCTAGACAGAGAAGCAGCTGACACCGCACAGGCTTCCTTTAAACAGTTTTGAAATATGCTGTGCTCTTTTATGTTTGGGCTTTTACACTGTAAACAATACACTTACATCTTTGATTTTAACACCTCTGATACTCCAGGCATGTTTGAAACTTCCCCACCTGTGATAAAGGATTTCATACCTTGCCTCAACACCTCTTGTTTCCTCTTTCATGTCCCCTCCATGCCCAGGAGGCTTTCAAATTCTGCCTTCAAACTATCATGAAACCTCTGCATGTGTTAGAGCTGGCCAGAACAGCAAATGCATCTTTGTGAACTCTGTGATAATAAGACACGTAGCAATTTAACTCTACTGTGACTTCATTCAACTCACAGCAAAAGGCATACTATAGGGTGGATGCTGGGGTCTGATATGATCACTTTGAACACACAATGGAAAAAACATAGATCTAGAAACAGCCAGAGACTGCATGGGAGAATCACCTCATTTGGAAGAGCATAGCAGCCCCTGTTTTACACCTGTCTGGGTGTAGGGTGTGACAAGATTTAAAGGAGTCTCTTTATATTTGGCTGATGCCCAGAATTAATTTCAGTACCTTAGGTCTGTTAGTAGCTAGGGTAACTTAACCTCACAGACAGCATCCCAGTAACAGAAGATCTTTACATGATCTTTGTGAATTCCCCCGACTGGTGCAATGTGCTTTTCAATGACAAAAAACAATTTGGTCCTACAAAGACTGCCCTGTTTGCATTACTCCAGCACTATAGGTCTTACGTACTTTAACACAAACATTTCTGAAGTAGGAGCCTTTTAGAAGTGAATGGAGAACTCCATTTTAGTTCCATTCCTGGGTTTGGACCTTTCTATTCCTCCACAAAAATAACTCTAGTGAATTACACAAGAAAGCTGTCCCTTCCATGCCAAGGAATACAGTTGAAACTGTTTGTTTCATGAAGCTAAAGGTATCATCAACACAACAGCATCCTCGTATCACTTGCAAAAAGGCACAATTATGTAATTTTGAGAGTTAAAGTAGACCTGGAATAAGATAATAAGATAAGTTTGCTTCCATTAGAAATGATTCCAGAGATTTTAGAGCAAGAACTGAATATAAAGTTGGAGGGTTTTTTCACTGAGATAATATTCTGCATCACTCCTTGTTGTCAGATGAATATTTTGTAGAAATTGCTTTCTCCAAACAGTGTGATATCTTGAGACTGTTTTAAGATGTTTTGTTGTCAGATTTTTAAATAGAGATGTACAGAGAAAACACTTTTTGAAAACAATACAATATACATTTAAAATCAATGTTTTCCTTGATTGCATGTCTACCCAGGAGAAAAGTTCTAGTTCATTTACAGGCTATTAGGTTCAAAACAGCAATGACTGGATGAAATTCAGTGAGTCAGATGAAGAGGTAAATCAGAATAGATAATGCTTATGGCTTAAAACCTATTTAACTGTTTAGAAGGGGGAAAAAAAGTAATCTAGATAGATTTATAACACACATTTGTTTGTTTTGGATTTTTTGAAGGGAAAGAGAGAAAGCTCAGGTCTAGAAATACAGGCTTCCCTGAGAGATCTGTTTGGTTTATCAAACTAACAGTGCAATTCTACATATTTTTGAAGGCCAAGAATAGGAGCTGAAAATTTGGGCGCTGATTCAGCAAGGTACTTCAGAATGAGCTCAGCTTTAAAATTGCTCTAAGCAAAGACAACATTCTTTGTGCTACTGCCTGATTTTAGAAAGCATATTTAGCACTAATGAAAAGATGGCAGAATGAAACAAGTAAAGGCTGTCATCTCTTTCTGTGCAGAAAAGATGACATGGGAAGTAGCAAGGCAAGCTTTTTTAAGCCTTTCCTGCCCGCCCCATCCTCGTCACCCCTACCCCTGTATGTTTAAACTTAATTTTATTCCTGATGCAGTCTTTGGGGTGCTTAGCAACAACTTTAGTTAGCACCAACAATGGTAATCCCACATTGACACCAATTCAAACCAATAGTGTAAAAGGCAGTTTGTAGCTCCAGCCAGTCCTATTAACTAGCCAGTCCCTTTAACAGTTCAGCATCTTTTTTCCCTCTTCTTGTCACAAATTCACTGCTTGAACTTGTTGTCTGTGGTTCCCACATTAGCAACACCTCAGCACGATGTCTGCTACCTTTTGTCTCACTCAGAACATGTCAGGATATTTCTTTGACATGTTTAATTATGAGTAGCTGGAGCATGATAGGATCAAGGGCACAAAGGTGACAAAGAGTAATGAGATTTGAGGTGGATTATTGGAGGCCTTCAGTATCCTTGTAAGCCTCCAAAGGTGTTAGGCTGTGAAACAAAGGTTTTCTTGGTAGAAATTTTTCAGAAGAGATGTTCTGGTTTCTTAACCAGGGAACTGTTTTCATAAATGATGAGTAGTTTAACTGAGAAATAAACTTTTATTCCCCCACAATTCCCTGTTCTTGGGATTGATAAACTTCTCATCAGTACCAAGTATCACTGTGTCTCTAATGCAACACTGAAAAGAAAATTCTTCTTTGTGTTATAATATGGGAAGGAACTTTGATGGGGGTTGTTTTTGGGTGCTTTTTTCAGGGCATGTTTTCTACAGTGTCCTGCTGTGGTGAACAAGAAGTCTGCAACTTCCAGCAAGATCTTACCAGATTTCCATTAAGACGTCCTTTGCACTGTCATGAACCAACAGGACAGGACTGAGATTCACTCTATACTTCTCACATGGGACATGGGGAGGCTGACCTGAATTACAGTCCCTAACCCGAAACACTGCACAATTTCTATAGTCTCCTCAGAAAACAGTTCCCACAAGAAGGATTCAGGGATGGGTGGGGATAGGAGTGAGAGTCAGACCCAGCTTTTCTCTCCTAGCTTTCTGTCTCTGACCATGGCTGGAAAATGCATAGGGAAGAACATGGCATCAAAGCAAGGAGAAAATAGTTTTTCCTGGATATTTGCCTTGTTTGGGGAAATGAGTAGTTACAGAATTTAGATGAATTTGTCTAACTTTTGAATGTGCTAATATTTTTTTTCCCCATAATTTTCTAGAGAAATAAGTTCCAAAATTGCCAATGCACCATTTGAAAAATAAATTGCTTGTGTTTATGTTCGGAGAGAGATCAGAACACCCCTAGCTCTTCTGCTTTGAGTGCCCTATCTCCCTTCAGTTGTTTCTTTCCAAGGTGAAAAGTCCTAACCTACTTAGCGTCTCTTCATGTCTCATCATACATGTTGTTCTTCTCTGAAGCTTTTTTATGCCTGCTGTGTCCTTCTTGACTAACTACACTAAATATTCAATATATGGAAGGCTAACATTTTACACCATGGCACTATAATATTTTCCAAGCATTCTGTTTGATCACAATTTTTTTCCCTAAACTTATCCTTATGTGGGTATTTATGTATTTGGTTTTCTCTGTGCATGTATATTACCTTGCATTTGTTAACACTGAATTTCATTTCTCATTTCATGTCTCTGTAACTCAGTGTCATATATTGTCCAGCAAAACATTACGCAGATTTAATTTTTAATATGATGACTAATTTTGTGTCAGCAGCAAATTTTATTACCTCACTAATTTCCCCTTCTTTCAGATCATTTATAAATATGTGGAATAACACAAGTTCTAGAAAAGATTCAATGGTAAACCATTTATTTACCTTTGCAGTAGCTTTTCGGAAATTCAATAATGGAATTGAAATTCAAAAATGCTGTATTTACCAGGGCCCTCTTAGCCATTGCTTTTTGCCTGCTCCAAAGGATCTAGCAGATCTGTGATGCATGACAAACATGTTGATTTTTCCCCAATGTTTTGTACTTATACATAGGAAACTATTCCTGCTTTATTATGTTTACCAGTTTTCCTATTGCAGAAATCAGATTTACTGATCTGTATTTTTCTGAAATCTGTCTTAAAAATTGGCTTAACATTGTCTGTCTTCTGAAACAAAGCCTTACTTTAAAAGTTAGGTATATGCTTTAATAAATAATTTTAGCAGTTATTATTAATGGTATAAGTTTGTTATAAATATCTCTTCTCCTGATCTTTCATTTTGTAAAAGGTTCTCAGACTTGTACCTGAATGCAGGACCCTTTTTCGAACCTCTCCACAGTGAAAACTGAGGCATAACAATAAAAATTAATTTTTTCACTTTTTTTTTTCCTTTTACACCTGGATAATTTTCTATCCTGATCGACTCTCTGGTTGGCTCACTGCTTTGACACATTTTGAAAAATTCCTATCATGAATTTTTCTGCCTTCAGCAAGTTTCTTATCAAGGACATCGCTGACCTGCCTCATTGCCATTCTATGCGTCATGTGCTGCTTTCTGTTCTTTTTTCATTCCTCATTTGGGCAATAGAGGGAACACAAATACTTATTTTTCTTCTGAACCATCAACCATTGTCTGGCAGTATGGTGAAGGGAGTACACAAGCCTCTTGGAAGAGATCTGTTGATAGAAAAAGTAGAGAGGTTCAGGAGACAGAGTTTCTTCGAAGGAAAAGTAGCTTCCCTGGGGGCAACTGCCACTCCTGAAACAGTACAACTCCACACCATTCCCAGCACTGCAACACATTGGGAAATATAGTTTGTTTTAAACAGTAGGCTTAACCTTTGAGTAGAGATATTAAATACTGCATGAAATATGAGCTGCTGAGTGACGTTTGCCTAAAATGTCACCTTCTAAAACTCCCGGATTAGAACTGAATCCTTAGAGAAATCTCTGTTAAACTGACAGTCACATTTGTTACGAATTTCCCTAGCTTTTTCATGAAAAGTGTTTCTTGTGGATGATATTTTTGGGGATAGTATGAATTAGTCAAGCAGTGGTAGTCACTGAAACCACTCCATCTGAGCACAGCAGCATTAGAAGGAACAGACCTATATATCGGGAGAAAAAGGTTCCTCTCCCTCCTCAGACTTATCACAGTAGACTCTACATGGCTCCTGTCCAACATGGTCATGGACTTTTCAGTTTACTTTCCATTGCTAAATCTTCCCCTTTTCAGTTTAATTTTTTAGCTTTCTCATTTGTACTCATCCACAAATACCAAGACCAGAGACCAAAGTCAAGTGAGAAACAAATCCTATCTTCCATCTTCAGGGCTTGATGAAATTTCACTCTTTGCTCAGCTTTAAACATCATGTAATCTGTATCTAATAAAATGCCAGCATAGCACTTCATATTCCTGAAAAATTTGTAAGCACTTCACTCAATTTATAAAATATATTTATACTTAGCTGTATGTGGAAAATGGTTATTCTAATCAAAGAAACTTTGGGTGATCACAGCTGTATGGCCTACAATGCATCAGGGTAAAACCAAGACCTTTACAAGGATTCCATTAAGAAACAAGCAAGCAAGTTAGAGCATTTGCAAGAGATATACAAGTTCCTTGGGGCTTGAAACTAGACCTGCCACATTTCCAGTGAGTTTCCTGGCATTATAGGAATTCTGTCCTACAGATCTCTCTCCTGCATTTCAATCACACATTCCATCTTGATCCTCCCCAAAAGGAAAAATTTCTAAAAAGCACCTCCAACAACCCTGCAGCTTTCTTGGCAACTGCTGGTAGTTGTCCCGACCAAGGGAATAGGAGATCTCTGCTCAGGAATATGGGCTCTAGGTTTATCTCAGGAAGTTGTATCACACTAATTACTCTGCTTCAGCAAGGTAGGCTTTTGCGTCTTCCACCCACTGCTGATACAGCATTCATAGTAACAGCAACAGGGACTGAAAAACCATCAGGAACAATGGGTTTTAAACTGGAGTTATGCACAGTGCCATTCCTGCTTTGTCTTCTGCTACCTCAGCTATGCAATTGACAGAACTAAGTTGCCACACTAAAGCTCTTGAATCAGCTATACTGATAGCATTTCAGAGAGGCATATTTGGAATGAACTCCTCTTGCATTTTTTACGCAGCCTGAATTGACAGAAATCAAAGCACTTGACATTTTAGGTCACTTGATGACAATTATTTCATTGCACTGGGTTTTTCCCCGTTTCAAAACCAGAAAATAATTACACGCATTTTTTCCTCCAAATTATACAAAACTCTTCAAATGTGTGTTCTCAGAAATTCACAGGTTATATTCTCTTTTTCAACAGGACTTGCAGCGCAGATGCATGCAAACAGCCTGTGTAACAAAGACCTTCATTTCCTTCCCCATATACTCATTCTCTCAGGTTGATGCAAATCATAGCATATAAGGTCATGGACACCTTTCCAAGGCTGATGGATCACCTCCTGAGACTAACACTCAATACAAAGCTGCCTACTTAGATGTTACAAGCCATCTATGATGAAGACTGGAAATGCCAGCTGCAGAGACTGATGGCTGTTCTGTAATCACTACAAAACACAGGTCATGCTGTTAATGTGGCCAAATATTCTACTAGCTGATGAACTACCCGTTATCTAGCATACCTCATGGGAAATGGCCAGGGGAGAGTGTCATTTATAAAGTCGCTCTTTTGGCTTAGAAACTGATACAACAGTAAAGGAAGCCTGTGGTTGTTTAACCCCAGTAGGCAGCTCAGCACTTCACAACTGCTCACTCATGCCCTCCACCCAGTGGGATGAGGGAGAGATAGGAAGAGTTAAAAGTGAGAAAACTCGTGGGTGAGATAAAGACAGTTTAATAAGTGAAGCAAAGTGGCATATGCAAGCAAAGCAAAACAAGGAATTTATTCACTACTTCCCATCGGCCTGCAGGTGATTAGCCATTTCCAGGAAAGTAGGACCTCATGCATAACAGTTACTTGGGAAGACAAAAATGCCATAATTTGTATGTCCCACCTTTATTGCTGAGTGTGATGTTGTATGGCATGGGATATCCTTTTGGTCAGTTTGGGTCAGCTGTGCCAGCTGTGTCCCCTCCCAGTTTCTTGCCCACCCCCAGCCCACTTGCTGGTGGGGCAGCGTAAGGAACAGAGAAAATCTTGACACTGTGTAAGCACCGTTCAGCAATAGCTAAACCATTTGTGTGTTATCAACACTGTTTTGGCCACAAAACCAAAACACAGCATCACATGAGCTGCTATAAAGAAAATGAACTCTATCCCAGCAAAAACCAGTACAATCTCCACCCCTTACTCCATGCCATTGGACAGTGTGGGACCTGAGCATGACACTAAGTGATCAAGCAGGTGCAATTAGGATGATAGGGAGTTCAGAAAGATCCCCAGCTGTTTTTCTGATAACACTGCTGTGCTCTGACTCTTTCTACAATAGCTGACAAATCCGTTTTCAAATAATAACTCTCACATTTAAAGAAACATCTGAAAAAGTTTTGCACACTGAGCTGCAGGTGTCTGGATCTGCTGACAGATTCAGATCCTTTGAAGAACACCTGTTGGAATCAGGTTCCCCTCTAGTGCATTTTCATTTTGCGGTCAAAGAAGCTGCCTCCTATACTTGCTATACTTGCCCCTGTATGGGATGCAGTGCAATTGTTTTCCTTTTCTATGCAGGTCCAATCATTTCATTTTGGCAAGATTATACCCAGTAGTATTCTACCTGATGAAGCTGCAAGGTCTGTGACTAGTTTAAAGCATTCTGGTTTTGTCTCTTTTCTATGTTTACGTATTTTTTCTAATATTGGCTCTTTTGTTAATGTAGTCATATAAACTTAGTTCTTGAATCCTCATGCAAACTCACAGTTGTTGACTGCCCTGAATCCAAAATAAACAGTGGGGTTCTGAAGACTTAAAACTTCTACTTTGGTACTGGCAGTACAATGATATGTTATACAGATTATTCACTGTTGACCCTGAAGGAGGGAAAAAAGAAAAAAGGAGAAAGAAGACAACTTTATTAAAGAAAGGTACTTCCAGCAGCCTTATGCATAAGAACTACCAAAGGTGATCCATGTGATACAGGGACTGTAGAATTTTTAATAAAATGCAAGAGAAATTAGATTTGCATCTTTCTGGAGGAGAACAGTTAGATATCTGAGGGGAATAAACACAAGTGATACTGCAAGACTAGGTGACTGTTAAATAACATGGAAACATAAATTACTGTTCTAATAGAACAGAATCAAACATAGGTTGAAGCAGGTTTATTTTGCAGAAGATAAACTTTAACATAAAATACTAACAATGATATTCCAAGAAAGAAATACATACACTTAAGAAGGGGAAAAAAGAGGCTACAGGAATACAAAGGAAGCGTAAGACATGCAGTAACAGGGACTGGCTTTTTGGTTTCATAGAATAGAGTAATTTCATAGAATTGTTTAGGTTGGAAAAGACCTTTAAGATCATCAAGTCCAACCATAAACTGGACCATTTCATTCATCTTTCAGTATTTTGGAATGTCACACAAAAACTCATGCGTGGTGTAACTTCCTTGAAAAAGTCAAGACTTTTTTTTTTTTATTATTATTACAGGTTTCCAGTGTATAACTGTCTGTTTTTCTCTCACTGAACACCTGCACAAATCCTCTGCCCTTAGCCTTCTCAGTGAGATCTGTAAGAGCAAACAGTATGAGTCTCAACAGTGATTCAAATATCATTCTTGCTCCATATATTAATTTCTTTTGAAAACCAGCCTTAGACCCTTTGTAGTGGGAACCTTTTAAGAGATGGCTTCAATTTTAAAGACAATCTGAATTTGAAGTGAGTATAAATTTCATACTTTTGAACAGCAAAAATTTTCATGACAATCCTGCATTTATTCTTCAATGCTTCATTTTATCTCGAAGACTTAATTCATCACTAAGTTTCTAAACTGCAAAAGGAAAAAAAAAAGTATAAATGCTCAGCTTCTTCATTACTCATATAAACATTAGCATAATCTCTATCCAAAGAATTTTTTTTTAAATAAGTTTTCCCAGGAAGGGCAAGAAACTCTTGTATCAAAATACAGCTGCAGAGCTTTTAAATTTTGAGATGCAAGTAAGACAGAAAGAGAAACTGGTTAAAACCAAGTTTATTAATTGCCTCCTATAACATGTCTTAAGTCAAATTTTCCAGAAAACAAGCAGGAAAAAACACCTTTGTTTAGAAAGAAAACTCTGTTTTTGCAAAGTGAAGAAAGGGCTCTTGGCTTTTTCTCAAAGTGTTGCTAACACTTGCTGCTCTCATTTTTGCCACGCACCAATATGCATACAACCTTCCATAATCCATTTGTACTCTGGTGCCAGTCCTGGCAGCCAGCCCCCAAAGAACCCATTCATCTATATTGTTCACCTTCTGCTCAGCCTTATGCTTCCCCATGCTTCTGGCAGTGGCCTCCACCACACCAGCTGAACTACCAAATGCAGATTTACACGGGGCTGGATGAGTTTGGACTCCCTGGACCCATTAGTGACAGCTGCTCTGGCATGTGCTCTCTTGAGTCATATGGTAGAAGTGCTCAGCGCCTCTCATTAGAGTGAAGCTGCATCTATCCCTGGCTACCCAGATGTTTAATTGCTCCTTCAGTTTACCCCAAAAGGAGAGTATTTAGTTTATCCATTGGCTTTACTTAGGTCAGTAATTAGCAGCAATGATGAATATATTCCAGTATAATACAATTTCAGTTACATATAATAGAAAACTTTAAAAATACCATCTTTTTTCACAGGAAGTTAATTCAGATACACTATCAAAAAGCCTGCTTTACATCCAGGACTCCTGATACCAACATCCTGGAACAAATTAAGGAATATCTCAGCAATACAGTCAAGAGGGAAAACAGATTCATCACTTCTAATTTGGATGATATGGCATTTGCCTACTGCTCACTACACAGCTTGAAGAAGAAAACAAGCGAGTTTGCAGGTTTTGTCTTTATCTTTAATCTTTATCTTTCTTATCTTCATCTCCATCTCTTTATATCTTTATCTTTCTTTATCTTCATCTGTTTTATGTGCTACCATAGATTGTGACTGCTCAGCAGTGTTTGATAGACTGAAATTTGGGGATTTAGGCTCTTTGAAATAGCCTACAGAGTTAATTGCTTAAGTATCACCTAAGCATTAAACCCTCTAGTACTCCTAAGATATTAATTATACTTTGAAATCCCTCTAGTGATTGGTCCTGTCCTGGTATCTTATAAACAACAAGGCTTGAAAAACCCTTGTGAGGCAGATTTCATTACATCTTTTAAATAGTTACATATACTGGGCTGCAAAGACATCAAGTTCCTTGCTCAGTGCTGTGCTGTGAATCAATGATAGACACAGCAATGTAACCAAAACAACCTATAGCAGTTTCCTTTCCTTTAACTGGCGGGCTGTATTTTCTCAGATAACGAATTATGAGATGCACAGGTCTTTTCTTTTCCCCTACAGAATACAAACTATCAGTAGTTGAAGTTAGGCAGACATTCTTTTTTAATGAAGCTGTATAATGTTTCACAGTTAGGCAGTTTCCTGATGGGAAACTTCTGGTTCTTTTTGCAAAGTTTTAGAACTCCATGGAGCATTGGCTTATTCTGTTATTTTAGCTTTTATTTTTATATAAAAAAAAAAGGAGAACTTTTGAGCTTGTGCTCATTTGTTTTGCCTCCTTACTTTAAAGACCTGGTCTGGAAGTTGAAAATTGAAATCTTCAAACATGTTCTATTTCAAAGGTAACGATTATGAACAAATTGGTTTGGGAGAGGAAGAGAGAATAGTGATTCATTGTAAGGACTTCAGAAGGAGAAACTGCTGCCTCAGAAAAAAATGTAGGTAATTGTTTCTTTCTTTCAGTCATTGTTAATACAATGGAAGTACTGTTTTACAGAACTGCAGGAGAAGTACTGTCAGAAATCTCTCTTTAGTTGAGACATCAATATAATGTATTAAAACAAATTCTTCATTCAGAACCCATTCTTTTCCTCCATTAGCATCAGCACTATTTTTTGATCCAGACTGCCTCAGCAAGCACTTATTATCAGGGAAATAGCTGTTACAAAATGAGATGCAAAGTCTAGAGTGGTGTCAGCAAAGTATTGCACAGTCTAGTGCTACAGTAGTGAAGAATCCCTTTCACCTCACACCGAACAAGCAAAATCGTGGAAAACAGCCTTAGCACTGAAACTACTCAGCTTCTTAAGCACTGAGTAGTTGTTTCATATCCTTTGATGATATTTGCCAAGCAACTTCTGTTATGCAATATAACAAATGGTAGGAGCCTGGTTTTGCACAGCAGACTCAAGCTGTCTTGCAGGTCCAGTGACTGTGAGCTATAAATTCAATTGCTCTTCATTTGCCTGCTGTCTGGTATCTGCTGCACGTTTTCTAGCTGACTGCTAGCTTTATCAGACCACCAACACACTGGTGACTTCCAATCACTATGAGAAGCATGTTCAATGCATCTGGAAACAGCATTAGGATGATTCCCAGGTACATTCTCACTGCTTGATGCCCTTCTTAGACTACAAGTGCCATCTGTCAGTGCTTGTTAGCCCTCCATTGGGCAAGAGGTATGTTGGATCAATTAATGCGTGGTCAGCAGCCGCTTAGTATCTTGTTACTCCATCATTCACAGACAAATAGTGAACCTCAGTGAGCAAGTTCAGTCTTTGCTATGTGATGCATGATGATGCTGTTTACAACCAGTTCCGCATGATGTCACAGATGTGATAAAACTTAGTTTCCTAAGCCAGTAAAACTATTGTGATATGTTAAAAGCAAGCCTTAACCCTCAGAGTACTGCTTGGCCTTGGCCTATATCACATGCTTTAATGTACTCCAGTGATCAGTCAGGATGCTGGCAACACAAACATCTACATACCTGCAATGGTGGGTATTTCCTAAGGACAGTGAATAAGGTCAATTCCCATTACCACAGCTATTGCTTAAATTGTGCTTCAAAAATAGTGACTCTTTAAAGTGACAATCAAACATCTTGTTGGACTAGAAGACAGTTTTGTTTGGGCATGTATCATCGCCTCATGAAGGCCTTAGTTTAGGCTTTGAAAAGATGATTGATTCCTTAGCCAGGTATCCTGCCTCCGTAACCCAACTTTTTTTCATTGTCTTCTGCTCCAGAAACGAGACTGGATGGAGCGAGAGGGGATTAACTCCCTGCCTCACTCTCCTGGGCTATTTTGAAGCATTTATGTGAGTTCTCAGTGGTGCTGGCAAACCTATAGAATAACTCTGTATTTTACAAAGATTTGACTAAACCCTCCTCTGATTCCTCTAAGACTTAGCTGCACAGCACTGCAGCATGGCACACGGTGCACAAGCTGCTTACATGTATTAGCTCATTTGAAGAAAGACACAGTCCTGTGGAGTAGTAGAGATATACGCGGAGAGGTTAGTTTTGCTGCATGTGACAGACCTCTTTTAACAGCAAATAACAATTCCATTGTCTTGTTTTTAAAGGTAATCAAAGCTCCAATAAATTCAAAGTATTTTAGTATAACATAGAATCCTAGATATTCCCCACATATACCCTCTCAGTAGTTCGAAAGACTCATTGAGGGGAATTTGTATTGGTATTAAAGCAGTTTAGTACATTTAAAAAACCCTGAATTTCAACTGAGAGTTTTAAAGGGAAAAACAGGCTCCTGAGAATTTATAATTGTTTTTCAAAAGGTCTTAATGACATAGGAGTGCAAGTCTCACCGACTTGCAATGAAAATTATGCTCTCACAGGCCCTGGAGGTTTTTAAAAATTAAGACAAATGTTCCTAAATTACTGGGGCACTTTTGAAAAGTTTCCCCTAAATCACTGTTGTAGAATACTGCACACAAATCAGATCAGGATTGTGTTTTACATGGTTACTTCTCCTTGATAAGAAAAAGATTTTACCTTTCTCTTTTCACTGCTACAAACATCGTATGTCAGTATAACTTAAAGGCTACAGGCTTTTATTCTCACAATCAGCCTGTGGTTTAAGTGAGTAATAAAAGAGAAAATGTTGTCAACAATTCAGTTCACAGAACCCCTAGAGTTACCCTATGTGGCATTTTAAACCTAGCATTAAAGCAAATAGTCTAGCCTTAATAAAAGAAAGATTATGGATGTTGTAGCACATGAATTATTGAGGAAAAATATTCCAGCCAAGATAAATCAGAGAGTACTGAAAATCATCCTCTTATTCTACTTCTATCCGTTAAGTCAGCTTAGATCAAATAAGGTGATTTTAGTCTTTGATCAAAGATTTGTTTCTTTTAAGATATAATTTTTGTTGAAATATTAACAAAAGCCTATCTAGCCTTTCAAGCTGGATAACACAGAGGGAATAGCAAACAATGAGGATTTCACATATTACCCCTGTGTAGCTATTTCTGGGGTAAACACGGCAGCCCTTCTGCTCATCAGTATCTAACACAGGGAAGGCTAGACTTCTCTTCTCAGTCATGCTGGTACCCCAGACTGAAATCTCAACAGACTGTAACAGGAAATATTAGGCTTGTCACTGGTGTTAAAGTGGGAAAGCAAAATCCAACAAAATCAGACTTTTTTGATCTAGAAATTAGGTTACTTATTTGGAGCCAAATCCTATCACTTTTGTGAATGTGGAACAGCATCTTGTCCACGTAATACATGAATTTCACGGGCTTCCTGGGAGACACACTGCTACCCAGTAGAGGTAGGAAAGCCTATACATGGCCAGCAACTGCTTGTGCCTCAGTTTACCCATCTGGAAAATTAATATTAGTAACATCTACATTCCAGGTCTGATTTTATTAAAGTTTTGATAATACTTAGAGATTACAATATGCAGAGATTCAAATAAACACTAGATATTATTACACTTCCCCATTTCTGCCATTTAGTTAGGTTTTCTGATTGCTGGTTCCCAATAAGGGCAAGCAGAATGGAAAAGATGAGCCACACAAAGTCACGCAAAGACAGGCTTGAAATCGTAAATCTCTCATATACCTAAGGAAAAGACTTAGGTGTGGAGGTACTTCCTTTAAATCATACTTTCCCAAGTTCTTTTTCCCTGCACTGCAATCCCAAAAGTACACTCCTGCCTGTGCCTCCTGCCTCGTTAGCACAGTCGCAGCCCTGTGTCCCTATAGCCACACCACTCTATGCTTTCGGTATCAGCACCTCCCCTAAAACCTCATGGCACGGGCAATGCAAGCGCCTGCCGAGTGGGCACCTCAGCTCTGCTACCGAAGTTCAGGTGAGCTCTGGATTTTCTCCTCTCAAATAAGATGCTTGTGTAATCCCTTGCTGGAAACAAGCAAATGTTTTTGCCAGAGTCCGAAGGATGGCTTGGTTCTTGTTTGCAATTTTCCATTTGTATTTATATATTTTTGCCTTTCATCTGAATGCCATGCTTTGACATATCTGGATAAACACAGACAGCGTGTGCCCTGCCTGGTCCATATACCCAGCAAGGTGATGTTCTCAAGTGGAAGGCATAAAGTTCCTGCCAGCTTAAGGACAAAGCTCTCTGTCTGACTGAAATGTCAGATACTATATTAAAAAGGTAGCAGATTGTGATGATAATGAAGTGCTGCAGCCTGTCGCTATGTTACCAACTGCTCTGAACTGACATGTCAGAAGGAACAGCAAGGAAAATGCCCAGAATCCCTGTTTGGATCCCCTTCCCACGCCTACCACCAACTGAAGTTTTTAAAATATTTACAGATATAGCCAGCATGTTTCTTTATAAACAAAGCCAAAAATGATAAATAGATAAATATATTACTGCAGCGAGCCTGCTGTCTAAAATCATCCTCCTGCCTCTCCAGTTTGCCTCAGATTGCATCCTGCGCCCTCTGACAGAGAAAGATTGATTCAGGAATGGGCACTTCTCTGCCCATTCTCTGTCCCTTAAAGAGGTCAAAGTCCCCCTGATCGAGGCAGTGTGTTTAAAAGTAGATTGAAACAGGAGGGGAGATGTTTTCCTGCTGACTGAGGATGAGATGAGAGCCCTGGATGCTCTTTAAAGAGAGGGGGGAACATTCTCCATCCCTCAGCCTGCTGATTCTACCTATTATAGCCTTATTTATACAGTGTTAGTGTCACCATCCTGGGCAATGAGCCTCACTGGATAATAAAACCGGCTGCAGCTGGCCTGCAAGGGGTGGGGGCAGAAGTGAGGAGAGTGGTGCACAAGGGCATAGCCAAAACCACTGCTTTCATCCCGTACAGAGCAGCGCTCACAGCAGACTTAATCCCTTCCCCTCCCTCAGCAAACCTACCTACTGTGCAAAGCAGAAAGCACTCACCACCAAACCACTTCTGCTCTCATGGAAATTTTGCATAAACAAAGAGAACAAAACAGAGTCCTTATCACGATGCTAGGGATGTACTGTGACATGCCTGGCAATTTTGATATGAGATGGGTCTTCATCACGGGGCATGTTTGCTGAGAAGAGATTGCGTTCAGAAGGGCACTGGATCTCGATGTGATTCTGTGCTTATAGACAGCAATGTCATTTTTAAAACTGTCTACTCAGTCAAGCAAACAAACTGGTTGGAGTCGCTTTTTTCCTGCTGCACACTACACTGAAAGGGAATCTTAATTATTTTACCAGTTGGGGCTGAATTTTCAGTTATATAAAGTGGTAGGTTTTCCCAACATTATGAAAAGAGAACAGTTCTCTGAAAAGCCTACAACATTTAAATTAGAAATAGGTTCATTTTCTGCTAATAT
Source organism: Gavia stellata (assembly GCF_030936135.1). Classification (NCBI taxonomy): domain Eukaryota; kingdom Metazoa; phylum Chordata; class Aves; order Gaviiformes; family Gaviidae; genus Gavia; species Gavia stellata. The sequence goes on along the minus strand of NC_082597.1, from coordinate 66,159,799 downwards.
CTATGATATCATTATCCTAATTCAGCAGTAAAATATTTTGAACTGGTTTTGGGTGAAAGTAAATTTGTGCTAAAAATACACAGCAGTTACATTTTCAAGAGCCAAGAACACAATTATGGAAGTAATTCTATTGTTTGTGAAAATCACACTCGAATAGCAGAGGTTGCTAGACATTCAATTTTAATAAAGATTTTTTTCAAGATGATGTTAAGCTAAGCATCAAAAGAAGAGTGTCTGGATTTGTGCAGCGCACAGCTACAAAGCTCCAGGTACCAGATCGAATGGAGGAAACAATGTGGTACAAAGTATGTGCTGCTACTTGACAGGGTACTCGATAGGTAACGGAAAACAGAATTTTAAAAAAAAAGGCAAAACCAAAACCACCTGAACCCCACAATTCCAGGTATTTCTGATTGTGTTTGAAAACAAATTGCTCAGAGCACAACTGAAGCCATATACACCTAGGAGAGTCCTACTCCTGTCCCTATCCTCCTGGTGGTAAGGGCACATGGTGGCAACTGCTGTACTGAGAAAGAGGGGGAAACAGGCATTTAACCAAATTTCTGATTGACAGTGCATGAAAGCTTCATGGCCTATCACACCTGATCAACTATAGTTACCCTCACGCCACTTGCCATCACTTCTCGTTAGATCTGCCACGCAACTCAGAGGAAAATTGGCAGAAATTGCACAGCCAATACAAGGCCAAACTGGTATCTTACAAGTGCTGTATTTGTTCCTCTCTCAGCTTCGTTTTGTGTTCCTCCTTTCTGAACCCACACTTGTGAATGGGCAAAATCTAGACCTAGCTGAGACAAAAATCTGAGAAAATATCTTATTCTTTAGGCCCTGCTTAGCAACAGCTGTCAGCAGACATATATGACTAGGCTAATACTACGTATAATGGAAAGAGAGAGATTGACAGGACTAACTCCAGTGGTCTACAGTAGCTTCCAGCTGCACTGTAAAAGGCTGGGTTTTGGTAGACCAGGACAGGGCTTCAGGTAAAAGTGCACCTTCTCACAAGGGACTAATACTAAGGACAGTACACAGATAGTCCAAAGAAGCTGTGGGATGTCCACTGCTCGAGGTTTTCCAGATGTCTGTCACGTATATTTTAGGCATGAGGTGCCAACACGATCCCGATGATTAACTGAGGTCCCTTCCAGCCCTATTTTCTATGACTGTATAATTCTGACTTATATTTTAATATATTTTCTCTCGTATGAAAGAGGAAATGCTGCTGTACAGTTTTTTAATAGTATTTGGTGGTATATTTTTATTGACAGCGAGGCCCCTGGAGTGCAAGATGTCAGATGCATTGACTCAAATATAAATAATTAAATTGTTTTTTTCTCCTCCATTAATTCTACTCAGCCCTTTACTCCCATCCTCCAGACACATTCCTTATTAATATAATTGGAGCGGGGAGTTTTATTTTTCACTTTTCAGTAGAAAGTTTTGTTGTTTTTCCCCCCCGTGGGAATTCAGTGCATGAGCTTGACAACGTCAGGCCGGTTGATTGAAATGTGCCTTTTAACTTTGTCTTAAGAGAAAACCTAGAGGAAAAACATGAAGGAAAAACAACTCTAAATGAAAAGTGCAAGATACCTACTACAACACAGCTCCTGTTCTGAGTGGATCAACAAAGTTTGATAGAATAAAGTTAAGGTCTGCCTGCATTGGCAAGACTTGTAATGAAATTGTTGGGGGCTTCAGCCAGTTTGTTGTAATGAGGAGAAGTCTTCTGCGGTCAAGGCTCTTGGCACTAGTTGTTTTTATCCATTTACTGGCAGTGCATGTTTTATAGATGAACCATTGCTGGCAGGAGGTAAGCAAGCACGTGTGCACTCAGTTGGGCACCCAGGAGCCTCAGTAAATACTAAGCTTACCCATAAGAACAAATGAAGCATTGTCTAGACAATTTTTTACCATAGAGAAATCTGGTAAAACATCAGTCTGCCATATTCAAAGGCTTGATAAACGTATATTACTGTGTACATAGGAGGTGATACCTTTATGTTCTCTGCTTTTCTGAGCCTAAGCTGTCCTCTGCATTATTACAATTCCTGGGGATATTCTGAGTTACCAGCAAATGAGAAGAAACTTCATGGATGTATCCCCATTTCCACATTTCTCTTCATGATGAGAGAGTTACAGAATTAATTTTCTGGTTCATAATCAATAACTGCAACACTACAGTGGGAGAGAAAGTATTTAAATAATTTTATAAATATAATTTCATAAATGCCATAAATATCTCTTAGATATCAACTCATACTGTATGATTTAATTTCACAAAGCCAGTGCTGTAGGATATAGGCACCTGTGAACCTTTCCTACTGTGCCCAGGTTCTGTACAGAGACTTCGTTCTTCTTGAGTTCTCAGAAGTGCAGCTCTTACTCTATGCATGAAAGAGGAGAACATTCCTCTTCCTTGGTGTTTTAGCTGTTCAAGTGCTTTCTTGACTAGCTTGCTGCTCTCCTAGTAAGAGAAGAATTTAACTTATATGGTTAACAAGTTTTTCATCTCTTCCCTCTGCTTTTGAAGCCTCCAAAACATATGCCAGGGAGTAACATCACAGTGTGTTACAAAGAGATAAAATGGAGAGGTGATCAATCAGATCCAAAGATGGCATGGATAAGAGAGAAAATTCTGGTCCATTTAAGTTGCTGGTACTACACTCATATCTCTCTCTGGAGCTAGATCTTTTCTCCTGGGTTTTCTGAGTGAAAAACATGACACTTAGATGCAAACTCTTTCATGTTGGCCACTAGATGGTAATAAGGCCATTGAAATGGATTTCAGCCAGCCAGACAGTGAGTGTGCGAAAGTTACTGCTTCAGAATGGAAATGAAGAGGTTGTTTTTGTCTTGAGAGTAGAGACAGGCAAACTGCAACAAACTGAGTTGGGATTTAGCATATCCCTAAGGAAAACAGGCTGCCAAGGAGGACAAACTGAGTGGCTTCAAGTGGGCTCAGCCTCTTACTGCCAGGCCTGCATCCATATCCTACCCCAGACTCACTTAGTCATCTGCTGCAAAAGGAAGAGTGCCACCTCCACACCTCCACCGCCACGAGCCTACAGACTTTACTTGGCTGAAAGTCCTCGATCTGCCTCTGATAGCCCAATGGCGGCTTTAGAAATGAGAGGTTCTGATCATCTGACTTTGCAATATCCCCAGCAGATGTTAGGATCAAATTTATCCGCTGAGCATTTAATTTCAGTGCATCTTTTTATAACATGCCATCTAGAAAAGTCCCTTGAAGATTAACAGTGATCTCCTTAGGAAGAAAGAAGTTCCTGAGAAGTTACGCTGTGACTGATTCCCACAGAAGTATGGAACCATTATACTGCTGTTTCTAATGAAATCATAAACAACTATTCAAAAAAAGTGGATAAAAAAGTGATTTCAAGTGGAAGTACTGCTAGGAAATTTCTAACAAGTTCTGCCTCTTAAAATAACAGAGGATCGGAACAGCATCACAACAAATTAAGTACCTGACAAGTATAAAAGGAAAAATAAAACAAATCTGATTTGTTACTCTCCAAATTAATAAGCAAGTTTACAGTGCTGGCACAAAACACTTTGTCCCATTGTATCATCCTTGCTACCTTCCCACCCACCATTTCATACTTGAATGTATTCCTGTACGACTGGAACAGATGTGATCATCTTGAAGGAAAAATGTAACTCGGTGGCTTGCATTCCATAGTTACTAAGTTATTATTTATTTATAATAGCCAATATTACTTTAATTTTCAGGGTCTGTGATAATGGAAATGTACCTTTTAAAGAATAAAAAAATAGATCACATTGTTCCCTTGGGACAATTTTAGGCAGGCTAACTTCAGCTTAATTAGATGGGTTCACTGAAAGGATAAGTTACAGCATTTACAAAAGTAGCCATTGTACCCACGGGCTGGTTTTGTCCTTTACTACATTAAAGTATTTTGTAAAAACATGATGAGCAGTAATCAAATATTATTATAAAAACTATACAAGTTGCATGTTCGTTTAACAAAAAAAGCCTGTTTCAGATTCTACCAGAATCCTGGCAGAAACCCAGTTAGAGCCATTTGGGAGCATATAAACAAATCAGCAATTTGGAAGACAAGCTCAGATCAATAAATGTCAGATCAGTAGGGTCTCTTGAAAAAAAATTAGATGGAAAGCACAACAGAGATGTGTCTTTTAATGGATTACAAAGGTGAAAGTGATTAGAGTTAAGATTATTCTGAGCCCTCTTTGATAAGTTGTTCTCAATGCCATCCTGACAAGGTGATCACTCGTATGGAATAGTATGGAATTATACTTCCAAATATTTCTAGAATATCTGCTAGTTTATCTGTATGTGTATGTATGTGTGTGCATCTACATGTACAAATAAACACACACACATTAAATAGGATAATGTTGCATAAAATGTTGGATTCAGTCTCCAGATTCCTGGATTGTTTTCACTGTGGTGCTGTCAGAGAGATGAGTGACCTTGAATCAAGCTCTGTTACTTCTCTATGCCTCAGTTTCCCCATTTGCAAAATGATGCCAATCATACTGACTTCATCATGAAGTGTATTGACATTTGCTGATGAAAAATATTTCATGTTAATGGACTGAAAATCATTTACAGCTATTTCTCACTGGTATGAGTTAGCTAAAATAATAGCCATGAGCTTGATTTCAAAAGAAAAGCCTGTGCCAGTGGCAGTGTTTTTACCTCCTAGTCAGCATGCTGCTTTTCACTGCACTTATCTTTTCCTTCCATTGGCATTGTGTTACAATTTACAAGTCTTATCAGGTCACAGCACTCGCACAGAGAGCACAGAAAGGTTTCATTGCCCCAAAGAACTCAGGGATCTATAACAGGAGTTTTCAATGCATTTGTGTCAGCTCGTTTGTACCCTTCAGCATTGCTTTCTCCACAACATTTCCAATATTGCTAACTTTCATGCTGTTAGTGTTTTTTCCTCTGAGGCTCAGAAATACAAGGGGAAAGAAGAAGAGAGAAGAGAAACTCTCCCTCTGGATCTAAGAGCCTATTCACCGATTCCTTTTCACACTCCCACTCTAGCAGGCCTTGAACAGCTACCTGCCTGTCTGGCCTAATGATTTTCATGCTCATCAAAAGCTTTATTGCAGGATGGTTATTCAGTTTCTTTTTAAATGTTGCCATACATCTCTCTCAAAGAAAAAAGGTATTTGAATAATACCTGACAGCCAACAGATGTGCAGTCTGTAGACACGGAACTGTTTTGAAATTCTGCTACTAACAACCTAACAACAGCACTACACAACACAGTACAACGTCAATGAAAAGCAAACAGAGTGAGATGAGAACACGTGCATGAAATGGACCTTCTTTTCAATACTCAAATTTTCCAAGAAATGAAGAGCCTTTTATATCCAGTAATCAGGTACACCTTGCAATTGTGGGACTGATTTGGTTTTGTCTGGATTAGTTTTTGAACCAGTTCACTTCCAGGACCAAATGAATGGTGACACCACTGCAAAGGAGAGGGTACAAACACAAGGCCAAGAAAAGGTGTAGCGTTCCTTCAGCACCTTTGCTACCTAAACCATTCCTGACTATAGAAGGTGTTGAACGTCCTTCAGCACCCTGATCCATGACACTTCCACAGCATGAGAGTCCCTCATCTATAGCCCAGCATTCAAATCTTGTGGCTCCTCTCTCTTTGTAAACTCATAGGCTACTGGGAAGTGGCCCCTAACCTCAACAAGCTTTTGAGCTCATGTCTTAGACTTAAATGTGTGTTGAAGAGCTTTGCTAGACTGCAGAGCTCATGACTGCAACTGTGTGGATTCCTCAGGAAGGGTTTTTTGGCTTCCACTTTAAGTGCAATGATACATGGGTCTGCTTGAAGAAAGAAATGAAGGACCACAAAGAAAGAACAAAGAGCATCATAGCCATTACTGCCATCTGTGTGAAGAAAGCATTGCAATGGCACCTTGCCTGGTGTGTTCAGTTTACTGTCTTCCTTTGAAGAAATATATTCAAATACTAGGGAAGGATGTGCTTGTTTGCCTAGTCTGCAGCCTGGGTTTTGCAGCAAAGGCTCTTCTCAGGGTTTTTGAGCTTTAGGCTTTAACCTGTGCCAAGGAGTAAAGGAGGCAGAAACACTGAAGTGGAAAGGTCAGGGCAAACTGTCTGGGATCCTTGGGCAGAGGGAATGGAGATAATGATGGGAGAAAAATGCCTAATTGGAATGAAAGTCTAAGATAATTTATGAATAACAGCAACAAAATAGTTTCTCCAAATCAGACTTACTCACATAATTCACTTCTTTTTCTGCTGTTTCTATGGGCCTTTTTATTTGAGGTGGAATGGGACTTTGAAAATCATTTAGCTTGTCCTGAGGCATTCACATCATAAATAATACACTGCATGCAAAATAATTATATAGTACACTGAAAAATTAGGGAGTACTAGGATTAAAGAGGCCTTTTCAACTGTGCTTCTTCCCTTTGTGCAATTCTGCTCCTGCATAGTCATGTAAGTTTTCATTTCATGCTTCCACACTGTTTTTCTCAGCAGGCACCCTTCCCCCTATAAAGGAGTCTCAAGGTTCTCTGGAGACTGTGTTTAAGCATTCCTGCCTGGGGTCCAGGCCATCAGCTCAATAGACCATTCAAAATGAACTTGTTTTATATGTTGCTGCACATCAACAGCCTTAACAGGGCCATGTGGCATGACACAGCTGTGCTCTTCTGAGTCTTTTAGACAGAAGGAAAATGAAACTTTTGAAACACCAAAACAAGATTCTGAAATGAAAAAAAGATACGTATCTGGTAAAATCTAAATAAGAGGACAGTGTCTAGTGAGGCTTCACTGACTCTGGGACATACTAATGCAGACTGCTCTGATTGGTAATACAGCTCCAGTAGATGGACTTCATATAGTGCAACCTGCGACACTTTGAAGTGCAGCTTTCTTATCTCTAACTGCTTCTTCCCGAGGTTTCTCTGCTAGAACAGGTCTGTCGCTCAGGGATCACACCTCCTCATACCCCTGAGCAATGTCAGCACAAATTTTTAATGTAGATTTGACTTCTGCAGAGCTCATCTGATATCAGGTCTTTTAGGGGCTAGTTCAAGAAGACATGAAGGGAGAGCAGTTTAATTCCCGTTCTCCCTTTATATCTTTAAGATATGACTTACAGTGTATTGTGAAAAATTCCCTAAGTACAGAAACATCTCCAACTGCAGCATAACACTTTGGTTCTTTCTCTGTTTCTTACTTTAAGCTTTGACTTAATTCTCTTCACACTTCAGCAGATGTGAACCATAATAATTAGAGCTAGCTTTTGGAATGAGCTGCAAGGATAATTGCCTGGGCACCCTGTGTATGGAGGGAGAACAGAGGGACCATTAAGTTATCTTAGGCTGTGCCTGCACTGAGAGGCTGGTGTGCTGCATGGTGTCTACTGCAGCCTTGGGCTCCTGGTCTCCCAGCCGCCCAGACCTGGCATGACCCCTTTTGGCCTGCATGCTGGGATTTTCTTTCCCTGGAAACCTGGCTGAGAGGAGAATGAGGGAAGGGGCTGTTGCATAAACTGAAAAGTGTGCCTGGTTCCACAGTCACCATATGGAAATGTCAGAAATGAGAAGGAAACCCATGAGTTAATTTTTCACTGTACCACTAAGACTGTCTTTGCTTTTTGCCAGTAGTTACCTTCAGTTTTTTCTTCTACATATAGCTGGTATTTGTTGAAGGTTACAGTGAAGAAAGATGCTAAAAAGTGGAAGAGGTATATATCTAGATATCCTTCTTCATGACGATTAAGTGGATTATATGTGCAAGTAGCTATCTGGTGCAAATAAGGGACAGGAAGGGGAAAAGAATATTATCTTTCTTTTTTGCTAATCACTTTGCTAAACACGCATCAGTAACCTGAGAACAATATTTGTTTACCTGTGGGTTTCCACAGAAACTCATCCTCAGATATAAAGTGATTTTTAACAAGGCTTTTGACCCTTATGTGCAGAGTTCTTAAACAAAAAGGGTAGGGGAAAGCATCCTGTCCTTAGGGTATTTAACAGGTGAACAGTGTACTGAGCTAAAGGTCTGCTATAATGTTACAAATTAGCTATCATTTCTTCCAGCAATTTTATTCAGGCTCTAGGAAATGTTTCCATTTACTATAACGGGGAAATAGCTGAATAGTTGAGGGTTAAATTTACATTGAATATTGGGTTAAGTTAAATCCTCAGTGGGGAACGAATGGTTACTAAGGCAACGGGAGCATGCATTCGATACCTGTTATTCAAGTCTATGTCCTCTTGCTCATTAACTATCACATTGTTTATTAATATTCACTCTAAAATGGATGTTGCCAGAACCTCTTTGCTTTGACCTAAGTAGCAAGACATGAATTAATGTGAAAAGAACTTACAACTACTGTCAATATATTAAGATGCCTCTTGAGAAGCACAGATCTTTATATCTGAAGAACAACTTTTGCTTCTATGTAATAAAACATCAAAAAAGCATTTGTAAACAGAATTCTAAAGGGACCTCTGCCTGGAAAACAGCAGGATCTATCATGATCTCCTGAAACAAGCAGTGCAAAATTAGCAAAATATGCCAGGCCAGACTACCCACTTAGATACTAAGCACCTATATGTAAGAATTGCCATGCAGGATCAGACTAAGAGCATCTGACTGTATGTGTTATTGAAGACCATCACTAATATGTAGCATTTTAGGTGAAGCTGGAGCACTTGTGTGTCCCTATTTTTTTCTCCTGTGATAAATGAGAATAATATGTTCAGAAAACATATGCCAGTTTTGGCCTACAATAGTTTTCAGAGGTCAGGAACATTATGGTAGGGACTTGCAAGAACTAATACACATCGTACAACACAATAGCACTTTACAAAGCTCTTAAGACACCCATGTGTAGCCTCCCACAAGAACACAGAATCAAATACACATAGCAATTCATCCCTGAGCTTACTCATTCCTCTCCCATTCAGAAATTAAATATCAACAGCAACAGATGCTTCAATCTGAAACAAAGAAAATATATATTTAAAATACTTCCTTGGGAGTTAAAATTCTTCCCATTCAGAATCATCAGAGTGTGTTATTTAATTTGGTTTAGATTTTTACACCATGTTAAAATATATGCAATATTATATAAAGCTTACGTGACACTTATACATGAACATGGTGTGTTGTTTTAATAGTGTACAAATATGACAGTGTGACTAATGTCTGTTCTTAGAAAGCATGAGCTTGCCTTGCTGTTTCTTGAAACACTACCAGAGAGAAGTTAGGGTCAGCTGGATCATCTCAGTTTGTTACTTCAGTAACCTTTCAGAAGGCAATGCATAACATTAGTCCCTTTGTAAATTTGACCCTAAATGCCCAATGCTTTTCATAATTTGGAGTTAGGCCTTTAAGTCTATCACATTTCCTCATCCACAAAGTTTGCAACCTACGCAGCCGCAATGCTCCCAAGCGTAACAGAGACATATCTATCAGTCCATCTTAAAGAATTATGCTACTGAAGCGAAGGATCTCATTCTTCACATCTAAATGAGTCTATGAAAGTGGGAGCACTCAATTACTGAAACAGAACTAAATCGCCTGTTCTAAATGACATATTGCAGACAAGTATAGATCATGGAGTTGATCTTACATTGATCAATCTGGCAAAAAATGGATATTTTTGTATAAGGTAGTCTCATATCCTACAATATCCTTAACTTTAGCTGTCTGAAACCACAGTGATTTGTATACTCCCCGTAACATCACATTGGCCTAAATAGAAGAATCATTCAAAGGATTAAAAAAATCATTGTAGGAAAAATTTTGTACATAGTATGATTTCCAGAGTTTTTGTTTCATTTTTATTAAATTATTGTAAATTTTCCATTCTGTAAGGTCAGCTGTCACATGAGCCCTGGCACACACTGGTCAGTTATGGAAAAGAGGTGAAGATGTCTTCATAGTTAGGATGCTTTTGAAGATCCCATGGGATTATCAATCCAACATTAAAATCCATGGAGAAAAATGTATTTCTTACAGAAATTTAAGAGGTGTCTGAGTTTTTCACTTGAAGTGGTTTTTACTTTCCTTCCTTTTGGTAGCCTCACATGCTGGCTTTCTCAGACACTATAGTGATGAGAATGAGACTAGCCATTATACTAAATACCCAAGCCTTTCTGTAGTTAAGACCAGCACCTCAGAAAGGCATCTGAAGTCTTTTGGATTTTACTAGCAACTAAAACTCTAAATCCTCCTTGGGGTCCTTTAAAATACTTAGCCCAAAACCCAAAGCCAGGAGAAGGCTTGAGGTGCTGTGGGGCTATAATTCCCCAGTAGCAGGACCCTGAGGGTCCCAGGCACAGCAGGCAGGGGCAGGGCTGCCAAAGAGCATTCATAGAAGTTGTGCTTCCCAGATTTAGTTGAATGGGTTGTCTTGTTCAGTGATGGAAACTTGGGAAGTGCCAGCACAAAATTTCTTGGTAACTTGGTAACTGGAAGCATTTGAACTCTGATTGCTTGCCAGTGAGTATGACAGTCATCAAAGAAAGACAGAAAGGAAGTGAGCATCAAATAACAGTAATCAAAAAGTGGGGTTTCTCAATTCTGTGTGATGTGTGCAAGTTTTTCATTTCCACTGAAGACTAAAAAAAAAATATAAACAGGGCTCAGCAGAAAGCATCACTGTTGATTTTCTTGCATCAGAGATTAATTGAATATTTAGAGCTGCAGTCCTGCAAAGGCATGACTTCTGTGACTCATCCCATGAAGCCACCTGAACTTCTCCCAGTCCAAACCTGGAAGTCTTTCCAAGATAAGAGTTTTTGATTGACTTTGAGAGCACTTTTAAAAAACCTCTTCTTTTTGACATTCCTACTGTAAAGATAACAGGTGGTAGAATGTTCTGACCCTACAGTTGATCTCTACATTCATTCATATTGTTTTAATAAACTGAAGAAGTAATGTCTAAGAAAATAACACCAGACAGTACAAGGTTTTTTGTTTGAGGGTTGGTTTTGTGGATTTTTTTTTTTTTTTTCATAAAAAGCAGAACAAACAACCTTATAATAGAAAGAGAGAGCTAATTAAAGTCTGGACAGATAATCTCATTCTTTTTGAAGTGCTGTTTGGTAAAGTGCAACACCATAATTAGATTATTCCACCAAGTTTAATGAAGTCGGTCAGTTAAATCAGTGTCTCTCTGTCTCTTATGAAATACAGTGAAAATCTGGAGTGACTTTTGGAAGGAAAAAAGTGTTTGAAACTTAATTTTTAATAAATATAATCTAACTGTGGATAAAAAGATTGAAAGAGGTTGATAATATTTTTGATAATTTGAAAATAATTCTTAAATTCTTACTCGGGAAAAGAGCACCATCTACTGATGATCACTCTAAAATTCCAGTATTTCATTTACACGGGTTTTACGTATATACAATATCATAATCTTAATTCCAGAAGCTCTGGTTGACTCTTGAACACGTGTGAAAGAAGGCTTACATATCTTCAGCTACCAGCTAATATCACTGTGATGTTTTATTGTTTTAGTAGCTGCCAACACCTTAGCAGCAGAAACCATGCTTAAGGACTTCAGAACCTATGGTGATATTAAATAAACCCACATTATCACTAAAAGGATGGTACACGCTTTCCTAGTACAGTTGTTTGTTACAGATGCCTGCTTCTTGCTGGCACTTTTTAGTCATGTGAAGAACTAACCTAAGCAGGGGAAAGGTTGTTTTTTTAAGTAGGACCAGTTTTTCAGCTGCCCCAATGGGGAGGGGCCAAGGACTGCCCTTTCCAGTCCCAGCACAGAATTATGGCAAATTACAGTATCATTTAACATCACCTATAAAACATGTAGCTCTTCTGCACTAAAGAGAATAGTGAGTTCTTGAGTTCACCTCCAAAGCTTTTTTTGAGCTTGCTTTTCTGCCAGGGAACCAGCTATGACAAAGATTGTCATACCAAGGAGTATTCACCAGAAAGAGCAACACTCATCCAATGCCATAAACACTCTCCCCACTCACACCCAGAAGATGTAGCTATACTTATACCTCAGGTCATTACTCAGGCATTCTGCCAGACACATTCTAATTATATTCTTTTAATTACATCACATATGTCTTCTTTTTATAGCTGTTTTGAAGGCACTGACTTTTCTTCCACAAAGGTTGCTCAGCCAAGTTCCATTATTTTCTTTCTCTTTTAGGAATAAGTGATCGCACTCTGGCTAGTGAGAGCAAACTAGTGCTCCAGGAGCCGCAGAGTGGGCTGCCCAATGGGTGTGGGCAGGACGCCAGGCACCGAGGGTGGTAGTCCAGCAGGCCCTAGTGGGGCAGAGATCTGGCTGACCAGGCAGATGGGCTGTGACAGTGACCAGGACAGCTGCAGCCTTGCTTTGGACAGAACCAAGGACTGGAGTGCCCATGCAGCCTCAGCCCCAAGGCATGGAGGCCCCCAGTGAGGTTTCTCCCAGCTCTGTCTCACAGCCCTGGGTGGCAGTAGAGACCGTAGAGCCTGCTGGTGCACTCAGGGCCCTAACAGCAGCAAGCAAGATTAGCTATAAATAACAGTTCTTCTTTGCTCATTTTCCTGCATATTTGATAGGACTTAAATTCTTAAGAAGCTCTAGTGCTGTTCTGAAAAGCAATTTCGGAAAATTGGTGTGTTGGTGATTGCTGTCATCCTATGAGTGATGGGGCTATTTTCCCAGTGTCTCACATCTGATGTGATTGTGACGATTGTCTCTAAACCAGAATGTGAGGAGCTGAACCCAGAAGCTCCCACAACTGCAAGCACAGCTATAGTTTGAAACTGCCAGCTAAATCTCCGTGACTGGTATTCATGCCCTCTGCAGGTCTGGCACAGAGAGAAATTCATGTCTGTTATCTGCTCATGCAGATAATATGCCTCTCTGTGAACCACAGAATTAAGGTCCTCCTCATACTACTGCCCTTGTCAGGCCATAGCCCAGCAGCTAGAACTGAAAGGTATCATTGATCAATAATTTCTTGCTTGACTCAGCCTTCAGTGTTCTCGAATTCCTTGTCCCAGGGGCGTACGATGATGGGAACATGGCAATTGGCTGGGGGAGGAGTTGTTTAGAGAACATTTCTAGATCTTGTAGCTTCAGGGTAAAAACTTAAAACCATAACTAATTTGCATTCAAGATACTCCATTACCCTGCCTAAACAGAAAACTATCAGTCCTTTGGGTTTGAAGTTTTTCTTTCTTTATAGACTGCAAATTTTACTGGACAGGTTTCTACTTTGCCTGGCAGGGTAGATGGTTATTTCATCTTTGGATGCAAGGCTTGGTAAGACTGAAAAATCTGTGTTGTCCATTAAAAGGAAGAATAAATGAATGAATGGATATAAACAGAAAGCATAGTAAAATCATAAGTTAGGATAATTCAAGTGGTAAGTGACCTCAGAAGGTCTCTAGTCCAACATCCACTTCCAAGCAGCAGCTCTGAGCTTAGACCACGTTGCTCAGGGCTTTATACAGTTAAGTCTTGAAAACGTCTGAGGATGGAGATGGCATAGCCTCTCTGGCCAACCTGCTCCACTGCCTGACTGACCTCATGGTGAAACAGTTGAAAGCTAAGTGAGTCCAAGTCAAAATATAAGTTGCCTATACATATGTATGTATTGAAGGAATGGAGAGAAAAGGATAAAGTAGAGCCATTTACATGGGGGAAACCAGACCCACTGAGGTGTGTAGTCAGATATTAAGCAGGTAAGTTAAAACCATGTGTAGGCTATGTATATCACTGGGTAATATAATTTCAAGGTATATGATAAATTCATAGATAGAGCTTGCAGATATGCTTTTGTGGAAATGCAGAATTAAGTTGCAATGCTAGAGTGGAATGAATAGCTGAACTGGTCAGGAAATACATTTTCATGCATCTACAAGAAAAAAAAAAGTGCTGTTGAATTGTCTTTTTTTTTTCATTCTAAGTATTTATTTGAAATTCAGGTGGTTGGTTTGTTTTAGGAGCATCTCGTTGTTATTACTTTGCACATAAAGAAAATTCAGCTGTTATTTGGGGTTTTCTAGCTATTTCTCAAGTCCCTCTGAGTCCCTCCCTTTGTGCCAAGTAACTTGTGGGGCTACTCTAGAGAGGAGCAAGTCTTAGATTTTTAGGTTCATGGATTGAATTAGGACATCCAACATCAGACAATTCCACCAGAATAAGGACCAATTTCTCATTTCATTGGAAAATGCAGAAACAATCTTCAATGAAGCTAGGCCAGGCTCCTGCATTGTCTCTCCCCAGGACTGTGACAGACCCCTCAGCCTCACTTGTGAGTCATGCTGCCCTTCAGCTCTGCTGCTCAGTGACCTTGTGTAGGTTATCCCTTCTGTTTCTCCTGGGGCTCGCACTTCCCATGCTCTAAATTTTCCCTTTTTCTGGAAAAGAGAACTTTTAGGGCTCTGGAGTTCACTCTGGAGACCCCTGGGCTAGGTGATGTCTAACAGAGTCTCCCTGTTCCAGCTGTGGCTCTGGTGATGGCCCATTGCCACCAGGGCAGCAGAGAGGAGCAAACACTTGCAGGTTGTCTGAGGGCTGATAGGAAGGGTTAAGCTGCTCTCTCTGCCCCTGACAAAGCATTCACACAGAGCTGGGCAAACTCAAGTGTACAAGTAACATAAGGAAGACTTTAATACTTTCACATACATTATGAGGAAAATGTAATTTCTTTTTTAAAAAAAAAACATTTATATAAAGTAAATGGTTGACACATTTTTTTTACTTTTTTTTTTTTTGTCTGTATTGAACTAGGCCAACTGTCCGTGTTTTGTGGTGTCAGGAAATATCTTTTAATCTCATAGTGCTCTGTGTAAAAGTTGGACTTTAAAAGGGTCAACGTGAACCACCATAAAACAACTATCTCTTCTAGTCAGTAACTACATTTGAAAACTTGGCCTTAAACAACTTCAGACTCACATGGTGACTCAGTGATGCCTTCTGTTTTTCTGTAAAAAATACACTAGGCTATTGATCTGAGAACTCCAGAGGATCTTTGGGCATCTAAGAGAAGAGAGGAGGGAGTGGAAGTTATTTTGCAAAAGATATTTTCAACAGGTTTACATTAACAATAAACTGAACCTCCACCAGAAAAGATTTGAGGAGATGCAAACTGAAAGGCTATTTAGTTTTTTTCAGGTAGGCAATTATACTCGGCATATTTAAAGGTGGTAAATTCTGATAAGTTTTTGATAAGCTGATTGTCCTGCAATTCTGATTCCTTATTTCATATTTTTCTATATGTATTATGTGTATACTACATTTTGTAGCTATTGTATACTAAAATGGCCCATGTCTCCACAACAAGACAAAAAAGTCCTGGATAATTACAGCTCCCCAGAAACTGTTCAACCACATCACAGATTATATAAAAGATATTTTACTAAAGCAAAGAAAAGAAAATGGGCAGAACTGAAAACAAAATCTAAGGATTAAACACAATGAAACGTAAACAGAAATTTTAATATATGGCTTTCTGGCTCCATCTGGTGTTTATTTTACAGAATTTCTAGCTCAATGAAATCTGATTTCACTCCCCCTTTCAGCTATACATTAGAAATGATGAGTAGTATTAAAAGGACACTTAAATTTATGCATCCTGAGGGCTTCCATTCAAAGTTGTATATTAGCTACTGAGAAGGTACAAAAAGAATTTTTTTTTTCATCAGTGTTTATATCCTGTGACTTAAAACATATTCAGATCTGAGAAAGGGCTTCTATGGCCAACAAGATATCATTTTCCCTCATGATATCAGTTAGACTGCTAAAATACTATTCCTCCCTACTAACCTTGCCTTGCTTACATCCTCATCATGGCTAAATAGTCAATCCTACTGCTTTATTCAAATTAACTCTCAAACACTTGCAACACAATTATCACAGGTATTCACATAAAATCTTTTATTGTTGCTGCTTTCAGGTCAGATAATGACATATTTACTGACTGTACAGAAAAAGCAAGTTGGAAGGAAGAGTGAGAAGATCACTGCTTGACTGCTTACTGGGTCAAATGTTTGTGGAGAAAGTACCTATACAGTCTGGGACATAAATCACTTTCAGTAACATAGACTCATAGAACAGCCCAGGTTGGAAGGGACCTCAAAAGATCATCTGGTCCAATATTTTGTGGGACAGGGAGCCTAGATGAGATTACCTAGCACTCTGACCAATCGCATCTTGAAAACCTCTGGTGATAGGGACTCTGCCACGTCCCTGGGAAGGTTTTTCCGCTGATTGATTGTTCTCACTGTAAAAAATTTATTTCTTATATTGCGATGAAACCTCTCCCTGTGCAACTTGTACTCATTGTCCCCTGTGTTTTCTGTGTGGCTCCATGTGAACAGAGAACCTCCGTCCTCTTTGTAGCTGCCCGTTAAGTGCTGGAATACCCTGATGAGGTGCCCCCTGAGCCTTCTCTTCTCCAGGGAGAAAAGACCTAACTCCTTCAGTTTTGCCTGCAAAAACTATTGATTACCACCCTCTGAGTGAGCCTGTGAGCCAATTTCCTACCCATCTCACACACCACCCATCCAGTCTGTATCTTGCCAGTTTGTCCAGGAGAAGGCTGTGGGAAACAGTGTCAAATACTTTGCTGAAGTACAGGTGAACAACATCCACTGCTCTCCCCATGTTAACATAAAATGTTATTTTGTTGCAGAAGGTGATCAGGTTTGTCAGGTGATCAGGTTTGTCAGGCATGATTTGCCTTTGGTAAATCCGTGCTGGCTTTTCCCAATCACCTGCTTCATTTGGTTTGTAATAGTTTCTAGGAGGACTTGTTCCATTACTTTCCCAGGGATTGAAGTAAGACTAATGGGTGTGTAGTTTCCTGGGCCCTCTTTTGGGCCCTTCTTGTAGATGGGTATGACATTTGACCTCCCAGGATATCCCCTGATCTCCATGACTTTTCAAATATCATGGACAGTGGCCCTGCAACAATGTCAGCCACTTCTCTTAACACCCTGGAGTAGATTCTGTCCAGACCCATAGATGTATGTGGGTATAAGACTATAAGCTCTTTTTTGTTAGCATTTCTTATAATATAATGGCATAACACCCTTCTTTTTCTACTGGGCCTAACATACAAAACTGCCTTGTCCTGGTATGTTCATACACCAGCAAACTTACTGTAAAAAACAGAGTAAATTAAATGTTATCCTTTAAGAAAGGGATTCTCATTTTCCATAGAGTGGAGTATATATAGACCTGCACATGCATGTTAAAAAAAATATTAGATCAATGTGAATGCATTTTCAAATACAATTTAGCAATTGAGAATAACGTAGAATAGCCAGTACTTCCTGACAAACAGGCTTTCTGCATACCTCACAGGCTTGACTATACTTGTAGAGCACCTGAGTAAAGTAGATAACATTGAGAAAGTCTTCCCCAGCAGCAAATGTATTAAAAATTATACCTTTTCTGTGCCTATCTCAGTTAGAAAGATGAGTTTTCCAACCTTATTCATTTTAAGTAGCTTACAGAATCACAGAATCACAGAATGATAGGAGGTTGGAAGCGACCTCTGGAGATCATTTAGTCCTATCCCCCCCCACCAGAGCAGGTTCACCTACAGCAGGTTGAACAGGAATGCGTCCAGGCAAGTTTTGAATAGCTCCAGAGAAGGAGACTCCACAACCTCTCTGGGCAGCTTGTTCCAGTGCTTGGCCACCCTCAAAGTAAAGTTCCTCCTCATGTTTAGATGGAACTTCCTATGACCAAGTTTGTGCCCGTTACCTCTCGTCCTGTCACTGGGCACCACTGAAAAAAGACTGGCCCCATCCTCCTGGCACCCACCCCTTAAGTATTTACAAGCATTAATAAGATCCCCTCTCAGTCTTCTCTTCTCCAGACTAAAAAGACCCAAGTCCCTCAGCCTTTCCTCATAAGAAAGATGTTCCAGTCCCCTAATCATCTTCGTAGCCCTTTGCTGTACCCTCTCCAGCAGCTCTCTGCCCTTCTTGAACTGGGGAGCCCAGAACTGGACACAATACTCCAGGTGCGGCCTCACCAGGGCAGAGTAGAGGGAGGATAACCTCCCTCGACCTGCTAGCCACACTCTTCTTGATGCACCCCAAGATGCCATTGGCCTTCTTGGCCACAAGGGCACATTGGTGGCTCATGGTCATCCTGCTGTCCACCAGGACTCCCCGGTCCCTTTCCACAGAGCTGCTCTGCAGCAGGTCAGCCCCTAACCTGTACTGATGCATGGGGCTATTCCTCCCCAGGTGCAGTACCCTACACTTGCCTTTGTTGAATTTCATAAGGTTCCTCTCTGCCCAACTCTCCAGCCTGTCCAGGTCATGATGAATGGCAGCACAGCCTTCCGATGTGTCCGCCACTCCTCCCAGTTTTGTGTCATCAGCAAACTTGCTGAGGGCACACTCTATCCCTTCGTCAGGGTCATTGATGAATATATTGAACAGGACTGGACCCAGTACTGACCCCTGGGGAACACCACTTGTTACAGACTCTTCAAGATTCTTGGTTACAAGGGACAATCTGTTTTCAAAGACGTTCATTATATGCATGGGTATTACTGTGGGCTTTACAACTTGCCTGCACATGCTTATCATTCAAAATTATCAGACTATCTGTGTGTCTCGTCTGCAGGTCACTGAAGAACTCACTGTACTTGAATCACAGAATCATAGAATCACAGAATCACTAAGGTTGGAAAAGACCTGTAAGATCATCAAGTCCAACCATAAAAAAAAAAAAAAAAAAACAAACCAAACCACACACCCACAAAAAACCAAAACCACCCACAAACCACAAAACACACCCACAACCCACACCAAAAACAACCCACCCACACCACACACCACCATGCCCATCAAGCCACATCCCACAATGCCACGTCCACACGTTCCTTGAATACCTCCAGAGAGGGTGACTCCACCACCTCCCTGGGCAGCCTGTTCCAATGTTTCACTACTCTCTCAGTAAAGAACTTTTTCCTAATATCCAGCCTGAACCTCCCCTGGCGCAACTTGAGGCCATTTCCTCTTGCCCTGTCGCTAGTCACCTGGGAGAAGAGACCAACACCCACCTCTCTGCAACCCCCTTTCAGGTAGTTCTAGAGAGCAATAAGGTCTCCCCTCAGCCTCCTCTTCTCCAGACTGAACAACCCCAGTTCCCTCAGCCGCTCCTCATAAGACTTGCGTTCCAGACCCCTCACCAGCTTCGTCGCCCTTCTCTGGACATGCTCCAGCACCTCAATGTCCTTCTTGTAGTGAGGGGCCCAAAACTGAACACAGGATTCGAGGTGCGGCCTCACCAGAGCCGAGTACAGAGGCACGATCACCTCCCTGCTCCTGCTGGCCACACCATTTCTGATACAGGCCAGGATGCCGTTGGCCTTCTTGGCCACCTGGGCACACTGCTGGCTCATATTCAGCCAGCTGTCAATCAACACCCCCAGGTCCTTTTTTGCAGGGGAGCTTTCCAGCCACTCATCCCCAAGCCTGTAGCGTTGCATGGGGTTATTGTGGCCAACAATATTCAGCATTTCAGCTTTGGTTCTGACTGAATGTGTGCAGTAGCTCCTGGGATCTCACTGATGCTCTGTGACTTTTATGTTCTTCTTTACACTGCAGATATTCACACTTCTGGATTTGGACCTGTTCTTTTCCCACACAAAAGACTCCATTTGCTAAAACGTGTGTGTGTGACGGCAAGGTGGAAGGAGCTAAAGCAAAGATGCTGTAAATCAGTCGTCAGTCTCACTGGGCCCAGGTTTTCTTGGGGTAGTCAGCCGAGTGCAGCCAGCTTGGTATGACACAAGCTCAATGCACTCCCATTTTGGCTGCTGCTCTTCATCCCATCCTTATTCTCCATACGCCGTTACCAATCTCTATGGCAACAACTGGTTGTTACAAGAGAAGAAACTGCAAGAGCTACCTTAAAGAAGTCCCAGACAGCCTTGAGCCCCTGGTCTGAGAAGGATTATGACTTGTATCATCCTCTGGCAGAACAAGCAGGGAATGAAAAAAGCAAAGCAAATGAAAAGCAGGCCATGTAACTGACCCATCCCCAAGCAGGCAAAACAAAACCGGTACCATGTAGAACAATGGACTCCTTCAACCCCCTCAACATTGCCCAGAATAGCATCAGTGGTGTTGGAGATGTGGAGTCTTGCATGCCTCTTCCTGATCTCTTCTCTTCTTCAAGATCAAATAAATGTACTCCAACCAAGTTACAGCCAATGCCCAGGCTGGAGTAAGTGCTGCCTGCTTATGAGACTCTCAGGTCTGAGGTGAAGGCATATTTGGGGGAGCTCAGAAAAAGAAGGGTTGGTGGTTTGTTTTTTTTTTTCCCCAGCTATAAAAGCACAACAATTGCATTTATAGCTGTCAGACTGAGCTCTTCCTTTCAATAACATGTGTCATCCACCATACCCACCCTCTACAGTCTCTAATGCAAAATGATTCAGCGTTGGCTAGTGTAAATGGAATGGATTTACTTTAAAGGAAAAAATGATTTTTAGTTGCCCATTAAATGTCATAGAGGAAATTCATGGCATGTAGGAAAACAACTGTGTACAGTACTGTTGATCCAAGACGGTCTAACTGATGTTGTACTCATTATAGTCTAAGCATAACAACATTTTTAATGAGCAGACAACAGGAAAAGTCTTATCTCCCTGTGGTGATACTGTGGAGGCATTATTATTACTAAAAGCCTTGTTTCCTCCTGATTTCTGACATGTGCTCAGACTGAAGTCTGTAATATTGTCTCAGCACTCTGATCCTGCACATGTGTAGAAGGCCTCAGCATCAGGAACATAGGTATTACCAGATGATTTGTTCCTGTTCCAAAACCAAGCTCATTTCCAAGACTCCTGGGAGTGCCATTCCAGAAGGCAAGGAATCCCAACACTGGCGCTTGTGCCACATCCACGCAAACCTCTCTCTGCATACCATTTCCAGATGTCAGCTCTGGCCCAGGGAGGGAAGAACATTACAGCAGCTTTGGGATAGCCTAAAATTCAGGAGAAAGTTGTCTCAAGTCCAGCTCCTCACTACAGTATCACCAGGACCAAAAAGGAAGTTACTTAGTATCTTTCTGTGCTTCCTTTCCTAAAATGGGTAGAAGATACTTCTTCACCTCACTAAGGTACCTGCCCCAGAAAGACAGGAAGCTACATGTTTACTATTAGATGGAGCATTTGAGCTTTCTGGGAACGGAGGCTTAGTTTGAATTAACTTGGTTTCAGGGTAGAGTTGCCTAATAATTCCACAAGCCATTGGTTTTGTTTGGTTTTTTTTTTTTTTAATCTGAAATTGTATGTGAAAAAGAGGTGTGTAATACATTGCAATAAAGTCTCAAATCTCTAAATGACTTTCAGCAGGAGAAATCTAACTGATATTTACTGCCCAAATCTCAATTAATTAAGTGTAGCCATTGAAAGAAACTAAACCCGGTGTTTCACAAAGGACAACTACTCTTCATTTTCTAATCATTTTCTAATCATACTAGTAAAAAAAAAAAAAAAGAAAAACGAAAGAAAAAAGGGAACACAGTTTTTCTGAAAGCTCTTGTGGAATCATAGGATGATTCAGGTGGGAGGGGTCCCCAGGAAGTCCCTAGTCCAAACTCCTACTCAGGGCAGGGTCAACTCTGAGCTTAGAGCGGGTTGCTCAGGGTTTAACCCAGCTGGGTCTAGAAAACCTCCAAAGGTGGAGATGGCACAATCTCTCTGGGCAATCTGGGCCAACTGCCTGCCTGCCTTGCGTAAGTGACAGTTTGTCCTTCAGTCCAGCCCAGTCCTCTCATTTCATCTTGTCCCTGCTGTCTCTCATCTCCCATCGTGCACAACTATGAAGAGCATGGCTCCACCTGACCAATACCTCCCTTGTAGGGCCTGAGGGGACTGCTGTTAGGTCCCCCCACACGGCTGAACGAGTCCCTCTCCTCACAAGGGAGGTCTCCAGCCCTGATCAGGTCTGGGGCCCTGTGCTGAGCTTGCTCTAGCTTGTCCAAGTCTTTCCTACACTGGGGCCCCAAACCTGGCCATGGGTACCCTAGATGTGGTCCAGCGAATGCTCAGTAAGGAAGAAAAAAAGAAAAAAAAGAAAACTTTTCTTTCAGAAAAGAAAACTTCTCCAGCATGGGAGGCTGAGGTTTCCCAAGCACTGAGGCAGGGGACACCCAAATCATACAGGATTTTGCCTGCATCTAGATGTCTAGTTCCCTTGATCCTTCCTTTAAGACCCCGGCTTGAAATTATCCATTCTGTAAAAATTCGGACTCTCATTTAACTGCTCGGCACCCCCGTCCAGGCACTCGGCAGCGGCAGGCTCGATGGCCGGCACTGGACGGCTCCCTGTGCAGCGGGAGGGAGGCCTTCAAAGTGGGCCCACCGCCCTCTTTGCGCGGTTCCTTATCCCACAAAGCGGCAGGGAGCGGCCGCCCCAAGCGTCGCCCTCCTGAGTGGTCCCTGGCCCGGGGCCTGGCGGGGCACAGGCCGCGGGGCCGCCCAAGCGGCGCGGGCGGGCGGGCCGCGCTGGGAGCAGCCCTCCCCGCGGCGGCGGCGATGAGGGCGGGCCGGCACCCGGAAGAGGAGCTGCCACGGCCCGCCTGACTTCCCCAGCAGGCAGTCAGGGAAGCAGGCAGGCGGGCGCCATGCTGCAGTTCTTGGTAAGGCTCCGTGGGGCGGTGGCGCCGCCATTTCGCGGCGGGGCGGAGCGAGGCGGGTGGGGGCGGTGGCCGTGGCGGCGGGGCCGCTGCTCGGTGAGGAGAGGAAAGTCGCTGTTTGCGGTCACCGCCCGCACCCCGCAGGCGGCCTCGGGAGGCCCGGCGGGCGGCCTTCCCCTGCCCGAGGTGCCGGCGGCGAGCTCTCCCCTCAGCCTCGCGGTCGCCCCTGCGCGTCTTGGGTGCTGCTGCCCCGTGGCGTGACTCGCCCCCGTGGCCGTGAAGCTGCTTACTCGGGGCGACTGCGCCCAGTTTTAGCTCTCCGAGAGCGCAACATCCTTGTGGGTGCGGCTTCAGGAGGTTTCCCTTCTCCGGCTCCTCCAGACCCGCCCTGACCCTTTGAGCCGGCTCGCCCCGCTTTTCGGTACCCGCCGTGCCCCGCCGGGTTTGTCCCTGCTCCCCGCAGAACAGGGCCTTAAAACTGCTCTGACAGTGAAGTTGCTGCCTTGTTTTTACTCCAGGTTGTGCCCTTAATTTGACTTAGAGATTCAGCAGATTTTGCTTGCTCACGGTGATGCCTTCCTGCTACTTAAATTTCTTTGTATTAGCATATGTACCTCCCTCCTTTTGTGAGAGCAGGGGTTTTCAGTCCTTGCCGTTTTGTGCACCCTTAAAAATTTGTCGCTGGAGATACTCTTCATTAAATACTTAATCAATGCTAGTATTTTTACTGCCAAGTGTGGAAATAAATTGTCTGACCAAAAAGATGCTGGTTGCTGCTATAGCAAAGCACAGAAACAGCCTCCCGTTTTTCATTCTAGTGATGTGAGGAGTACTCTAGGGTTTTAGTTGTGTTCAGATATGTCCTAGTAAGTACAAACAATAAGTGTATTCTTATATCTTTTATTGGGGGAAGAGTAATTTAGCTGGCTAATAAGTTTCATACCAAGTATTGATACAGAGCAAGAGATGGCCTATTGTAAGTTGAGAGTCTTGTGTGTTTTTATTAAATGAATACATAAGGCCTATTTCTTATCGCAACTTCAGAATAAAATGTAATAACAAGTATGAAAGCCTCAGTCATTTCTGTAGCTTTTATAGTCTCGCCACTCCACTGAAAACAGTAAGAGTAAATATTCTCAGTCACTCTCAAAGTTTCTGTGTTTATCAACTCTACTGCTTTCTGCTAATGTTTTTTTGTTGCATTTGCTAGATAAAAACCTCTTAATTAATAAAAACCTCTTGACTAGCGCCTGAAAGTTAGAAAAAAGACATACCAATTCTGCGTTTTTTCCCTCTTTGGGTGTAGATTGAATGTTCGACTCTTGCTCTCCCTTGTTAGGGCTGTAGCAGGGAGATAAAGGGATAATCTCACAAACTTTGTTTTTGCTATCCAGAGTTAAGCATAAAATAAACATTTATTTAAAATTCAACTTGAAATGCTGGGTAGAAATTAGAAGACCCCAAACTCTCATCAACCCTATTGTCCTTAGTTAACATGCACATTTTAATTGGCTGTATTTTTTGCTATCCACATAATTGAAGTCTAAATAGTGAAATGTTTCCCTCTGCTTAAATTGTCAATTATAAAAGTAAATGTAACTGGGTGGATTGCTCTTAAATGTGGTGCTAGACTTTTCAGTAAAGGAGTACACTTAAAGGGAGTACTGATGTCAGTATTATCTGTACCAAATAAGATTTATCACACAGCAGAATATGATAGTTGTCCCACCTTTGGAAATGTTCTAGCATGAAAGCCCAGAAAACTGCTAATAAACAAGGACCTGGTTTGCGTTTTCAAGTGAATTCTCAGTGCTAAAGATACAGGAAATTCTCCCCTCTTAGAGTGATGCTCTGCATTAAGAGTCTGGTTTACATCAGTGCAATATTTGTTAGTATCTCCCAGAGTACTTCTTTAACTGATAATTAAAACTACAAGAACAAATGATAACCCATGCAGTACACACAAAAAACCCTTTCTTTTTCCTAAATTGTAAATGCTAAGCTCCTTAAAAAGTAATGATAAACAAAGAATAAGACCAAAAATCTGTTTAAGAAAATGCTGAAGTAAATTTCAGTCATGGTTCATTTGGGAGTTTTCAAACAACTCTAGTTTTCTATAGCTAGCTTTTCACCAGTGCTGCTTATGCAGTCATGGAAAAGATGTCTAGTCAGTATATGATGGCAAACTTGTCATTGTGGACAGTGGTTTTATTTTTCTGTCATGGTTTAACCCCAGCCGGCAACTAAGCACCACACATCTGCTTGCTCACTCCTCCCCTCCGCGCCACCCCCCCCCCCCCCCCCAGTGGAATTGGGGAGAGAATTGGAAAAGTGAGAAAACTCGGGAGCTGAGATAAAGGCAGTTTAATAGGTAAAGCAAAAGCCACACATGCAAGGAAAGCAAAACAAAACAAGGAATTAATTCACTACTTCCCATGGGCAGGCAGGTGTTGAGCCATCTCCGGGAAAGCTCCATTATGCATAACAGTTACTTGAGAAGGCAAACACCATCATTCTGAACATCCCCCCCCTTCCTTCTTATTCTCCCAGCTTTGTATTGCTGAGCATGATGTCATGTGGTATGGAATATCCCTTTAGTCAGTTGGGGTCAGCTGTCCTGGCTGTGTCCCCTCCCAGATTCTTGTGCACCCCCAGCCTACTCACTGGTGGGGTGGTGTAAGAAGCAGAAAAGGCCTTGACTCTGTGTAAGCACTGCTTAGCAGTAACTAAAACATCCCTGTAATATCAACACTGTTTTCAGCACAAATGAAAAACATAGCCCCATACTACCTACTATAAAGAAAATTAACTCTTTCCCAGCTAAAACCAGCACATTTACTTAAAATATTCTTATTTTGACAGTAGTGACCAGAAGCAATAACAATTTTCTTAAATAGAATTTGCCTCAGCTACCATATAGAGTGATTTGACTACTGATGATGAACAGTATTAGTAGTCTCCCCTTCCAAAACAGTCAAATGAGCTTTCATAGTATAGGATGTACTTATTACGAAACGTAACAATAAAAGTAAAATCTAGGACCTTGGGGAGTTGCCGAATGAAAATCTCATCACCTGTCTTTGAAGAGAGGAACTTCTTTCCCTCACAAAGTGTTGTTGCACTTGAGGATTGTCCTCAGCTGGCGACCAGGGACCAGGCCAGGAATTGTGCTCCTGTTTTGCTCTCGCTCTCCTTCCAGGGTGCTTTTTCACAGACAGCCTTCAGCAACTACCATTTTGTACAGTTGTCAAAAGAGGTTGTGCCCTGCTTCCAACCAACAGTCCTTTCCTGCCCTAGGGGAGCCCCTAGATCAGAGTGGATTTGGCTGAAAACTAATTTATTGGGAGCTAAGGGGTCTGGAAGGTACACAATTACTAGTTGTTGCAGAAGAGAAGTAGCAGTTCTACGTCAGTTTAAGTTTATGGGGGAGCTCTATTCTTAAAGCTGTTATGGTGAGACTGGTGTCTTTTTGGAGTCAGAGCCTTTGTTCTGACTTTCAAGATTGAGAACCTTTTTGTTACCGTGTATTACTGTTATGTCTTTGCATGTATGTGTCCCTCCTCAGCATTGAGCATTGCTTTAGTGGGGTGTTGCTTTAGGCTTTCCAGGCATGGTCCAAGAGCTCAGTGATATGTAGGTCCCTGCTACTCTCTCCTCCAATTTTATAGGAGTTACTGCCTTTGTGGATGTGCAAAGAATTTTGCAGACAAAGATGATCATAGACTTATCCAAATAGTCTTGGAGACATGTATTGAAAACATGCTGTGCTGTATTTTGGAAATGATGGTAAGGTTTTCCTGGTGAGGGAGTTGGGTAAAATTGTGCTTCTCTGGAAAAAAGGTGAGAAATTAAGTAGGAGTAGAATTGAAACTCTTTAGTTTTCACATGACCTGCAATATTCCTTTTTTATTATTATTTTAACCAATATGCTTTTGATGGAAAGTTGTTAACTATTCTTTTCTCCCTTCCTTTTTAGCTTGGTTTTACTCTTGGCAATGTGGTTGGGATGTATCTGGCCCAGAACTATGATGTGAGTATCCTTGTATTTTCAGAGTTGAACATATTCTGAAATGAAAATATAAGGCTGTTCTCCCTCAGTTGGAATTGAATCAGTCTTTATTTTGATGTTTTATTGTATTTGAACAGAATGCAGATTGTACTGACTTTAGTTATAGATGAACTCAAATGTAAATGGAACCAAAACATCTACGTCTTTGACATCTTGTCTAGAGCCTTAACTGATGTTGGGGCCCTAGAGCACAGATAATGGTAACCAGATGTCTACATATATAGGGAGAGGAGAAACAGAAAAGGTTTAGCAGCTGCTCATGGATTGTAACAGTATTAAAATACTGGTTTCCTGACTGATAGCCTGTCTGCTTATAGTGTTCTCCACTCAGTACACCTGTTTGTTACGTAAAAATCCTTCAGAGAATCTGAAATGTCTGTCTTCTGTACCATTAATGAAAATAAGCTTTGCCAGCTTTTTTGGAAAATTCAGTACCTGCTCCTGCTTCAAACAGTATATCAACCTGCAATTTTTCTTTCCTTCTTTTCTCACAGTGAGAAAAGAAAGTGAGTGAACTTTCTTTCCTTAGCTCTCACAGTGAACGGAGAGTTTTCACTGTGAGAGTTAGAGTAGAAGCAGAAGACTTAGAACTGAGTCTTCAATACAAGCTTTTAATTTCTGCAGAGTCAGCAGAATCGCTTGTAAGAGCAGTGCCACTTAGCTGTTTACAGGTTAAAGAAGATAATGAAATTTAACATAATTTTTTTTCCTTTCTTATGCAATCTATATTAGCCTAGTTTTAAAAAAAAAGCTGTTGAGGCTCAAATCTCTGATGACATTTGTATTTTGCTTTCCTCTCATCTTCAGTATTGAAGTCCTCTTGCTAGCAGAATTCTTATATTTTGCTCCTTGCTCATGCATAAACTTTTGTGATGCTTCCTGTCTGGTCACTCCAGTAAGAATACTAATAAAAAGCTAGTGTTTCTTTCCAATATATGTTTTACAATGTTATGAAAATGTAGTCATAAGAACATATTTGGGTGTATCAATATGTATTGTAAGCATGTTATAGTGCTTTTCTGGCAGCATGACTAAAGTATTGCCACAAGAGGGGGACTTCTGCTTTTGATTTGCAGGAAATGGTTCCCTGGCAATGTAATACTGACTTGTAGTATGAACATGGTAATTTTCTTGCTAGTATTGAAAATTATTTGTTTTAGATGACATCTAAGATAAACTTGTCATAGTGAAGTCCTAATTCTGCAGCTGCACACACATGTCCTTAGTTATAAGCACATTGAGGGTTCTGCTGACAGCAGTGGTGTTCTTGGTTTAGCTTAAATGTCAGACACATTACAGGCTGGGCTTTTAATTTTGTTTGCTCAAGCAGAATTTAACTTTGAAAGGGAAGGTAAGGGAGAAACTTATGATATTATGTTCAGTATCTGCCTCAAACCATCCAATGAGAGCCCTGCAGTCTGTTTGGATTAACTTCTGCTCAGTGATCAGGTTACAGATGAAGTAAAAGCCCATGATCTTTTCCACAACTACCAGTGGGAACTTTGCTTTACTTTCATTTAATCAGTTAGCTTGTGAATTCCTATGTCGTCAATTCCGAGTTTTAGCTGGAGTCATGAGATAATCTATTCCCTGCCCTTAAAAGTTGGTTGGTTTTTTTTTTTTTAAAGTTGTCAAAATTTACTGTTGGATTGCTTTATCAAAATGCTTTTATTTGCAAGAGAAAGCTGAAGTTTCAAAGTTCACAAATGGTAAATTGAATTTTCATTCAAGTGTGAAACTGCGAAAGATTGCCAATTTGCAATGCAGTAGAATTGCTCAGTGGGGAATTTTAGTTCCCACAAAATGGACCAGGAGAAGTATTTAATCATAAATTTCTTAGGAACATAGTTGCTGCTCTTGAACATCTCTTTTCTCTTGGTTTGTGACCAGTATAGTGCAATCTAATTTCCACTCCGAAAGTCATTATTAAAGTCTGTGCCTCAGTGTTTAAATCGGTTTATTCTTGGCAGTTTGTCCTCTTTCAGTGAGGAAGCCAGACAGGTCTTACTAAATTTCCTATGAAGTGATCTCTTTTCTGCTCTCCTGTTCCCATCACTAGTGGCTGACTTTTAGTCTTAACAATCTAAAATATTTCCTGAAGCCCCATGTGAAGTGCTTTCATATGCTGTTTGCTTGATGTTGCTTTGTTTTTAACCTCTGTGCAAGGTAACAGATCCTGGAAGCAAGTGTCTTTTAAAAAACAATTTAAAATTAATAGAATTTCTTGCTGTGTTTATGGTATAGTCTTTGCTGCTAAGGCTCATGTAGCTCAGGATTTTTTGTTAATTTGTGTGGGTTTTGTTTTTTTTTTTGGTTTTGTCTTTAAAGATTCCTAACATTGCAAAGAAGCTTGAAGATTTTAAGAAGGATGTGGAAGCTAAGAAGAAACCTCCCAGTGACAAGTCCTAAGAGAGCAGTGTTACCCAGGTCACCTCTGTGCATGCATCAAGGATGCAATTTACCTTTCAGGCAACAAAGATCAAGTAGAGGTTGGCATGGGAGGTTCCTCCACTTTTTAGTCTCCCAGAACTGGAACGTCATTCTTCTGAAAGAGCAGCCGTGAACTTTTCCTGGGACTGATTTTCAAGGGTTTCAGAATTTGGATTTGAGCTGATATGTGACTGGATAAGATCGTTTGTATTTTTTGTTATTGCTTTTCCTAATATTTTGTAACCCATTTTTACCTGATCCAACTGGAGTCCTCTTAGTCCTGTTACTATGTGTACCTCTTTATAATACCCTAGTTCTTAGAACATCGCAAGAGAAATTAAATGCATCTAGAAGTCATTTTCAGGGTTTCTTGTCATTTGTTGTGAGCAGTGATACTTCACTGTCCTTAAGGTCCGCATTCCATTATTGGAGATGGGAAAGTTCATTTGTCAAACTGTGAACGCGGGGGGAAAAGGGGAGCCGCTGCTTTTTCCGTTATGTTAAATGATCACTTCCAGCAGTGTAGACTTTGCACAAACAGGGCTGATTTCAAAAAGTGTAAAAGGCCATCAACTTTAACCTAGGTTTCAAGTTAATTGTTTCTTGTACTATTGTCTCTTCCTTGTCTTTCCCTTCTGCTTGGTTGCTTGAGGATGTCTCTGGAGTGCTGGGAAGGATGGAAGAGAGAAGAGTTTTCTTCCATAAGTGGTAACTGGGGCATGTGGAGGTCAGCAGTTACGCTGTGAATCCAAACCATTCATTCTGTGTACTTAATGGTCCAGTTTGTGTAATTGTTCTAAGTATGCTTTTTTACTGCCTTTTGGTGTGGAGCAAGGACTAGGGATCAGTATTTCTATCAAATATTTCTGGTATTCCCATTACTTCCTCATTCCTGTGCATGGTCTTCAGCCCATTGCCTTTGCATTTGGTTCAGTTGTCTACCATGCATTTTCTTAGGATTAGAACAATTTATCTGCTCTCCCCCTTATTGTTTGTCTGGTATACTCCTCTTCACCCATTGCTACCACTAAAAACCCTAGTGTGTGAGAAAATGCACATCATATTGCAGCACTGTCCTCTTCTGTTTGAATGGAAAGCAAAGTCTGCATTTGGAAACCATTGTTTTGCACAAATTCTGTTGTAAATTCAGAAGAAAATATTGCAGTAATTTGAATAGATGTAAGTTTTATTTGATAGATTGTTGAATTAAGATAACTTATTTTATTTAACTTTTTTTTCTGTGAAATAGGAGAGTCCTATCGACTCTATAAGGTGACTTACTTAAATCACTTGAGTCCCCTTGACAGTCTTTTGCAGAATGTGAAGGAGAAATTTTCTATCTTCACTACTAAATACACCAATCACAGTAAAATTATTATAGATTTTCTGGTTTCATCTGCTCTACTGAAATTGGATTATGCTCCTTCTTTTCATTGCTAATTTTGAGGATAGGTACCAGAAAGATATTGTCCTTGCTTTTAGTAACAATGCCCAGTGATGGACTGTTACAGACAAGTAGGAGGAACAAGCACAGACAACAGCCTCCTCCACTCCTTCAGGCTCTTGATTAAAGGATTAATTTAAAAGCCACCTCAAGTCAGACAATCTTACTAGCTATGCTATCAACTCTCCCTATAGCAAACACTCAAAAAATTCAAACAGGGAGAAATTATTTTGACCACCTAACATTAGTTGTCAGAAACCTTATGGTAGCAGTATGTGTTGAAGATACCAAGGTTTCCATTAGCTTTCACAGACTTCAGACCAGACTGAAGGAACTGCCTTCCACACACAAGAACTTTTTCATAGAGTGAGACAGCACTGCACATTTGTTTTAATGCTTTCATGAATGTGATGAACTTAGTTTCCTCCAGCTCCCCCCCCCCCCCCCCCCCCAGTTATTTTTTTACTATTCTGGAGCAGAGTATTCAAAAATACTGGTTCTAACCCATTCATATGTCTTTGCTTGTCATATAAAGTTATGTTAGTGTTTAAAATTGGATTATTTCTTTCCTCAAACATGCTTTATGTTTTTCCCTTTCTTTACATGGAGATGAGAAGGGAAATAATATTCAAAATCTCTATATTTGTTGCCAAACAGCCCTGTGTTACTCTAAAAGTGTAATTTGGAGCTGAAACTTTCAGCTGAGCATTCCAAGCAGATGTTGGGGTATTTTTTTTCCGATCAGATTATGAAGTGAACCAGCTATGGCTGTAGTGCTGTAGAAACAATATATGTTCATTAATATTTAAGACAGGACTTCTTAAGTGTTTCACACTGCAACGCATTTTAGCTCAAGCTGTCTTTTTTGTCCCATATAGCAAGTTGGAGAGCTGGATAACATTGTAACAGTTCTTGTTGACTTCACAACTACTGTGTAACACATCTTACCTAACTGATTCAGCCTGAGGCTATGCTAGATGATACTAAAGGTTAACCCTATATTTCAGAGAGCAGAGAGTACTCACGGATAATGACTGCTTGATGCAGACCTTGCATCTGCGAGCTCAGAGGGACTTTGGATGCAGTAGTGTCATAGCAGGTCACACAGGATGAATGCACCTTCCAGATACCTAGGAGCAAGTTTCCCATTTAACATGGATACTGTGAATTTCTGCACATTCAAAATGCCTATGTGGATAGCTGGAATTGCCAGCTAAAATACGCAGTCTTCCTTCTTTTGCTAAAAGCTCTTAGGATAAATACAGTTGTATCCATTTTCATGTATTGATTCTTTTGAGACATGTGCTAGGAGCTGAAGGTTCGAGGCAAAAGGGAGGAAAGGAATATATGAGCTACTAACAGACATCTAAAATATTTACTGTGGATTGAGACTGTTATCTTGTGATGGAAAATACTGCCCTAAGACTCTTGTAGACCATCTTCCACTGAATACAGTAAAGAGTTAATACTGAAAATATATGAAATACCAGATAGCAAAGCTGATTATTAACCTACTAGGCACCAGAGCTCAAATAAAGACGGTGGATTTACCTGACAGAACTTCACTAACATGAATGCTCAGTGGTGCCATTTTATGTCACGGACGGAACTATAGCCCCTTGTCTCATGAAATGCGCTCCATCCCTTGACCTTCATGGGCCTTGGGCAGAACTCGCTCCAGTATGCCTATGAGCCTCTTGTACTGGGGAGTCCAGAACTGCACATAGCAGTTCAGATGGGTTTCACCAGGGCTAAGAAGAGGGGAAAGATCATCTCCTCCCTCAACTGTAGAGGATGCTCTGCCTACAGCAGCTCATGGTGCTGTTGGCCTTCATCCTCAAGGGCACATTGCTGACTCATGTTCAACTTGTCTACCAGGACCCCCAGGTCCTTTTCTACAAAGCTGCTTTCTAGCTAGTCAGGTCCAGCTTGTACCAGTGTGTGGGATTATTCCTCCCCAAATATGGGACTTTGCATATCTCCCTTTGTTGAACTTCATGAGATTCATGTCAGACCATTTCTCTGGCCTGTGAAGGTCCTTCTGAGTGACAGCACAACCATCTTGTGCATCAACCACTCATCCCAATTTCATATTGTCTACAAACTTGCCAAGGGTGCACTCTATTCTATTGTCCAGGCAATTAATAAATATGCCAGTGTTCAATAATGCAATATTGGCCCTGGTATTTTCCCCTGGGGTACACCACTAGAGAATGGCCTCCAGCTGGACTTCGTGGTGCTGACCACAACCCTTTAAATCCAGCCCTTCAGACAGTTTTCGATCCACCTTACCATTTGCTTATTTAGTCCATGCTTCCTAAATTTGTCTGTGAGGTTGTTGTGGAAGGCCATGTCAAAAGCCTTGCCAAACAACATACGTTGCTCTCCCCTCATCCACCAAGTTAGTCATTTTGTTGTACAAGTGCCAGGCTGGTCAGGCATCATTTCCCCTTCATTAATTCATGCTGATTACTCCCAATCACTTCCTTGCCTTATGTATGTTTGGAAACAGCTTCCAGGAGGATTTGCTCCATTGCCTTGCCAAGGGTTGATGTGTGACTAACCAGCCCGTAGTTTCCCAAATCTTTCTTCTTGAAGATAGGAGTGACATTTGCTTTCTGCCAGTCCTCAGGGGCCTCCCTGGATCACCATAACCTTTCAAAGACTATAGAGAGTGGCCTCACAATGACATCGGCCAGCTCCCTCAGCATTTCTTTAGATTTCCTTTTGCAGCTGGTGTGCCCTTGGCTCCTGATTTTGGGCCTCGCAGGTGAGGCTGGCCAGGGTCATTAAGGCATTCCAGGCTCTGGCACTGGCTTTCCTAACCCCAGTTAAATCACTAGTACCTCCAGCCACCCGGGTTGGAGGTACCCACCTGGGTAAAAATGGGTTATACTGCAGAGAAATTACTCAAGGACAGGGAAAAGTTTAATGAAGCCAACTCTTTTTCTTTATGTTTTTACATTAGATAGCATCATCTACATCAGAAACTGTTATTATGAATTCAGGTAAAGATACATGACTCCTGTTAATGTAGAGTATCACTCTTCACAGTGATTTCTGATGAGTAAAATAACGTAGTGGTGATCTGGCAGCGCAGGACATTTCTCAGTGGTGATGCTGCAGGGAGTTGTGGTATCACTCAAAAAATCTATTGCCTTTGTAAAGGCAGAATTTTTCCACTGTGCTTCTCTGTGGTTCTCCTTCGTCCTGTGATGCTGGCAGCTGTGTGCACCACCAGCTCCTCTGTGCATGCTTTCTTGGAGAGATTTGTTATGCATGCTGAGCATCTGGAAATGTGCTTTGAAGGGCCCAGACTACTGTTGGCCCAGATTACAGATGGCCCTTAGATTACTGGCGAAATTAAAATGTTCTAAAGGAAGAAATTGGAATTTTCAAAATTAATAAGGAGTTGGTTTCATAAGCCTAGATTATATCTGTGTTTGCAGAAACATGATTGTGAATTGGTATTCATACGCAAAAATCAATATCTGCTCTATGTGATGCAGAATTATTTTGAATATTAGGAAGTGATAGTGTATATCAGAGTGCATATGTTACTGGTAAACTCCATAGAGAAATTTCCTGTACAGCTCTTTTTATTTTTGCCTCAGAGGATAAGAAAGAGATGCTTAGTTCTATTTGTTACAATTCTTGGTGGTATATGCTAACTTTTACTTTACAAAGTTCCGAGCCAAGGTAATTTTTATTGAATTTGTACTGAGATGAAATAGCTGTGGAGGTTATTTGCATCTTCACCTGAAACATACATTAATCATGGACAGTCAAATTTACTTTCTTGAAAAATAAAACAAATTTCATAAATTGCCTTCAGAATAGATGTTCCTGCCAAAGTCGATTCTGGCTTTAGTCTTTAATACATCTGGAAAATACCTAAATACCCCATTCCCGTAAATCACCAACTCAAACCATAACTAGGTTAGTAACTTTCCTACCCTGTGAGCCCAAATGTTGGAGTGGAACATACTGTTGGTTTTCTGTGTGGAAACAGGGATTCTGCAACCTTTCATCACACCGATTAGAGCCCTTCTCTGACAACTGCACCTTTGGGTTCAAAGATGCAACCCAAGTAGTAAGATACTAATCAATGTGTGAAAAAAATATAAGGGCCTGGTTTAAATTCTATTATTCTCAGTTTCTGCTAACCAGAGAGAACTGAACAACCTGTGTACAAGTATTAAGTACAGCTATCATGCTCTCCTTTTTTTCCTGAGAAATAAAACATTACTTTATCAGCTACAGAATGAAAAATTGCTCAGTACAAATCACTTCAGTTTGCTTCAGTTAAATAGTTCAGGTTTTATATCACTATGAAAAAAACAATATATGTAGCCTTAATAGGATTCTAGTAAAAGGTATATAAAACTGTAAGATAAAATAGTATACTGCTACTAGTTAATGTGATTATACTTGTTGGATAGGAATCTTAAATTCTGGGCTGAAAACAGAACTTTTGTTTTTAGGACTTGATGTATGTGCTGAATGTTAAAAGCATCTGGTAATCACTTAATTTGAAATCAGGCTTATCTCCCCTCTGAGGAAAATACTTCAGCTTTGGATATTGGTAGAGACAAATCTGAAGCTGAGTGACAGTATGCTATAAATTACCAGTGAAAATTTCCCACTTCTTTGTCCACTTGCCATATATTTTAATTTAAAAAAAAGCAGCATTTGGCACCCATTGCTGTCACACTATGAGCCATGCAGCTTGCCCAGCCCTAAGCTTGTTGTTCATCGGCTGCTATTTTCCTTTGTGATATTCAGATTCTGTCACTAAATATTTTCTCATGTACTTTCTTATGTCTTCAATGAAATGAAAGGCATCGTACATCTACATCTAAGGGCAGAATCCAGCTGTGGTGCATGCACTAAGTGATCTGATATGGAAAAAGGGCCAGTACGGCACACTGCCTTCCTGCAAATGCCTGGTGGGACATGGCCATGACAAGTGCCAGCAGCAGTGGACATGGAATTATGCTGAGAGCACTGATACAGACAGGAAGGCCGCTGGGGAAACTCCTTGCCTGAGTCCACTCCAGATTTCTCTGCACCAGTTTTGTGAGACACAAACTATGCCAGAGATTCATGGAAATGTTTCTGAAGAAATACTGCTTGAGATGTGCAACACAGCCCCAAGCAATTTCCATTTACCTAGTGCTATTGGTGTTATTAGCAAAGAGTGTTGGTGGCCACCTTGTTTGATTTGTGAGTAATCCTAGATGTCCCTAAAGCTGATTAGCATGCCAGCTGCAAATGAGAATATCCTGTGTTCATATCCCCTGGGACAGGTGTGGGATAGCTCAGGATGGGAGCTGAGCCAAGCTGAGAAATAAGTGTTAGGAGGGTGGAGAGTGATTTTTTGCCGAGCAGCTAGGCAATTTGAAGATGGTGGTGGATGAAGCATGAAGTGAAAAGGATTGTAAGATGAGTGCACGGTAAAAGGTGCAGAGCGACTAAAGCCTTGAGAAGAGAGCAAGCCAGAAAAAGAGTTTCTTGGCAGGGGGAGAATGAATGAAACTAACTTTGGGGACTGTGAACAGAGATGTCCTCCTTGTTGTGTGTGGGGATGGGACCCTTGGTACTGCAGACAGCCACACCCACTGAAGTGCTTGTTCCTGAAGAAACTTGCCCATGGTGGTGGTCAGGCGTTGCAGCCTCTCTCTTCTGCTTCAGTGGCTTTGGTGCTGGGTGCAGCTTGCTGGGCGACTGCAGCTTGTGCCAGGAGGGAGGCCGGGGCGCCTCTGCTTTGAGCACCATGTTGGGGACTATGCCCATCAGCAGCTGCTTGCTGGGGAGCAGGAAGACACCTGGCGGGGGAGCTGGAGGGGTGTGGAGGATCTGAATCCCAGAGGCAGGCGTGAGTTTTGTATGCTGGGGAGCGGCAGAGCAGCAAGCTCAGGATAGGGGGAACACAGGTATTGAGGAGGTGAGAAGGGCTGAAAAAGTGAGGCTGAGATTGTCTTTCATGGATTAGGAGGGCATGGGGATGCACTGAGCCATTGATTCACGGAAACACTTTGCTTTTCAAAACCGAATTTACAGGAAGTACTATGAATAGAAATTGTTTTGCTAAAGGATGTTGCCTCCTGCTTTTGGTACAAGGGCTAAGATGTGCTTTTGCAATTTGCCCATTTTGCTTCCCCTCTGCCAACCTATGACCTCTTACTGATCTGTTTATTTCCAAGACAAGTCTGTGGGAACTCTCTGTTTTGACAGAAGTAGTAAACCAACAACTCCTGCTGTCTCAACACTACTTCCCTAAGAGCTTGGTGGATTATGAGGTGAAATATATCCTATTTGTATTCTCACAGACCACCAGAATATGCAGTAGTGAATAATTTATTTTACTGACATTTTATTTATGCAGAATAGGTGTTCACAGTAGCATCTAGAGACCTAGATTATAAGTGGAAAGCATAAAAATTCATTGAAGTGTATATATATATATAAAGAATGTGATTACATGAGATCCAATCATCCTAATATACAGCTTAAATGCATAGACATTGAAGAAATTATTAAAACCAGGACATAATACAAGAGAAGGTTTACTGAGTATTACAGGGACCCAGTCAGAAAAGAAGGGCATTCACCTGGCAGATGATAAAGAGATTGGCCTTTTGGTTTGGTAGTTAGCTGCTCTATGTCACAGTTTCCTACATTTGACGTTCCTGTTCTCTGGGCTGCTAGAGAGCAGGCGGGTGTGATGTTCAAGAGAATGTGCACGATGAGGAGATACACCAGCACCACTCCACTTCAGCCCTCTCCCTTCTTACTCATGGAGCAGCACTGAGTGCCATCTTGGACAAGATTGTACTTTCTCTGTCAGGGGAAGCGTAACTGCATAACTAAACAGCAGCCAAAAAGAGAGGAGAGCGATGGGTCTGTTGGCCTGGTAAGGTTTTGCTGGTCACAGCTTCCCCTGCCTGAAAAGCTCCCACTGCAGTACAATGATAAGGAAAGAAGGTATTGACCAAAACTTTCTGTTTCTGAAGCTCTTCCTTCCAAAGCAGAGATTGCAAGTACTGCAATATTAGAAACTTTATAGTAGCGCTGTGGAAAAAAAAACAAAAACATTCTCCTTTCCAGGAGGCTTCTCCTTCCTATCTGTTTGGTGGTTTCTGTTATCCCTTTGAAGTGCTGTAGCTGGTAGTTGGTAGCTGTATTTCTTTCCAGGCCACATGCATTGAATGGGAAAGTGTTTTTTTTCCAACACAGTGATGACTCACCTCAAAAGAAGAATAATAATTTGCCTTTAAAAGAAGTAGGCTTATAAAACTCTGGGTTTAGGAATAAGACTCACTCTTCATTCACCATAGCAGTCAATGGTAGGATCTGATATCCTACTACTGAGTATACCAGTGTATGTATACTTGCCTTCTGTCATTGGAGTCCTATGTCCTGTTTTACAAGTCCTACATAATTGTTCTAGGGCATCAAAAAGCCATAGGCAGAGAATATGGAGGAGGGTTTTTTTTCAGAGTTATGGTATCATAGGGAAAGCAACAACACAGCAAAGCTAATCTCTCCTTTTAACTCATGCTGATTTTCAGAACTGAAAAGCTTTTGCAGAAGACCTCCCTGTGGATTTTCTTCATGGTTTTTCTATGGATCTTGGTTTTACGTATACACAAGTTTTCTCCTTTCTTTCATATGTGCAATATAGATCTAACATTTTGTCCCAACTTG
This sequence comes from Gavia stellata, assembly GCF_030936135.1. Lineage (NCBI taxonomy): Eukaryota > Metazoa > Chordata > Aves > Gaviiformes > Gaviidae > Gavia > Gavia stellata. The sequence continues at coordinate 66,121,455 of NC_082597.1, read as the reverse complement.
CTTTGGTCTTGCACCTTTTTCTTTTTTTTGCATTGGAGATTATGTTTGGCTAGTGACGTTGCTGACCGCTGCCCATTCTGGAAAAGTATTCAGCTGGAAAAGTTTAATTCCCCAAGTGTTGATTGCCACCATGACAACAGCCAGGCCAATCAGATTTACACCCAGGCCAGCTTTCACCTACAAAAGCAAAATGCATCAGAGCACCATCAAGACAACTTGGTCAAAAGCAGTCAACATGGAAAAAAGAAGGCAGTAGGGTGTATATATGTATGTATACTGACATATATAGTGTGATAAATTATGTATACTGATTTCTAGAGCCAAAAAAAGCACAGTGAGTATTATGTATCAGATTGTACATTGTGGGAGTATTCAGGAGTGATAGTCAGAGGTTAATGCAGCTCATTGGAAAACTGCTCAGGTTGTCACTTGATCTTCTCAATCCGATAATCATAATGGGGTGTTATACCACACATAGCAGACTGATAACTACATGACTTACTGTGGAGCTATGTGATAAATCTAATTTCTCATGCTCTCCTGTGCTTGTCTTAACAGCTCAATGCAAAGGATTGTGTACTCCTGTTCTTTGATAACTCTTTAGACCATCACATTCATGAAAAAATAAAGATGAGAATTGTGTGTATCGTACAGCAGATGTGTAGATGTTCTTAACCTGACATCTCAGTCACATAACAGCAGTGCAGATCAATATGACTTTATACTAGCATCAATGTCATCATTACTATTATTGGCTGCTGTATGTGATCGGCACAAGGTGTAGAGGTTGCATGAAGCATGGGAGGATATACCCAATCTCAAGACTCACCATATCTTTAATCTGGCAGTGCCCATAACTGAAGACAATGGCATTTGGAGGATTACCCACTGGCAGCATCACCGCAAATGAGATACACATGGTGACAGGAATCAGGGTGTATAAAGGGTTGATAAGCAGGGTTTCTGACTGGAAGGAGAGAGGAAGAGAGAAATTCCACTTAACCAGTAAAAGCTGCTGTTCATAATTAGGATGAAAGGACCCTCTCTGCTTTATATGAAGAAAACAAGATTCTGTGAATCTCACCTCCCTAGTTTCTAAACCTAAGCATAGAAATCTTTTTTGTTTGTTTTTTAGATTAGGGTAGTGCTATAATTTGGAGCCAGTCATGCTCTACAGATTTCTCTTGAGCCATTTCACACTGGGTGAGAGTGGAAATTGCTACTATTAGGCCTTCTTTGTTCTTTCCTCCCACTTGTTCTCCATGTCATTCTGTGTTGTGTCTTCCAGACCTTTAACACTGACTGCCACTTCAGTCTTCATCTAAAAGAAGTCGCAACAGGTTAGCATGAAGAACTGAATTCCTTCAGTTGCTGAAGATACTGAGACCGTTATGTGAAGTCCTCCTGAATGGTGCTTAAGAAAACTAGATGTTCATGGTCCAAACTTGCATAGCGGGAAGGCAGTAATGATGGAATATTCTTTACAGTGGTCTAAAGAATTTTTCTTCCACTGCAGCCTTCGGTGGTGGTGAAATTTTGCATTTTTTTTTACATTGCTATGGCCTAGTTTTATGTCAGAGGGAAAGGAAAGGGTATTCACAAGGCTAACTTCATTTTGGAGAGGGAAGTGTCTCCAGGTTACTTTTACAGTCAAAAAAGAGTGACTGCCCTAAGATGGCAGTTCAGCTACTAAAAGTGGATTGCTACTCTAAATTTCTCTTTAGGAGAGTCTCTTTCTGCATAGAACAGAGGTAAATTTGAACTCATAAGCCATACAGACATAATTACTTATTTTCATCTGACCATTTCTTCATATTACCTCAGAGCTCTTCACATAACGTACTTTGGGACAATCCCATAAAATTGTTATAATAGGGAAACACAACCTGCATTCTGCTTCACATTTCATAAAAGACAGTTTTCTGTAACTGGTATTCAAATATTTTTACAAGTAGTGAGTGGGTGACTACTAACTAGTGAACAGCACATTTAGAATAACATTGGTAAGAGTACCTCAAGCTTTATGTGGACTTCATTAGAATAACATTGGTAAGAGTACCTCAAGCTTTATGTGGACTTCACCTATCTTGTTGATTGTATCGTGACCTTTTCTTGTACTTAGACTATGCATCCCTCAGCAGAGAAGCTATGTTTTCACTTTGTCTGAGAGGTATTGAATAAATTTCTTGGTGCTAAAACACGGTTTTGGCTGCCTGAGTTTATTATTTTTCCTAAGCCCAAGACTGCAGAACAGTAGCTTGGGAACTAAGGCTGGGTTTTATGTGAACAGAGTGCCAATACCCTGATGTCCTGAAACATTCCCATGAGCCTGTCAGGAAACAACTGACTAAAAATGTCGTTGCTTTTACTCACCATGCTGCATAAAATAGGCAGAAAGATAGTTATGGTTGCTGGATTACTAACAAACTCTGTTACCAGGGACACCAAAATGCAGGCCAGCAGAGTTACAGCCCAGTAGGGAAGGCTGCTCAGGGAGAGCATTTGGCGTCCAATCCATGTAGAGAGGCCAGAGGTCTGGGGAAAGGACAGAAGCACAAGCATTACTAAATACTTACTATGTTTGCAAAACAGATTCTTCTCTTTGGGGCAGTTTGCATCAGAGAATCCCACCAGCAAATAAACAAAGTTTAGGGCGATGCTTTGTGCATTTCCTTTTGTTCAGTCAACTGGTTTTCACTGCATTGCCTAATAAATAGTTGTCCATAGTAACAAAGAGATACATGTGGCAGTTAATAACATTAAAAAGGCATCAAGGCTGATCTTACCTCTTTCTTTAGCATGTGAAATGGATTGTTGCAAATTGGTGATGAAGGATTGCACAGTCTGGGTAGAATTCATTTTGAGATTACAATACGCAAATTTAGTTGTCTATGTGTAGGAGTCTATAGGACAGCTAGATGTGTATTCATGAATTATACTGAGTGTAGATATAGTCAATAGAGCCTAGAGTATGATTTGTCCAGTCAGCGCTAGGAGCTTGACTCAGTTGCCTGAAGAGGAGCATCCAATGGCAGGTGAGATGTTCCCCCTCTGTCTAGTTAGCTGCTGGTTGAGAAAGTGGGAGGTCTCCCTCAGGTCCTGTGTCATGTCTGCCAGCCTGGCAGGAATATCTAGATAATCTAAAGCATCTGACATGGCAGATGCCTACACAATTAACTTGAGCCCTAACCACCTTTTTGTTAGCTAGATAGCTGTCCATTGAGTGCAGGGAGTCGAGACTAGGTTATGTACAAACTTGAAAGTATCCACATTGTAAATCCAAACTGGAGAGCATACAAAGAGATAAAAGTGCAGGTTTATAATTTTTTAGGAAGAGGGATAAAAATCTAAATCAGTACCTTGCATCCAGCTGCTAAGGCATAACCTCCTCCAACCAACACTACAATCTCCCAGGGCATAGTCTTCTGGAAGTCCTTCCAGGTAATGATGGGATCCAGTGTGTTAATGTCTGTTGACTTTTCACCATCTCCTATATCAAAGTAAAGCAAGTGTGTGACCAGTATTACGTTGGCCTTTTTGCAAAGATCTTCATGTTTTTCACGCTAGTAGGATTAATGTAATACCCATGGGAGTTATCTTGATAACTATCTGTGAGAGAGGTGAAGAAGTGTGTAGCCTATTTCTCTGGTTAGCTCGGCCTCAGAAAATGCAGTGTATTAATTCCAAATGTCCTGACTTCCCCATGGCTGCTCTGTTGATGTGAATAGTGATAAACCCCTGTGTTTCATTCTGTAGCTTTTTGAGGGACTGTGTGCTTTGTTGTGTATACACATGCATAAATTATCTGTAGACTACAAAGATGGAATTACAACGGGATTATTTTCTTAAAGAAGGGCATTTTCTTTCTCCAGTAGGCCATGAAGCTTGATAAAGTGCATTTATGCATCTAGGTTTTATCTGAGGACGTTATTTTTTTAGATGCCTGAGTATTTTCTTGATGTACGAGTTAGTGACTGTCATTTTTCCTAAATGCTGCCTAATGTATGTCAGTATAAAAAATAAACATATCTATATACATTTGTAATCTCTACCTAAGACTCTATGCAGGCAATTCCATTTTCATACAGGACTGCTGAAAACCTGGCACAGCAAACTGATCAATACCACTGAGTGCTACCCAAATGTGAATGTGAAATAACAATCATTATTATTATCAAGAAGACTGTGAGAGAAGCATTGCGCAAAATTGGAACTTTGTCTGACATTTACTGACCTTTTTTATGTTCATTTTATTACATTATCAGTGATTTCTGTTGTGTAAGCAATGACCAAATTATTTACTAGAGCTTACCTTCAGCCTATTTTTCAAATGCCTGCATTATAGTTCTCTGTATGGAACTCCATCTGAACCTTTCCTAAAACTCAGTCCTAAATTTTGATACCTCTGTTAACACAGAAGAGATGGTGGCCTCAGGTACAAGATTGTTCGTAATCTGCTGGATGAGACAATATGAATTAAAGCAACAAAAAAAATAGGGGGTTGATGTAGGAAGGACTGGTATCAGAGGAGAAACTGAACCCTGAGATTCCATAATAAAAATCTCTTCCTGGAACATTTTGCAGAGAACAGAAAAATGTCATTAAAAGCACTGGAAAATGTGCCAGATCTCTTTCTTGCTGCATCCTCCTCACCTTTTTCCCTTTTTCCAAAACATGGCTTTTTTGCTGGAATCAGGAAAAGGAGAAAACCAAGAAATACAGAGACAGTGGCATCAGTCCGGTAACCTTTCCTAGGAAAGAAACAGTGGGGTTATCATAAAACCACACTGACAGAAACATTTCAAACTAGGTACATGGCTCCAAGCAAATTGTTGCAGGTGAAGCTGTATTTCCACATCTGAAGTCTTACTAACAGCCCAGTAAAAAAATATGTCAGCATATCAAGGATACAAATTGTATTTTTTTTCCCATTTATTAAACTGACTCCTGTAGCCAACTTCAATTACTGCTCAACAATTTTTAACATTCCAGTGAAAAAAAGAAATCCCTTTTGGTTTACAAATCTATTAACTCAGAGATACAGAAAAATAGTGTGTTTACTAAAAGCAATAAAGAGTAAACACGTTTTGGGGAAAAGCCAAACCCAAGTGATCCTTTAGAAATTAAATGTAGATTGATTTTAAATTAAATGTTTAAAACTCATTCTGAAAAAGTATTTTGAGGAGTACCAAACTCCAGAGATAATCAGGAAATCCCAATATTAAAAATTGTTTTTCTGTCAAAATTAGGATGAAAAATTAAAATAATTTTATGCAGTAGAAACATAAAGAAAATTTACGTTCAAATCACTTATTCTTTGATATGCATTGTGTGTTATAGTGACTTTTAATATAATTTTTTTCAACATTATTTAAAATAAAAGAAAATTTACTTGCTTCAGTCACCATTCTGTGTAATATTTAATTGAAATTGACATTTTCTTGATAAAATTTATCTTAAGAAAAATACACTTTTTGTCAAAAATCATTATTTTAAAAAAAATTAATTTGAATTATAGTTGCAATCTATTCCAGTGACAGCTTCTCTACGAATCTGCTAAAATGTTCTAACTTCATAATATGACCCTACTATTTTTTTACATTTGAAATATGTTCTATTCTCCCTACTCAATTCACTCTGCTTACTGAGAAAGAATACAATTTGCCGCATGTGAACAGATGTAGCTCAAAACCCCCAAATCCTGATTTTTTAATAAGAACTTCATTTCTCACCACCTTGTTAAAATTGGCTGATGATATTTTAAGGTGAAAAAATATTGCAGAAAGTCAGAAGATGCAAGGCCATATTCCTTTGTAGTTGTTTAAAGAATTTCACTTACTTCTCAAAAAAAGATGACCATCCTGGTACAAAGCCAGGCTCACGAGTAAACCAAAGCAAGGTCATCAGAATGAAGAAAAATCCAGTCACCATCTCAGGATAGCTAGAAATAAAAGCAAAAAAGAAAAAGCTAGGAATTAAATCCAAGGGCTGGCTGAAAACCCAAGGACAAATTCCAGAAAAAGTAAGAAAGTAGAAATTGGTTCCAAAAAAAGGATAAAACACATACAGAAATTAGAAAGGAAGATTAGTTTGAATTAAATAATTCTACATTTGGCTCCCAGCTGAGGACCATCTAAACCCAGTAAAAAATAGGCTAAAAATATCCATCTGTATTTGAAATTCAATCATTCATAGGCAAGACCTGAAGGAAAATATTTATAAATGCTTGTTTTGTATTTGCATTATTATTTGATTAACAGTGTTAACAAGGTAAAGCTTATGTTGCTATTTCACTGTAAACACTTTGTACTGTATTTTTTAAAAGTGTAGAAAGCATAAGAGCAAATGACAATGTAAATTAGCACAGATATTTTAAACACGTGGAATAAATATAAGGTACTTGAGGACACTGAATTTTAATTTAGGATAGATTTAAATTAAGTATGGTTTCATATTTAGGCACAGTCTGAACAATGGTCTCGTTTAGGAGTTGATCGTATTCAGCAAGTTCATCTGTCAAGATTTCAGTTGAACAACACAAAAATGTTTTGGGAAGAATGGATTTTATGAGGTCTCATCCCTTTTGAAAAATGAAAATCTTGCAAAATAATCTTTTCGAGAGACATTTCTTGCCACCATGGATAAAGATTATGGGCAACTGGGAGGGCTGGACATCTCATGGCATTGGAGATTGCTGCAAAACCTCTGCTAAGAGTGAACTTCTATCCACCAAAATAACTATTTGCCTGAATTGGGAATGGGAGTCCTTTAATGATTTAGTTCAAAGGTAGAGACAAACCTTGACTCAGATGACTTTTGGACCCTGGTATAAACCTGAATCTTTCCTTTTATTTCCTTTTTCTTTAGAAATAAATAAATGAGTAAATAAATGCATGATTGTAAATAAAAGCCTTGATTTAAGTTCATTTTTGCATTTAGTTCTACTTCTATGCTGGAAAGGAGGAGAAAGAGCTAACAGTTTAGGAATAATCTACATGAGCCAAAGGCAACATGGAGGGCAGTATGAAAGGATGGTCCTGCCTGGAGAAGCAAATCCCTGAGGAAGGCAGGTCCATTTTACCTAACATTTCCCAGTTTCTTATATTCTTCTTGAATTCTTCTCTCTGACATTTCTTCCCGTTTGGTCTTCTTCTTCTTGCTCACAGAACAGGTCTCTTTAAAACTGAGGTAGATAGCACAGCAAAATTAGACAAGGGCATCAAGTTAAAAAAAAAAGTCATAAAAAATAACAGCAATGAGGCAAACTGAAAATTCCAGTTGCCACAGGCTGTTGGGAGAAGATGTGACTGGAGCAAGGCCTGTTGTCAATGGGAAGGGAAATTATTGCATGTGATCTTTGTGTAGTCTAGTTTCCAGATCTGAGAATCAATCCTAGACATAGTAGGAAGGTCCCCAGGGTGCTCTGACTAATACTGACCGGTATCACTGAACCACCCCAAGCTGTAGCTGGCCTCCCTTTGTGTAGGCTTCCTCAAACAGCTGGCGGTGGCCAGATTTTTCTGGTGCCAAAGACCTCCAAAGGCTATGGCTAACTTCTATCGTCACATGGAAGGACTGTGACAGAGGCCAGCTATCAACAGATTTTTTAATGGGACAACTGTATGCTTTCCAGTCGGATCAGGGGTATCCAACACATATAGGGCCCGGTCTGGCTTTTGAGCCCAGGTTTGACTTGAATATTCAGGATTCACTGTAAGTAAAGGGCGAAAGCTGTGCTGAGGATCCCAATAGCTTCCATGACCTGTCTGCTTCTACTAATACTAGCTGTTTCTAAACCAGGCACAATCAGTGTAGCACCAAATTGCTTCTGCCACAGAGGCCAAGGCAATCAGTCTAGCATTTTGTCCTGGTGAAAAATGCCTGTACTTCTGCCAGGGACATACAAGCACAAGCACATCGCTAAACACGTTTAAACCTGCTATACATTTATATGAAAATTAAGTGAAGTCCTTAGTTTATTCAGATTGCCTTCATACTATAACAAAGCCTGGACATTCCTAATGGAAATTAAGATACTTTCAAGCTCACTTTAACCTTTTCCTTTTATTCTTTCTAGTAGCATTACTTTGCTGTGCTTTGAGCCACAGATCTCTGCCTCTCTGCTCCAGCTGTACCCTCTGTCACACAGAGGTGTGACAGGGCGGGCTGAGAAACCTCTGCAGCTAAGCCAGTCCGAAATAGGCTGCAGCAGTAGGGACTTCAGCGTCTAAAGTACTGTGGGAGCACAATGGCCTGCTTTTATAGTTCCTGCTATTTTAATATCTCATTTGGTACCCTACAAGAGATCCATGTCATAGCACTGGCCAAACCATGGACTACAGTCTCGCTCCATGTATTTGGTTATGGCCAGATTCTCAAAGGAATTTGTGTAGCTCAAGATGCAGGCAGGGCCTGTCTGGTTAACAAAAAGTCTTAAACAGACTTTTCATTTCACTTGTAAATGGGCACCTATGTGACACTTGGTTTTAGTACACTTAGCACTGCCCTGAACCTATAAGTATTTAAATTCCCTTGCAAACCTTGCTGTCAGACTCCAGTAAAATCCACCATCAGTAATGCAGCTGCTGGAAGAGGAGCTATATGGTTTATAATGGTCAGTTCTATAGTAATGATTCTACCCTTAGCTCTGCTTTGCTGGCAAAAATTGTTTGGTGGGTCTGTTCTCCTTCCCCTTTCACCCAGTGAAGAGCCTAAAAAGCAAGTCTGACATGTTGTTCCAACTAGGCCAAGTGAGAACAGATTGATGACACTGGGCTTCATAGGAAAAGAACATGAACATTACAGGAATTCAGTAAACATTTAGGCACAGGCCTTAAGCAGCTGTTTCAATACGTTATAAGTGTTTCTAGGCTTAGGAGGATGTGAAGGCAGAGTATTGTAGCCCAGCTCCTAACATAATATGTTCTTTAATGAACTGCAGTGAACAGGAGTCAGAGATTAAGGAGGCTTGGAATCAACCAGTACTTCTCAAAAAGTTGATAATGCTTCGTTCTCTGGTATTATTTAGAACAACATTAATCAGCATGAGGTCTTTGATGCAATGTGGAATTTCAATTATATTTATTTAAAAAAAAGAAAGTAATTGAGGGTCATGTTAGGGCCTGTTTCCTCTCAAGATTAAAAAAAAAAAAAGATCTTATTTTAGCCTTCTAATTTGGAACTACAGGGCTCAGGAGACTGACTGAAAAAAGGACATGGAGCTATTCACCTCTAAATTCACCTCTTCAAATCTAGTCAAGGTCAGCAGCAAGCAGAAGTCATTATCATTTTATTCATTGCCTTAGGTGAAATAAATTAGTGATGTCAGTTCAGCTTACTTTTAAGAGTAAACTAAATCAAATTAAGGACATTTTAATTCTGAGTAAATGTGTCTGCACCACAATTTAATGCAGATTAACTAATCCACTGTAAATGCACACATTCAGTCAATTTTTATTAACTTTGCTGAGTACCTCTGCAGAGAATACCTGGTACAAATGAACTAGAAGAATGAGCCTTGTTCTTATTTTGGGGCTAAGGGACTTACTGGTACCAAAAGACATTTGTCTCTAAGGCTGTGAGTCCTTTCCTCTTTAAAGAGAGATATATATGGAGTCCGTTTACCTTTAGTTTTAACTGGTTTTACATTAATTTCATTGAGCCGGGGGTAGATCTGAAAAGTGACTTGTTCACTTGCAGTTATTTTTCTATTCATCTTTTAAGATGTACTTTTCCAAAAGGACTTTTAACAAGATTTTTGGCCCACAACGGGATCCTCATGGTCATGAGAGTCAAAAAATCAGTTGAATGCATTGTAAGGATTTCCATCAGCAATACCTAGGCACTTCACTCTCAAGCAGCAATACTGTGCACTGCTGTGTGTGCAGCGCAGCTAAGCAGTAAGACTTCCTCCGGTAATTGTTCTTGCAAGAAGGAAGTTGTGCCTTAGTTTTTGCCATTTGCAACTGGAAACATCTTTATGAGACATTTTCTAGAGGAGCCACAGATGCCCTGCTTTCATAATCCATGCATCTTGAACAACCTGCACTCACTTGCAACCCAAGAACAGCCAATGCATCCAGAACCAAGTCAGGACCAACATGATGAGGGAGATGGGGAAACTGAACAAAAACCAGGTTCCAAAATTCACCACTTCAGCATTTGGGTAGTGGCTGTAAAGGAAATAAAGGATGCACAAGAAGTTAGAACAGTAAAAGGACAGGCACCTCCAATATGCATAGGTGCACACACATATATATGTATATATATTTGCCATGGCATGATAGAAAAATTGCATCAGTATGTATTTGCAACAGCTGCATTACATGAGCATAGTGAAGCCAATTGCCAAAGAATGTAAATCACTGACCACACCTGACCAACAGATGAGCCATATAGCACTTCCCACCTTTAAGACCAGATGGTCTGGATTGTCTAGCCAGCTTCAAAAACCCTTAGAGTTACCAGGAGTGAAATTCTGGCCCTATCTGTGGTTTTTGTTAAAGCTGTTATTAGTGTCAGCAGACTTAATGATTTCACACAGAATCTCTTTGTATGTCTTATTGTGGACTACACAAATAATTACTGTAGTCTGCTGGGCTCTGACAAAGATGTCTGATATGAACACTTGATGGAACTGTCATAACAGCAAGATCTTTGGAAATTCTGTAAAATCCAAATCCTTGGGTTAAGTATGGTTTCCAAAATTAGTTTTCTTTGCTACCACCGTTTCAGAGAGATAAATGAAGGATACCATTGCAGCAGTGGCAGCAGTAGATGATTGGAATCAGGTTTGAGCTTGGACCCATATCTGTGCATGAGAAGTACCACCAGTCTTCTGACAGAGGTAACATTCATGTCTTTGACAGCCCTGGGCATGTATGATAAAGGTAATACTTAGCTGATCAGAGAGCTGCTTCCCATCTTCTCTGAAGCAAAGTTGTAAGGCCACATTTCTAAGTTTAATTATTTTTTCACTACATGTTGAGCGGCCCATGTACCACTAGTGATGCCTATAGGTTCACCATAAGGACTCACTTTCTAAGAACCCATAGAACAACTTGAAGCTGATTTTATGACATTTCTTCTTTGGTAAGTATTTGTCTGCTTTGCTATATCTGCATGCCTTTGGTGTTTACTTTTCCAGAGTCCCTGCTGTTTTCATGATAATCAGTTTGTAAAATCAAAAGAAGTTGCTGAAGAAACTTAAATGTTACCACGTGCTGAAGACTTTTTATTTGGCATGGCAGAAAGACACGGATGTGTATTAACTTAAGCTCCCCCTTTCAACCATTAACCATTAGTAATAACATTAGAGTAGAGGAGGAAACAAAATTGCCTTCAGAGAGACTGTCTTACAAGGGTTTCTTGAGGTAGTAAATAACCCATGGGGAAAGCCACAGAGATGATAATGGCCCAACCACCATTCTCACCCAACCACCATTCTCACACAACCACAATATCACTTACTTGTTGAAGTGCTCTAAGAATATAAGGCTAGTGGAGGTCCCTATGATGGTTGTCAGTCCTCCAATGGTTGCCGCGTAGGAGATACTCAGTGAGAGGCATTTACAGATCATGTGGTCATGTCTGGTCTGATACCGGTACTTAGTGCTCAGGCCCAGTTCTGAGGGCTTAGGTGGCAGGACCAGTATCTGAGCCTGTAGGAGGATACATTCACCAAAGAAAGAAGGTGATCAGAACAACCCAACTTGCTCTAATGCCATGGCGATACTGGTCCTAGAGAAACAACAGGTTTGTGTAAGAGGGAGCAGTTTTTTCTTCACAGGGATTAACTGGGATCAGAACTAGAAACCTGCCCAGGGGTCTGAAGTTGCCTGGTCTGTGGCAGAAATGTAGGACAAACAGTAATTGGACTTCTGGCTATGGTTTGGGCCAGCTCTGACTGGAATCTCAGCAGGATACCAAAAGCCTTTGTGGGCTGCAGGGGCAGGATGCCAGCACTGCAGCAGTAGGAATCCATAATCCTAGAGGCTTATGAGCAGCCACCAGACAAATGCTTGGTGGACTTTTTGCACCTATACTGGCTCAGGGTCTCTAATTAGGAATGGAGTGCTAGGGGTCTTAGAAAGGGCATCAAAAAGGCTGGGCAATGGGAGTGTGGAAGAAAAAGCTGCAGGAAAATACTGCTCCAAAAGAAGCTTTCTTAGCAGTGACAGGAAGTCTCCATGTTGGTAAATCAAGTTCCTGTACTGGAAAAAAAGGTACAGCACTTCAAGGCACTTCACATGCAACCCAAGGCTGTAATTTAGGATCAGAAAAAAGACAGCAAGTGGTTCAGATAGATTTGTTAAATTTATTAATTTGGATTTGGGTTTATGTGGTAAAATCAGACATGCTATAGGTTCATTATCATCGTGAGGGTACCCTGGATAAAATCCCTGCAGATTAAAAGTGAAGTGAGTACACTTGTTACAAAATAACCACTGAATGTGTATGGCAAATGGGTATAAGAGGAAATTAAGTACCAAGAGCAGCACATTAGCCTTTTTTGGAAACATACATTCAGATTCTTTTGAACTGTGAATGCAAATTCGTGTGTTGATTTTAGCCTAATCTTTCCTGGACATCAACTTATGCCATTAAGATACTACATAACTGTAGTCCAGACAGCAATCACTTCTTGGATCCATTCAAGAGAAGTAGAAATACTGGAATGGACTGATGTAATGGAGGATTTTGAGGGTGGATATTTGGCAAGACAAAAAGGAGGTGGATACTATCTAATGAACTGGCTGAACACTTAAATGGTCCATGCCTGCTGCTGGTTTAGTTCTGAGTAGGATATTGTGTGTCAGGGATTGTTATTTTTGAGTTGGGCTATTTTCCAAGGAGGTTTTGCAGAAATAAAGTGGGTAGAACAGCCAAATAAGAAGGGAAACTTGTGATCACAATACTAAATGTAAACCTAAATGAATTGTACTAGCCATTGGGAGAGAGTCTTCTGAAAATACTTGTGCTGGGGGCATCTAAATGTGAGTAAGAACTAGCAAAGGGCCAAGCCACAACTGCTGTAAGATGATAGAGAATGATTCCATGTAACACAGCTTACATGGAACAAATATGAAACAGTGGGGAGCCAGTGATGTTCACGTCTGTCTTTTCCCTTACACCCCGGGCCTAAGATCTCCTTACCTGAGGTAGATGCTGCCTATTGCTCTTAGAATTCATCGTTCCAATAGGGTTGGCTATCATGTGCATGCCGTTCATACTCTGTAGGGAGGCAAATGCCTTTGGATTAGCCTTTCTTCTGTTCCTAGGGGCACTTAGATGAGAATTGATGATGCTTTGTAAAAATCATGGATAGTGGGCTTTTGGGGGAAAAAAAAAAAGCCACTAAAATTGCAGCTATAAACTTTACACTGGGAAAAAAATTAAGATTTAGAAAAATCCAACAAACTGATTTTATATTAAAATTATCTTAAAAGTCAGATTATAATAAGCTTAGGTCTTCTCCCTCTGCCATGTAGGAGAATCTGACAGATCCCTTGGTAGAGGCTATGAGTTTGTGATATGTGTAGATTGTTCTAGTAACTGTGGTGTCTCAGCTGCAGAAGCTGGCAATACCTGGACAATAAAATGTCATATCTGAACTTGTTAGAAACTGTATGGAATTGTTAATTTGCTGACTGGATCTCAGGATCTCCAGCAATAAGTACAACAAACACTACAGAGCTTATATTCCCCAACTTGATTTGGGCTGACAGGTTAAATACAAAGCAGGACATTCTGCAATATGTACTCTCTGCCAACAACCGCTACTTGTTTAAAATAAAGGAAACAGCAGTTTGCTGCAGAGCTGTGCGGACTCTGCTCTGATGGTTCCTGCATTAGAAGACAGTGTAGCTCAGAAGATACTACCTATGACAATACCTTTGAGTGCATCAAGGAGCTGAAGTCAGTAGTAGTAGCACTAAAAACAAAGAAAGGAAAATATACTTTAAAAATGCTTGTTCACCCAGCTCCCTCAAAAGGCACACATCATTGGTAGGAGAGGCAACATCTGCAGGAGAACTAGTGCGTACTGAAATGGTGAAGAATACCATTTATTAGTACCTCGTATGTGGTATCTTGGCCAGATACATAAGAGTCGTCATTATGTTTCACAGCTCTATCTCTAGCTGTGTAGCAATGGGGTTCTACCTCCATGAAAGAAAAAATATGGATTCTAGGTAGTATATATCCCATTCTAGGAATAGACTCCATTCTCAGTGGAGTGAATCACTGGGCAATCCAGTGCTACCACTGCCTTGTTCTACTCAAGTTCTTCCTCTGCCAACCTCTCCAATGCTGTTTCTGAGCACCTACCTGTACCACATTAAAGCCTTCACTAATATCTGTCCTGTCTGAACCATGCAAACAATCTACTGAACTTTTACTTTGACATTGAAAACAGATTTAATTCCAGAAGATGTGCTACTTTTCTTTTCCCATCAAATTTCAAGCTCTTTTTCAAGTAATACTATTTTAATAATAGTTCTGTTATAAAATATCCCACACATATTCTTCAATAGGGCTTAAAGGGATTAATGGTACAATGCCAGACTGAAAATTTGATTCTATACTGTACAGAAAATATGGCTGGAATAAAAAGAGTTAACAACAGAGGGAATATTGGAAAACCCATTAGTCTCCAGACTAATGAGAAAACTATTTAGATCTTGCAAGTTAACTTAAAGTCATCAACATGTGCTGTTTGAATAATGATGTTTGCTTTAAAGTAAGTTTTTAAAGGTGTAACAAGAACTTGTTTCGCTTTTATTTTGAACAATTGTGAACAAAATAGAAGGAGCTCAAGAAGGCATTGTGCAATTTATTCTCACAACTTGTAAGAAGATGCTCCTCAGGACTTAGCCTATAACATAGTTTTAGGACAATGACTTTGTATATTCTTCTGAGTATCTTTAAATGCTGGTTAATTTGATAATTTGACAAAGAAATTAGTCCTTTCCTTGATTTGCCCTTTTCACCTTACTAGATTTTACCTCAAATAAGAGACCTGGTTGAAACTGTTAGTGTTTCAAACTTCTGAAGAACTTTGTCCATACTAAAAGAAATATTTTACAGGTATTTTGGGTGGAGGAGGGGTGTTTTTTGTTCCCCCAACCCCTGCTCTCATCTGTCTCTTGAATGCTCTTGACAGTTCAGGCTTTCTTTAGGAACCCTCTGTGTTTTCCCTCTGGTTATGTCCTGTGGGCACTCCATACTGTGCTTGGATCCTCTCCATCACTGTTCCTTCAGGGGAACAGAAATAAAAATCTGTGGACAGCACTCTCTTATACAGCACAAACGCAGAATTCATAAGAAGATCTTTCAAACCCTGAGAAACATTTTCCTTCTCCCTAAAATAGCCATAGTTTTAGAAAAAAAATAAATCCTGAGAAGCTTTAGTGAGATCCACACCATTACATTAATCCCATTTCTCATATAAGCTTTCCTTGTCAGTCACATCTAAAACGTTCACTTGTAAGCTTCTGCTTGCCCTTCCTGGCTCTACTCCTGGGTTCATCTCATTGCAACCTGTGTAGGGCTCAAATCTCCAGTCGTGATGTACAGGGTTCATTCTTACTCCTCATTGATGAAGATAAGCTCCAGTGAAGGTTGGCCATGCTTTTCGCTGAGACCTGCAATGAAGGAAGAGAAAGCAGCCCTTGGGGTAAGAACTCGGCTGAGCCCCTGGGCCATACCACTGAACCTGGAGAAGCTACTGCAAATGAAAGTTTGTCCAAACCCTCTCAGGTACTCTGTGACCCTTATGCAGCATTTTATTGTATTGTATTGTACTGTATTGTCCTTAACACATGCCTCTGGCAATTAAAAGACTATCATACCTACATATGATAGGCAAGGTTAGCTGGCATAATTTTCAGCCTGGAATCTGTGAATTGAAAGAAAAGAGAGATTCTTTTCTTCCCAAATCCTTTCTTTCTGAGGAGGAATGAACAAAACGAACCTTAGAGCTCTTATAATTTTTTTTTTGTGGCACCTGCTCAGACCTGGGCAGCCTGGAAGGGCAGGAATAGAATGGGCAAGTGTGGGGTTGTCACTGAACACACTTTTGGGCCTCTTCTACATTTCTTTGACATTATTCTCAGAGGTTTCCTTCCAAGCCTGTAAAATCCTATGACTTAAGAGTTTATGACACACAAACTCCAGTACATGCCCTAATTCAATATAAATACTTTCCCAACTCCAGTTCTCCCACCACATTTTGAAACTTTCTTTAGTTTTCTGAAAGAAATATCAGAATCACAGAATCACAGAATCACTAAGGTTGGAAAAGACCTGTAAGATCATCAAGTCCAACCTAAAAAAAAAAAACAAAAAAAAAACCAAAAAAAAACCCCACACAACACACCAAAAACCAACCCACCCAACACCACACAGCACCATGCCCATCAAGCTACATCCCACAATGCCACATCCACACGCTCCTTGAATACCTCCAGGGAGGGTGACTCCACCACCTCCCTGGGCAAAAAGAGTACAAAAAGAAAGAGTATAGACTAGCTTCTTTGGCAGTACAAGTCAAACAGCTCTGACCTCAACAGAATTTGAGTAATGTGTATCAACAAGTCTGGTCACTGATCAACAAATGAGAAAAGAAGGCCCAATATTGACAAATACCTATTGGCTCGTTTTCTTCAATAATTGTGTTGCCTGCAGTACTGATGACCTCATGCTCCTCCTCAGCATTGACTAGCTCCTGGAGCACTGCCTCCACGATTGGCATCACCATGGCAGTGGTGGATGTGTTGGAAAGCCACATGGAGAGCACCGTGGTGCAACACATAAAGCAAAGAAGCAACCTGGAGTACAACACAGGAAAACCTTCTTGAGGTACTTTCCGAAATATTAAAGGCCTCCTTGCCTAACATTTTCATTAGTCAACTGATAACTACACGGGGTCTTTTTCTTTTTGTGGGTGCCAAAATACCATGCTGTGCACTGGTAAAATGCTGCCTTGTGCTGAGAACTGTCATGAGACAATGTATCATTGGAAACCGTTTGCTGCCCCACATGGAAATCAGCATGTGACATGAGAACCAGCAATTTTCAGCATATCCAGTATTTAAGCTTCCTTTTGTGTTTGTTAAACCACAGGCAAAGAAGGAACAGAAAGACTAAAATCAGTATCAGTAAAAAAGAGAATGCAAATGAACAACAAGCCAAAGAGTAGGAGGTGGCAGAAAGAGGATGAGAAAATTTGTAAGCTTTCCAACTCTGAAAGTAAAGGTGGGTAGGAAAAAGAGCCCCAAACCAAGCTAGCTTTTGCCCATGAATAGGAAAGTCAGAGTTGTTATTTTCTCTTTCAAGATGCTGCTGTCAGTCTCAGATTACCCCAAAGTCAAAGGTTCACTCACATGCCTGGCTTTGCTCCAGCCATCATGACCATGCGCAGGGCAATTCGCTTGTGGAGATTCCACTTTTCTACAGAGGCTGCCACACAAATCACGCCCATGAGGAGCAAAGTTGTGTTCTTGAAATATTCAGCAGCCACCTGCATTAAGTGCAAGGGGGAAACAATCAGTTAAAAAAGCAGTAACTTCCCTACACAGAGAGCATGCTGGATGAGAAGAAATATGGTATCATGGATTTTTTCCACCTAGAAAAAGAATGACAGGGAGCTGGGGAAACTAAAGAATTCATAAGTCAAAATGTTCTCTTTAATCTCTTTCATGTTGTGTTTATATATGACAAGGCTCTATACCCACTTGTTAGTAGGTTTCTCAGCTTTGAATAGATCAAGAGAAATTTTCCTTTGAGTAGGATATTCACTGCCTGCAGTTAATCATACTCAGCTAGGCCCAGACTGAAAAAGCCACAGACAAACTTCTGCACTGAAGGCAGCTAAGTCATGTGCTTCATCTGCTTTTTCATTCTGAAGATGTCATTGTCTATCTTGTTTATATTTCTTATGTCTTGTTCAACTGTTGGGCAAAATGTGGCATCCCTAGAACCTGCAGCTTCAGGAAGAGTCCTTTGGGGCATGCTCTCTGCATGCAATAAAGAAAGGTTGGGATATTGCTGTGATGATCCACAAACCCTGTGCCAGAACTTTTCACAGTGGAAATCCATCCTCATTGTATCAGGAAAATAGGGCAAAGTCTCAAAAAAAAGAACTTTAATTTGAAGGGGATAAGCAAAATTCATCAACTGGCTCAGGAAAAAATTCAGACACCACGCATGGTCCTCCAAAGCAGCATTCCTGAATACGTGGCTTGCTAAGATACAAGAAGATGTTCTGTGAAGTGACTGCAAAAATAACAAATGAAGCAAACCAAAACTTTCACACACACACACACACACTATCTCTCTCTTGTGTGAAAGCAAACAAAATGGGAGAAAATAAAAGTTATAAACAAATGCTTGGAGTCTAGCTAAATTTTTCATTTTGTTCTGATGCAATCCTTCCCAAGTTGTTGCTGGAATATTTTTCCAAAACCATAGTTTCTTCAGTTTAAAACTATTCCTCTAACAAAATGTAGGTGTCAGCATTTTAAAACAATTATAATCAGTAGAAGCGGTATTTTTGCCATTTTCCTCAGTTATACTGACTCTCCTCCATAAAAGCGCAAGAATGACACTAATGTTACTTTGTGAAAACTGCAGCAAGTTAAGTATTTAATTACATTTATTTAACAAATCCCCATGGTGACCTAAATACACTTGGACATCATAGTTGTGTGCCAGAACTTTTAAATACCGCTTTTTTGGCTTTCTTCCATTGGTTTCTTTCTCATTAACTTTCTTTATTTTCCTGCTACCTTGTTAAAAAAACATCTTGAACTGAATGAAAGGAATCTATCAAGCCAGCAGCACAAAGTAGTTGTTGTTTTCCTTTATTCTTTTCACAGTCATCTTGGTGAAACAAGTGAATACTAATATTCTTATTAATACACACATACACATATACGACACACTGGCTCATGTTCTTAAGCCCCTGTGAGTTATTTGTAGCTTAAACTGCTAGGCAAGAGCCCTGGGTTTCTATGGCACTCCAGAACAGCAGACTGGAAATACTGCAGCATCATCAGAGTTGTTTATTTTAAAATACAGCATGTTATTTCTGTTCCTAAAGCAAATAATACATTCTCTGCAGTAGTCCCCCTGTCATTTAATTTGATATTACATTGAATTTCTGTCAGGCTGACCTTACATTTTCCTTCTCCAATGTGCTGCAGAATTTTCTAATGAAAATGCATAACTACTTTACCTTTATGTTAGGAAAAAAAATCCTGAAAATATTTAACTGCATTGATATGGAAATGTACCTGATTATATTACACAATTGTTACACCTTTGGGAGGAATAAGGCAGGTCATAAAACTCTTGGTTCATGCTTGACTCCATCCATTTATGGGCATGCCTGGTGCCAGATTGTGTTAGAAATTCAACAATTTTATGGTTGCTATATATTCCTCTGTGTTCTTATCTCTATTTCTAGTCCTTATAAATCAAGTGTGATGCCCTCTCACCCCCAAAAAAGACAAAGAAAAAAGTAGGAAAAAAGAAGCTGTAGATGAAATAAAATAAATTCTTAGCATATCGTGAAAGAAAATAACATTCACCAAAAGCTCAAGTAAGCAAATTCAGAACTGATCAAAAAGACTTTTTTGTACAGCTACTCCTTTGCCTTAGAACTCATGGCTACAAGGCAGCACTAAGGTTACAGCTTAGAAAAAGGACTAGACATTCACCTGGATAACAAAATTTTCTAGTCTTATACAGTAAATAGTGACTGGTTTTAGAATATATAGCCTCATGCCTTATATATCATCTATAATAAATATAATTGGAAGGAAACTTTACAGTTTATCCCATAACTGCTGTTTACATGGTTTTGGAGGAGGGGAAAGACCGGATCCTTTGATGCAATAGGTTTTGGGAATTGTTGGTGATGCAGTAGCTGACAAGATGGACACCCCTCTTGGCTAATACAGCTATTCCTATACCTAATCTTCAGTAGAAGAAAGAGCTGGTTGGCCCAAGTTCCACAGTACAAGATGTACACTTCTTCCTCCCATACCTCTTGGTCTTGCTCGTCCACTAAGATTAGTTTTATTCAAATAATTAACTGAGAGTAAGAAGATTAAATGATAAATAAGTGCACAGTGGTCTGACCTCACTGGACTTCATGACTCCAAAAAGTGGGTATAGGAAAGCAGGAACTAAGGCTGCTGCACCAAGAGGTACCGCTTCAGAGACCCAGTATACAGCCGTCACGATCAGCACGTAGGCACATGAGGCTTCCTGTAGGGAGAAAGCATGGAGGTTACATGTTACTGCCACACCACCTGCTGTGGAAGCCTTTGTGAACATGTTTGTAGGACTTATCAGACTGAGGGTGCCTGGACTTAAAAAACTCAACAAGGACTGCATAAGAACCTCCTAAGGCACAGATGTTTGGGTCTGAATCTAGGCCACCATGGAAAAGGCCAGTTCCAGAAGATGCTACTAATGAAAGCTTTTGCACATAAGCTGGGGCAAAACATTGGGATAAACATATTTATCAGCAAAATAATGGTTCCAAGTGCATTTACAGATTTGTTTGAATTCCATAATCTAATACTTACCAAACATTCAATCATGACTGCTGAGATTGGGCCTGTGGAGCTGGTATTTCTGCACGGCTGTCTCCCCAATATTGGACAAGAGCAGGAACCCATAGTTTTCAGGATCAGACAAGAAAGTTCACATTTGCCATAGCATGGATGAAGCCACATTGTGGCTTTTTTTGGGAAATGCTTTGAAAGACTGCTTTTTTTAAACTGTGTGCAAACCTACATTTTTTTGCCAGTTGTTTTTATTTTCTCAGGTGATTTCTACAGACCCCTGGCAGAAGACGACAGATCTGAAGGGCTTAGAGGCAATGGGTTGACAGAGTTAATCAAACAAATTTGCTGCTGTCCATGGTTCTGGTACAGAAAGCCATGACAACATCGTGCTGAGCGTTCATGGAGAGCTGGTATATGATGGAGAAAAGTGCTATCTGCTGAATATTTTTACAGAAAAACACAGCTAGTCCACAGAAGTCTCCTGGTCCCTTTTATAGATAGATATGTCTTTATTTATGGCATTCAGTGGAGTTCTTGAGCCATATCGATTCACAGCTTACAATGGCTATTATTTAGAAAATTCACTGGTCACAAATGCTAGATTAGTGTGTTAAAATATAATTTCATTACTTTTGTTTCCTGACTTGATGACTCCCAAATTAAGCAGCTTTCAAGAAGTCACACAAGCAGTTCCCACAGATCCTTGTGCAAATCAATGATTGTGTATTACACTGCATTTTTTTGAAATCAGTTTTGTGAACAAGGTGGTAAAGTCTAAAGTAAGACTATACAGGGATGTGGGTTCAGTGGAATTAATCAATAGCTTGTATGTAAGTTCATGTTTATATATGTCCTTTTTACATTACACCTAACAAAGAGCCACAGATCAGCTGTTCCTCTTTTTTAGTTTAGCTCATAGTAATAACAGGCAGAACACAGCCCAGAGAAAAAGTTAAGATAGATTGCTATGTGCCATTTCCTTTACTTGCTTAAAAATTGCAGCCAAGCTTACTCAGAAGCTTGGGTTTAAATTAGCTGCCAGACCTTGCTCTGACTCCTATTTCAGAAAAGTGTAACGTTAAGCAGTTCTGATTCAAGTAAGCAGGGCCACCAAAATAACTCAAACAAGGTTATCAGGAAAAATAATTTCCTTGATTCAGATAAACTCCAATTACTTTAGAGACTATAAAGAGTATCTGAAAGGCTATTGGAGAAATTTAGCTCTGGATTGTTCCTTTATGGTTGGACAAGTACTCTGAACCACAGAGAAATATGCGTATTTGTTTCTCTTCCTTAACTATTATAGAAGAGTGGTTTAGGTTTTTAGCTCTCCAGTACAGGTTTCACTAGTCCTCTATGATCAGGTCCTTCAGCAAAATATTACAATAAAAGATTGTATTTCAGTTGTAGCTTCATTGCCACCAAGAAAAAATTATAAGAGGGGCTAGAGAAGGTTGGCTTAGAATGGATGAGATCACAGGGTTTTTTTAATATACATGGATTATGAAGCATGCATTTTATCAAATGGAATTGCTATGCTGTTTGAAACATCAAAGACTGGTGTTCGGTTTGTAACTTCAAGTGATCACTCAGTAAAAAAGCAAACAAATTATTTGAACTTAAAAATGGAAATAATTTAAAAAGTGAGATGACAGACATTAGAGATATTTAGTAATCTCTACTAGGAAGAAAAAACTATTTTAGATGAGAGTCATAGAGCTGATGGATTGGCTCATAAACATCAGCCAACTTGCTGCTCAGTCACCTTTAACTACATTATACTTCATGGTTAATATTTCACAGAGAGCAGAGTATAGGATCATTTTTGTGACCTAGTGACTATTTGACATGTTTTTTATTTTTTAACTCATTAGTTTTTGCTAACAAACTACTATGTTTGCATGGGCTCTGTATGACATCCAGCAGTCGTCTGAGGAGAAAAATGCCTTTTAATGAAAAAGCATTGATTTTTATTTTAAAGCAGTGCAGATATAAGATCCAAGAGATATGTTTTGCCAAAATTAATAAAATTAATTTCATCCTAACCTGATTCCAAACTGTTTTCTCACTCCAAACATATACCTCTTTTTAATCTCTTTGAGCATAGATTGTTATTTTCTATTGCTCCTCTGTGTGTAGCAATAAAGTAGACTGACAGTGGAAATAGAATAGGACAAAGGGAAGTTGCATGTCTATCAAAACCTAGCTGGGATGGGCACTGTGTCTGTGTTTCCTATACACTAGGCTGTAATCAGTTTACAAACAAAACTAAAATAAAGCACATTTTTAAATTGTATAAAACTGGCTAGCAAGTACTAGGAAAGCCAAGTTTGATAATCTCCACTAAAAACTTAATCAGCTTGACTAGCAACTTTCTCTATTTATTTTCTCAGTGCTTTAAACCAGCTTGTTTCCAAGAAAAACGATATTAATCTCTTCTATTTAATTGAACTGAATTTATATCTTTAATTAATGGTTACCAGAGCTACTAAGTACTGGACTGAAGTAGTGGCTGTATAATTTTAACTGTTTCACTAATATAGTGATACTATATATCACTTCTTGTTGTACAGCAGAAAATTACTGTTAAACCCACCTCAGGGCTTGAAGCAGGGAATAAGAAAACGTGTTGGTTGGAGGGATTACCACCTATCTTTAGTCAGCCCTTTAGGGGTAAAGAAAAAAGGAGTTAAAAGGAAGACATGGCTAAAAATTCCACAATAAGGGTCATGCATAAAACTTTTATGTCTGAAACATCTGAGGATCTCAGAATGGTCAAAAGAAGAATAAACTCTGTGTTGGAGATTTGCCCACTTAAGGTTGTTCATTGCATATCTTGCATGCAGGCATGTAGTTAAGCTGTGCGAAGAAGAGGTAGTTTTGGACTACCACCTTTGAGCTGATGGGATCACACTGTAATTTCTTCCCTTCAGCTTGTGTAAATGAAAACAAAGGTGAATGAAAGTATGCCATCTGTGGCTGTTCAGAGCATGTTCTGTGCTTGAGGGTCCATTCTGCTGATTTGGCATGTCAAGGTGTCAACATCACCTGATGCTACAGGTATCACAGTTTACAGCAACTCTTACTGACTTTTGAGGAGTCATCCACGTGTCTTTGATTGGGTTCAGTGTGGCCACAGGATCAGTGGTCATAGGAGACCCTGCCCACAACTGACAATTAATGGGGCATGCTTTATGGTATCACTGGTGGCTTTATGGAAAAGGTGGATAAAGATGAAAACAAAGAGGCAAAACCACTCCCATGCCACTGTTAACAATGAAGGAAATAAGGACAGAATGAAAGAGACCCACAGTTTGTAAAGCACACAATGTTTTTTTCTGTATGTGTCATGACCTGAAAGGCACTTACGCGCACCACAAACATGCTGTACAAGTCATAATTCAGGTATAAACTTTGGAAGGGGAAGAAGAATTCAAGAAAATTTTCTCAGGTTTATTTTTTACCCAACCATTTCTTGTCACAAAATAATAGAAAAGAAGCTGTGGACATTATTCCCATAAGCCATATCTACAAACAGTTCTGAGCCCTCATGCTCCCTTTGATCACTCTTGCCACTACACATGTAATGCTCCTTTGACATTTCCAGAATTGTGCTGATATCATCAAAGAAGCTGCGAGCTGATTCCCTGCAGAAATGCAAATATAAACCACCTGGTAATTCTGATCTCTATAAGAAAGACAGAAAACTAACATAATTGTCTGATAAATTAAAATATAAGTAAGTCAGCAGGTGACGAATTTAATCTTCAGGTTTAAGAAGTAATCATAGTCAACGGGTTGTAACAAAGTAAATACTACACTAAACCACTTAAATAGTGTATTGTCAACTGAGTTTATTTGGTGTAGATGTTTTCTTAATAGCATTATAAACATTTTTCCAACTCTGTGTCAGATTCACAGCTATACTTTACCATCTATGGTCATTCATGTATATATAAAGTGGATGTAAAACATCATCTGACGGCTTTTCATATCCCTTTGCAGTAAAGCAACACCGTGAGATGCAGAGTAATAGCGCAGAGGAGCTTGTACTGTATAATAGCAATTCTTGCTGCAATACTATCAGTGAACTTCTGTTTCAGCACCCATATGATGCTATTACAATTCCCTTGGTTATTAAAGAGTTTCCTTATTGCATCCTGTTCCTCTGAATCTGGTAGGGAGCAAATAGGAGCGACAAATTTTAGTGCAGTGAATCTCATGTTTCCTAGGAGAGGTTCTCAAGGGACATAGAGCATGCTGCAGTTACAGTGCCATACGGGCATGTCAGGGAGTATCTGTTCTTATGTTGCTCTTTCAGTGACGTTGGTGGAGATTAAACCCTTTTTTAAAACAAGTCTCTGTGAAATGGTGAGCCCTGCTGTTCTCTGAAGGAACATGATTGTATATCATTCATCCTCTCTAGAGAGATAGAGATAGAAAACTACTATAAGAGGACAGCTGAGATATACATTGAAGTTCAGAGCAGGAAAACTCATTCAAAGTGCAACATACAGTTCAGTGGTGTAGAAACATTTCCTTTCTATGAATCCTGTTTTTCTTTCCCAAAAAAATACTACAGTTTTATTTTTGAAAACTGCTATACAATTTCTAATCCTTTGCATTTCTATTTGATAAATTAGTAATACTCATAAATCCTCTGGTACTAGAAGGAAGAATTAATCTTTAGCAGGCTAGAGGAAGGAACGGAAATTGCTGCACCATTTGGCCAGATTTATGTCTAGCACTATGGAAGCACCAGCTGCAAAATTTTTAATACATTGCAAATTTTGGTAAGTTAAACATCACCATCTCTATAAGGTAGAAAAACATTGTTATTTTACAGTTTACAACTGCAAAAACATACATATAGAAGAGTTAACCACATGGCCAAGGGTACTCAGTAGCTCCAAAAGAGTTTCAGGAATGCAGCTGCATTCACTCCCATTCCTTAGTCTGCGTGTTAAGCACAGACTATTCCCTCCTTTGTATTGTTGTGTATGTCTCTGAGCCATCATTTATTAGACACTGCCAGAGCTGCAACGTTTCAGTAGAGGTGCCTACACCTGCTTTAGAATAATGGATGCCATATATGGTCCTAAATGTCTGTCATTGCATCTTAGCTCCTGCCTCACTGCGATTGCTGTCGTATAAACCCACACTAAATTGAAAGTCCCTCCATGCATACTTATTATTAAAAACTAAGGACACTAAAACTACTCCTTTTAAAGACCTCTCCTTAAAGAAAACTTTATTGTGTGTGTTTGTTCTGTTCCCCCTTCCACACACACATTTTTATAGAAAAAGAAGAGATACAATACTTCTGCTTTAAAGTAGTGCTTTACTACCTTCACCTGGTTCTTCAGCTCTGCCTGTGACATGATTCAAGGTAGTTCTGGTTCTTACTGTGATGTCTTCTCAGTGACCTTCCCAGTCCTTAAAATATGAGTCCTTGATTTTTCTAAGAGCAATGCTTATTTAGGTCTTTGTCTTTCTTTTTGCATACTGCAGTCTTAGCCAGCATGACTACCTACTGCACTCAGAGGCTTTGTTAAAAAGAAAATGAAAATGTACTTACGCTGCTGGGGTATAACAGTGGCAAAGGAAGCAGCAGAAGTGGAATGAGAACAACAAGCAAGAGGTTTCTGGATTGGACAATCTCCTTCATCATTGCCATACTCTTTTACTTTCTGGTGGCTTTTTTCTCCTTGGGTTTCTTCTCTGGTTCCTCAGATAAACCAACTTCCACTCCACGTTATCCTTCACCTGTGCCTGGATTTCCCTGAAAGAACTCTCACTACCTCATTTCCTACCCCCATCCGGTCACCTAAACCAGCTTTCTTAATTTGTTTATTCTTCAATATGTTGTTTTGAAAAGAAACCTTAATGATTTTTCAATTAAAAAGACATTCAGTTTAAGTAGGGCTCACCAGCACATCCAAATTATTATCACACCATAACATGCAAAGGTTTGCAAGTTGCAGCATAGTGATCTTTTGACAATTTTTCTTTTTAATTCAGAATCACAGGTGTAGCTGTGTTGCATTCTTATCCCCATGTTTTGGAAGGTTTTTTTCTTCCATCATCCAGCAATGTAATTCCTGTTTTCATTAACCAGGTGAGCTACATTTCAGGCTGCTGCTTTTCCTCCTGTTTGATAGTCTGAATGTCTCAAATAAAGGTTTCTTTTCTGCTGGAAAATTATTAAAACAAAAAACTGTTGTTCGGTTCACATAAACAAACTTGCAAGTATTCCTTCTCTAAAAAAAACATAAAAATTAAACCATCTGCAGCTCCTCCAGATTTTCTGTCTTCGCTGTAGTTTCAGCTTCTACTTTGTATCTACCTTTACCCTACTTTTGCCCTGAGCTTGGAATTCACAGGGCGACAATTCCAACACAGATTATGCTTGGTCTCAAGACAAAAACTTGTTAAAAAGCTTCATGCAACTCTAATTCACCAATGAGGACTGTGGAAGGTAGTAGTTGCTCCACCTATTATCCAAAACCCGGGCAGAACATTTGAGAAAATCAGCAGCCTCCTCTTTCTGACATGCACACAAATGGACAAAAAGACCTTTTTTAGTTGCTGAACAGTCTATTATTGTTTCAAGGTCCCAGTACTGATGATAAATAAATAATCATTGTTTTCTAGATGGTATCTTTTGTCTTTCATGTTTCTTTCATCCTGTTCCATGAACATCACTTATTCACAAGGCGTGGGCTGATCTCTGTACTGATTCTTGTGCCCTCAGTAACAGTAGGATTCAGACTCAAATTGAGAGTTTTTAGGCTTTCTACTCTAGTCTTCTAGAGGAGAAACATTTCTACAACTCTGCCGTTATTAATGCTTTTTGGGGGCAGAAAGTACTGGCGATTTAGGACTGAATCCATTGGCTGGTTGCATGCACAACCTGTAGGTGAACATCCATTTGCCCTGTATCTCACAGAAAGCCATACACCTAGGATTTTCTATGCTCCCAAACCTCGCTTGCCCATCGTCTCCCCACGCTTTGCTAGTCAGACACAAACTGAGCTCCCCAAACTGAACTGGGATGCCTCTGTAACACTGAGTCCTGGAGACATGGCAACTGCAGACCTGCAGAGGAGTTTGATGTGCAGGGTGAATTCTTCCTGAAATTAGTAGTTGTATCTAAGACTGTGTAACGTTTCTATACCTTGAAACTTGCATCAAGCAACAGAACCTTGAGACCCTTCAGGCAACTTTAACAATTAGTTCTGGAAGCAAAAACATAGTTAATGTGAAGATTTTGGGTTGGCCAATACAGCCAGGGAATTTATATCAAATATATATATTTGTCAGTTGATTCAGAGAAACTAAAAGAATGTCTAAAATACGCAAAGAATAAAAAAATGTTTCATTTTAAATGAAAAAAAGATCTATGTTTTATTTCACTTTTTAATGATCTGTTAATGTTAGAGGGTGGATAAAAGGTGTCATTTAGAGGCAACGGCTCTTCAGAGAGGACTGTCATGTTTATAAACATGATAGAGTCTGAAGTGATGAGATGCAAACTGAGCTAGGGAGCAGGCAACCTACATCTTAAGCAGCCTGCATCTTAAGCAACACTGAGGGAGGAAAGCTGCCCTAAACCCAAAGAGCTGCCCTCAGACAGAGTGCTCCTTCCCACTTGAACTCTGGAAAAAGGAGGCACTCTTGTTCCTATTTATTACCTCTTCCTGCTGGTCAGAGGGAAGGGCTGATCCCTCTTCTCTCCTGTACTGTTGCTCCCATGAAGAGTTTTGCAGTCTGAGATAACCAATTAGTCATGCTGCAAGTTGCTAAATAGTAAATCTGCTGCTGAAATCAATACAATGCAAAACCAATTAGTTTTATGTAGAATATTTTATTACTACATTGACAGTCTCTGTTAAACTAACCTTAGCAGTCCAAGCACATTCCCAAGGAATAAATCTTTTTCTTAGACTACACACAGTAATGGGAGGAGGGAAAGAAACTCAGAAAAACTTTATTTTCTGTTGAGGAGATAAAGGTTTCAATTACCATTTTGTAAGGTACAGGAGGGTATGTATGCCATAGGGAATGATGGGATATTCAAAATTATCTGTAATTCTTTTCTACAGAATACCTACTGATGAGTAAACTCTGACTGCTGGACAGTCCTGTCGTGGGGTGAGGACAGTGGCTGGGAGGTATTTCTCTGGATGGTGACTGCTAGCAACTATTACTTGCTGTGGTGCTCTTTCTTGTTATCTCTGCAGACTTGGAGTCACTGGCTGTAAGGGATTTATGAATTGCCCTGGTTCCAGGCTCTTCTGGCAAGTGGTGCTTCAGGGACCCAAGAAGCAGAGCTGGAAAGGCCCGAGTGCTCTCCATGGCATTTCCCTTCCGTGTGTTTATAAAGCATGGTGTGGGAAGAAAACACAAACAGATCATCCGTGTTTATGCTGAAGGCTTAAAGGGCATGTGGGCTGTAGCGCAAGGCTGCTTTGTGGGCGCTGAGCTGTGCGTGCAAGTAGAGGAGACGGAGGTATTTGTGGCTCATAGCTTTGTGGTTGAGGTTTTCAGCTTCCTTTGCCATATGCCAGTCAGGCTTTGAAGATGGCCAACAAAGATCTTCAGGTATAAAAGTGCACCTACACATATGTGCGTCTAAATGCAGACATGCACACTCATGCATACACATACAGAAGCTGCTGGGAGAAACAGACTGACTCTATCTTTTCTAAGCCCTTTGTCCAGCTGCTTATGCCATTGCCAGCTTGCCTCCTAGGCTGCTGTGGTTCCACATTCCCATGGGTGATTGCCAAACCCAGTGTACTCTGACTGCTTGCACTATTTGCTGTTTGCTGCAGCAAGGTGGTGCTGCATGGATTTTTTTCAGCTCTAGTCCTTGGACTCTCCCTGTTAAGGGACACAGAAGAGTTCATTCCTTTTGTTCAAGTGATGCAAAAGCAGTTAAACATGATTCAGAACTGGGGCTGGAATCCTCATTTCTCTTTTAGAGCCTCAGGGATTTGTGATTTGCATCTGTCTCCTTAAGATATTATGCAAATATAGAGATAGGGACTGCTGGTAAGAAAGGATGAAATAAATATTCAGCCTTTTTCCCATGCTCTGGAAGAAGCAGCACCTCTAATATCAATAGAGAAACAGAGTTTGTATAACTTGTTGATAAAAATTAGGGGATTTGCTATAGAAGAGTTTGGATTTTTCATTGCTAGTCATCTGCCTGACAAGATATATCTCCTTTTTCTGTCCATTTTCTGTCCATGATTTTTTTACAGTTTATAATAAGCAGTTGCACTATTTCTACAAAAAATTTTTGCTGTAAACAAGTATTGCTTTTGCACTGCTCCCAAATTCATAATTCCCACCACTGGATTGGTGAATGGCCTTTCCTGCTAAGAGGTCAGATGCGATTCTTCCCCAACTGAACAATTTAGGATTCTTCCATGTATTCAGCACTTATGTGCACACACATGCATGAACATACACACACATATACACAAGTGAATATATAATTTACCATCAAAAATGAGCCACACTGCTAAATTCAGCACCAGATATGTTTTAATGCACCTTTCTCCCTTGCCTCAGGGGGATTCTGAAGCACGGGTTTAGATGACCTATGTTCAAGTGATAGAACTAGGAAAAATGTGTCATTGTTAAATTAAACAGGACCTTTGTCTTGCCTTTGACTCTGCTGAGGACAAATCCATGTTCCCTTCAAAAAACAAGGAGCAGAAGCAAAGTCATGTGCAAATAATGAAAGAATCATTGCAGACTGTTCTTGAGGGCGGCTCTAGGAAGCGGGAAATGTGTTCACAGGCATTGTTTGCTGCTGGTGTTCATAATGCCCTTTGTCTTCTGCAAATGTTATTGCAATTAAAAACTGGTTCAGCCAAATGAAGTGAATCAGACAGTGCTTATTTACAAGAATATTTGGAATGAATAATATTTGGCATAATTTCTGAAGGCCGACAGTTATGAAACCTCTTCCCTTTACAGAGGGCCTTTGCATCTCTTGATAATATTCTTTTACTGGCCAGCCAAAATACGAACTTGTTTCCCCAGCTAGGAAAGCAGCATTATCCAGCACATACACATAGGTTTGTGAGCATAAGCATAGTATACTTATGCATTGCTTATAGGAAACCCACAGGATGAAACAAGGGCATGTCTGTCTGGGGTGTACACCAGATTCCCTTCTTTGCCTGTCACAGAATGTGCCTCCAAGCCAGCAAAAAAATTGGAATTCCCAGGACTGAAGATAACATTTTTCCCCATTTAACATGGAACTATAAAGTGGATTCCACAAGAGGGAGCTAGAAAACAAATAATCTTTCATGAAGCAGGCTATTACACTCTTTACTGAATAAAGTGGAGGACGTGCTATGTGTGTCCCTTATCAACCAGAAGAGGTGGCTGAGTTGCTGTTGCATCAAGTCTTCCACTATGATGGCTCTTTGTTGTATGGGAGCATCAAGTCGTGCTTCAGGGCTTTATAAAGACTGACAAAGGATTCAGCCCAAGCGTCTTTCTGGTGCCCCTGGGACTGAGCAGCCCTGTACGCCGTGTAGACCATGGTCAGCACTGTCCTTTCAAAGTCTTCTTTCTTGAGTACCTTTGGGTAGGAAGATAGCCTGCTACTCAGCCTGCGGATCTCTGTGATGCTTTTGGGGATAATCTCATTGCAGATGGTGTCAAACTCAGCAGCCTTCCTCAGTGAAGCAAGCTCCTCATCTTTGATGGAGATCCTCTGACCTTTGTCAATGTCAAGTTCAGCTAAAAGAAACTGGTACAAAATCAGAACACAGAAAGCTATTTATCTTCTCCAAGTGAGTCTAGGCAGAGTAAATGTGAATTAACAACGTGTCCTTAGGTCTTTACTTTAGGTCAAATGGAGACAAAACTCTCATTACACTGGCTGGAGGCAGGGCAGACCAGAAAGTCTCTATGTGAATGTTGGACTCCTCTGTTACCCACCTGGGAAAATTAGAGACAGGCTATGGGAGAGAGGAAAAGGAAAAAGCAGGTAGTCTGTTGTCCAAAACAGGCATGGGTTGCTGCTGGTGCTACATGGGGGATTAGAGAGGTGGAGACAGCAGCACAGCTTGGAAAGGTGGTTTACCCTGCCATAGATAGCAGTGGTGGCCTAGCTCTGTGTGAGAGAGCACAGCAGTGGCTTCCCAGCCCATCTCCCCTGCTTGGACATCCAATCCTAGTTTCTCAAGGTGTGGGATAGATAGAGTTGACCCATGCACCTTCTTCAGGTGGGCCACTTTCCCTTAGCTAACCATATGACACTGTTCCAGACCGTGCATTACATCTGTAGTCTCTACTGCTGTGAAAGAGGGGACCTGAATCATTTTGAAGTGAATCAGTCATGCCCTTGAGATTACTTTGCCATGACTCATACTCATGGCTTTAATGATTTGGACAAATAACTTGGGACTGAGACTTAGACCAAAGAATTTAAATGCATTGTGTTGCTGTTAATACGTAACTGTTCTGGAAAAAAGTTGCTTTCAGTGGGAAGCCATTTACTCTGGTTTTCACTGTGCCTGTCAATGCGCTAGAACGCACATTTGAGGTACTGCAGGCAACTGCTGCCTGCTTAAGTGCTGAAAGAGCCAAGTTTGTCTTATATATGTCTGTTCCCTCCCTTCTGGTGAGCTATTACATAGTCAGCAATGGGTTTTCTGCTGGCATGAATAAAAGTGACTTGAAGACAGATAGATAATGCATAACCCCAGTATGGACAGTAATCCCAGTCTTGGTTAGGGCTTAAGGTACCATCTGCTCCCATATACCGAACCTCATAAAGCAGGACCACATCTTCCAGCGAGTTTTGTAGCACTGGGTTAAGGAAGGCAGCTGAGGACCTCTTGAATCGCTGAGCAGCTGGGAAAAGCACAGCTGGAAAATAATAAAGGGAAAAGAGAGGTTCCATAGGGTAGCAAACACTGAAGAGGAAGCACTTTTCAACAGTAGATTCAACCAAAGAACTGCTTGTTGCAAAGACTTACTGTACAGTATGACT
Source organism: Gavia stellata (assembly GCF_030936135.1). Lineage (NCBI taxonomy): Eukaryota > Metazoa > Chordata > Aves > Gaviiformes > Gaviidae > Gavia > Gavia stellata. The sequence continues at coordinate 66,088,848 of NC_082597.1, read as the reverse complement.
TCTCACTGTAAATAAAATGGGCAGCATGGACTGCTTGGACTATAATCTACTGGGGATGGAGGTTAGCTGTGTTTGTTCTGTATCTATACAGTGTTTAACACAGAGTGATTTATAATCCAAGCCTGGGACTCTGAGGTGCAACCATGGCGTAAGGAATAATAATGATAACGTTGCCCAATAATAATTATAACATTGCCCAAAATACATGTTCTGCTCCTGGCTCTGCGAGGGGAAAACAATACTGACCCTCAACACAGCCTGCTTTCTTCAGGCCATTCTCCTACTGACACACTTCTAAAACCTTACATTTCTCCTGGTTTCAGCTGTCTAAAAGTTGATCTCTCCTTAGCTGATAGAGACAGCTCCTCCAGAGAGTAGATCACCTCATCTATCCTGGTCATATATGTCTGGAAGGAGTGATTCACCCTTTGGAGATGCCTATGCCTAGTCATTGAGCCTGTTACCAGCTTAGGCAAGACAGCTACATTCAATGAGGTGAATCACAATTTATTATGACTTAATACTTCACAGTCTTATAGCTAGAAACAACAAAATCTGCTATGATCAGGTATTTATTCACCCCTGTGAAGTGTACTACAGATATTGTCTCAGGGAAATGAGACAGAAAACACATGTATAGCCTCTGAACTCAGCACCCCAGTGAGGTAGAGCATTTGTGGAATCAATGACCTGTGCAGTCTGGAGTATAGAAAATACGTCATACTACATTACAGACCACCTGAAAGCTTTGAGTTACTAATTAGGTTACTAACCAAGTACCTAGGTGCTATTAAAAGGTGTCAGTTCCTTTCAAAGCAGAGGGGGAAACCCCTGTTTTGTTAATGTTATGTGTATATGATGTTGATGTTTAGGTAACCATAGTTTGGATTAGTTGGATTTTTTCTAATACTGAGGAACAGGAAGGTTTTTTTAAAGCTGTGTTTATGTGACTATTGGTGCATTTCCTCATAATCTTCACTTCTCAACTTTAACTGCTGTTGGATAGATAAATTTGGAAACCAGTTAAAAAATGGAAAAAACACACCTTTTGAACGGCATAGACTCTGTAGCCTAAATGCAGCCCTGTTTCCTGGGCCATTGCTAACTGTTGACTTTGTTAAAGTTTAACTTGTTAATGATATCTAAGTTCAAGTAATGCAAGGAGAAACCAGGCCCTCAGAGACTGTGTTAATTAGGACCTTTACTATCTAGCATAAGAAAAATTAATTTCTATAGTACTACGTATGAAGTAATTCATGCTCGACCCAGCAAAGGGTATTTTGGCCTTGAATTAACTAGGGAATATAGTATAGGTAAAATAGTTTGTTGAATTGCAATAAACATGTTGCAGCTGGATACTACTAACTGTAAATGCATCCTACAGGGATGGGTTTCAGACATTTTGGTAAGACACCTACAGAGCTAGGTGCTTTCTGTTGGATCCACATGAATTTAGATTAAAACTTGATTAAACAACAAAATAGCACTTGCAGGGTATATGACTAAAAGCCTGAAGGAATGAATGAACCAAGTAAAAGAACAGAGATGTTGAAAAGGACTTGGTCTCTGCAGTATGATGCCAGTATGCTTTCCCCAGCATGATGCCTTTACCACCCAAGCATCTGGTCTGGCCAAGCCAAGCAGGTGATGAATTTGGGAAAAGTCACAAGCTGCCTGCAGGTTCTGGTCTGTGAGAGTGTTTGCCTGGCTGACCACTGGCAACTGGGGCTATACCCATTTTCTGCTGCTGCTCCACCACTGATATTCACCCATCTTGCTCAGAGCTTTGCTGAGACACACTGGAGCTATTCCATCTTTCACTCTTGGCAACTCGAGAATGCAATTGAGTGCATGTGAAGCACTTGAAACTTCAAGCACTAATTGCTGAGTAATTAAAACTTTTATTACCGGGCAATTAAAACTCTAATTACTAAGCAGCTGGCAGAAATCCAGTCTGTAATGACGACGATTCATTTTTATTTCTTTTAGATGCCCTTTCAGTAGAAACAGCCTCAGAGTGCAGACTACCTCTACATATGCAGACGGTTTAAATCTCAAATATTTCCTGAGCCACGGAAAAGGTGCTATGGCATCTTGCTTCAGTGCTGTCATACTTATTGTCATCACACTGACCACTTTTAGTTTTCAGGCCAAGTGCAGGTTCTTGCCATGGAGCTGAGCTAGGAGTCATCAGGCTCGACTAGATCACCACTCAACTAGAAAAGCCTCAGTGAAAGACTCGCATAAAAATGAATGCCATATTATCGATTTAGTACTGACCCACTTGCTGAATCACAGGTAACACCTCAGAAAGCAGCTGGGTTTTCCTACCCAGCTGTTCCCAGGATAACAGGGATTAGGTTAGGAGATTCGAAGGGACAAGAGCCTGAGCTGCTATATTGTGAGAAAGGACTTTGTATGCATATCAGAAGCATGCCACCCTCTGTAGGGACCAGGCTAGCACTGACTCCCTGATCTCATTATCTTGTTCCCAAAACATATCAAACTTTGTTACAGTTCTTAGAGACTCTACTCAGAAACTCTTTCAGAGCTCATTTGTATTTGTCATGGCGATCTGATTTTCCTGATCCACATTTTATTTCAGTCTTCCCTCCACAGTCCTCTCCATGGATTCACAAGTTCCTCCAAGACTGTGTGAGCATTTAGAGCAAGCACTCTATGATTTTCATTACACTGACTTAACACACATGTAAGTTCAGCACAAAAGCTGAGATAGAGAAAGACTTGCAGCCAGTTTATGCATTTAGTGATTGCAAATTCCACTTGAAACTTTTCTGCTGACTTTACTTCTTCCTGCTTTTACTTCTGTCTCTGACATGAGTTAGCTGAGCAGTATCAAAGAACAGCAAAGAAGTATTACGTGACTTACCATCTTTTTACTATTTTCTTCCCCAAGGGAGTTCCCTGTAAAGCTATCAAGTAATTATTTCATGAGAAGGTGGAGAGCAATGTGCGTCATTGTATGGTGATGTTACAGCCAATTTGTTTCAACGGCAGTAGCTGCCAATGTCTGAGGAGCAGAGATCCCTAATCAGTATTGACAGAGAAAACGCAATCCAGTGATCTCTGAAGCCAGTGGAGAGACTCCTATTGATTTATTGTTTCTACTCCTCTTACAAATGTGTCAAGACATCTCCAATGGAGATGTGGGTGCTTCTGTCCTAAGGGTTGAACAGTCACATAACAAAAAGATTATGATCCACAGAGATGAGGTAGGAACAGTAAGGTTTTGATTATCCTTCCTGAAAACATTTTGTATTATATATCTGTGTAATATCAGGCTCATCCTCTTCCAAATCCCTTCTTCAGAGGGGCCTTAGGAGTGCTCTCTGATCTGACCTCCCTCGCTGCCCACTGAGGCCTCAGGGCTGAAGGTGGATAGGAGAAGTGTGCCTGGGCACAGCCACACACTCCCAGCTCACCTACCCCACCCTGAACAGCCTCATCCTGTGCCCTGGAGTGCACCGTTGCTTGTGCCTGAGGATGGTGGGCAGCGAACAACTGTAGTCCTAATGGTGACTAAAAGTGTCCGTCAACATGTAGTGCAGGAGTCCCTGTTTTCTGCAGTGCTCACTGCAGAAGTCTGCCCACTCTCCTATGGCTCTGTTGACTCAACTCCACCTCTCCTTATGGGCTACCCATGTTTTTAAACAAAAGCTGCAGCCGTGTTTGCCAACTCGTTGGCATGCTTCTAACTATTTAGCTCATGACAACTTTGAGATTTCTTTACGGTTTAAACATAACGTCACATCTGATGCTAATAATAGTTTTATTTTAAAAATGCTTTAATCTTTTTTAAGAACCGTGCCAGAATTTCCTGGACGTCATTAGCCATGTGATAAACATTTGTGATCTTCGTCCAGGTTTTCCATGCAGTTTCACTAGCGAGGGTACAGGTGTTTCATTTTGCTTTCCACTCCACACTCCTGCTTATGATTTCCCAGTTGCTGCTTGTGATGTGTTTGCTCAATAAGTACAGAGCATAGCTGCAGGACTACTCAATTATTCGTGCAGCATCAATGCCCCTTTCTTCTCCTACAAAAAGGTATGAAGCCAAGAGCATGAATCAGACCCTGTGCAGGCCATCGCTCCAAAGAACGTACAGCTCCCGGGGGCTCCAGGACATGAACACAGTTTAACTGGGGTTACGACTCAGTAGGAATTATTTTGATAGACTTCAGGGGCATGGAAAAGGGCTATCTCATTGCTTCAGTGGGACCCCTTTCATGAAGGACAGGAGGAGCAGAGGAACAAGAAAGACTTGTGGACCAAAACTCCTGACTCCTTTCAGTAAAGCAAAGGAGAGTCGCCCGTTGGCACAGGGAAAGGCAGTGGCCCAGCTGGAGTTATCGTATCAGCCAAATTCAGTCAGCAACCTGCCAGTTGTGTCCTCCTGTCTTAGATTACTAGGGCCTGACTCTAAAGAAACTGATGAAAATAATTTCTTTGGGCATCACTGGCTTCCTGGGAGTGCAAGGCAGGCAGCAGCTGCACAGGCAGCAGCAGTTCCTGTTCAGTGATGGACCAAAAAAGGAAAAGCAATCTCTGAAACTCCTTTACGTGTTCACCAGCAGTTGTAACAGGGATTAATAGGGTTCTGCAGGACCATATCCTCTTAGACCGCCGCAACTGTCTTTTTACTGCAAGCTCACAACCACCCCCCTAGTAGTGAGAAACTGCTACAAGCTCAGCAGTACATCCAGCTTGATCCCTCACAGCAAAAGTTTCCCTTTCCTGCTCAAAGCTTTTGAAGTCAGGACTCCTAGATCTCAATAGAAAGAAGTTAATGCATCCCAAATTATAATGACAGCAACTTCTCCCTATTTGGCTTTATCTTATTGGTAAAGCAGGGAATAAAAGTGTTTACCACAAAATAGTTGTTCAGTGCTGTGAGTGCATTTGTGCATGGAAACAAATATGCACACTGCCCGCTAAACGAAAGGAGAGGAAAATGTAAAACTTTATAGGTTATTGTTCATGAAGGGATGGTAAAGTATGTAAAACATTTTTTTATAAATTCATTGGCTATTGTTTTGTTCTGTCTTATAACAAGCACTGAGAAACAGAGCATTTGAATTATACTCCAGTGGTGTGAGTTTTTCCCTGGCTTAAACATCACATGGCTAGAAAAGCAAATAAAAAAATCATGCGTGGCCATGCTCAGCCTTTTTTTTACACCGGCTTCTGCAAGAGTCAAAAAAGCCATCTCCTGGGCCAGGTGCATAACCCTTTTAAGCTTGCTGTTAGTCAGCCTGGAGCATATGCTGGTTCCACTAGTGAGGTGGAAATTTTCCTTCTGTCACGACATTTTTCTCTAACCTGTCTGGAATTTGCACTAAATGGATCTCAGCACACCCAGAGGCTCCCATCAAGAGAAGACATTTGTTGATAACCTGATAACAGATTTTCTCACTAGCACTGACTTCTTTGAAAGATGAAGATGATTCTTCAAGATGAATTCAAGCATTTGCCAAAGCAAATGAACTCAGCACTGTCCACAAGGTGATTCCATAGGCAGACACAGCAGCCATTATAATGCCATGCAAAAATTATGAGTGATATAAGCTGGCTGAACCTATTTTGTTGCAGAGACTGCTGGGCAGTTCCTAGAAACCATTGTTGCTTTGGATATTAGGGCAAATTCCTGAAATGCTCACAAGATTTTCTTTAACAGTGTATGGGAAGCATTGTTTTGAACTCAGTCTCTACATTTCTCCTTGATCATGCACTGCAGAAGAGAAGAGGACACGAGCGTCAAAGTTTGCATACCCTTGATAAAGGCTTTTTGTTTCATGTTCCTCTTTGATCACCTTGCTTATGAGGGTTTACAATCAGACCAGAAGTATATTTTATACAGAAAGAGTTTTATTTCTGTCAGATGACTCTTTGGTGGGTCCTTATGCTGAGTTGCTCCATTGCTAGAGCAACAATTTACTATCCCCAATTTAATGCCTTAGGCTAACTGTGAAATACCTGTCCAAATATTTTGCTGCCCTGAGCAAGCTGTTTATATTGCCCTGGGTCTGCAATCGCTGCCAGAGCAGAACCTGAGTTTTGCTGGCCAGCCCTGCAACAGAGCGTGCTCAGGCAAAGCTCCTCTATGCTTCCTGACTTTCTGCTTTTCTGTAACAAATCTACTGTGTTAGAAATGATTGAACACTTTGCCCTAGCACAGGAGAAATGGAAAGAGCGGGAAGCTGGAGGAAGAATAAGAGGAATAAAATAAGGGAAACACACACAAAAACCTAGAAAGGCAAGGACAAACCACTACAGTGCTGTAGCCTAGCTTCTGAAACTTGTATCTGGAATTGCAGTTACTCACACAAGTAGCTCCCACGACAACAAGTGCAATGCAAAGGCTTTTGCATTCCAACTTTAATATATTTAAATCTCGATTATTGGGAAATTAAATCCCAATGCCCCTTAGGAGAACATAGCAGCGAGATGGAGAAGACATTTTAATTACAAACCAACATGAACTAGCACATTTTTAAAAGCAGCTACCAAGAGAATTTGCCTCTTTTTACTTTCAGCTCCGTATCCTTGCTATCTTAGCTCCTAAGACTAAAATTAATAGTGGCAATGGTCTTTCTTTATTCCTGCCTGTTGGCTAAAAGTGAGAATAAACCTTTGTTTCTTCTTTAGTTACAAAAAGAATGGTTAAAAGAAAAAAGCTCCTTCTTGAAAGTCTAAGTCTTGTCAATAAGAATGTAGGAAGTAGATCTCCCTACAAAAGTTGGCAACAAGCAACTGTTCTTAGAAAATGAAATCTGTTTAAAACACTTAGAATTAATAACAGATTGTATTCAATTCCTTAGTACATCACATAATCTGTTTCTTCAAAGGTACCTTTTACTAATTTATGTCCTTTTTAAGAAACACACATATTCTCCAACCTACACTTCTGTACTTCATAAATGACCTGAGATGTGTTAGCTTAGATTAATGTGCAACAGAGTTTCTATATAAAAACTAGAGTGGTAACAGCCTTTCTAGCTACTTTGCATGAGTAAAAAATGTAAAGATGTATTAGAAAGACTAAAGAAACCTTATGTTACAGAAACGGGTATCGCTAGAGAAGGAAATGGTGCATCTGAGCCTGTGTTTATGAAAGGTGGAGGATATTTTTTTCTTTTATGGTTTAAATTAAATGGTTTCAAAGATATGACTAGCATCAACCAAATAAAGCGGTCTGAGAATTTATTCCCTCAGATGGAATTTCCATTATGCAGCATTTTCACCTGTCCCCACCTGGAGCAATATATGCTGTGTTATTTATTCTTCCCTTGGTCATAAGGAGGGGGTCCCCACCTGGAATTATTTATGCTCACAAAAAAAGATGCAGTCAGCCAAGAGAGGCCTTTAACGTGCTGGAGTAAAGTTGCTGCAAAAGGCATGGAGAGAAAAAATGCACACAGAGAAACCGAAGGAAAGAAGTCAGTCAAATATATTGCTATCCTTCAGTTTGCTGCCATATTACCAGGAACTGGGGATAGGCTATGGTGAACACTATATGAGTGAAGGGCAGCAATAAAGAAAGGAAAAAACAACCCTGTTCCACAGGTTTAACACAGAGGCAATAAGGAATTTTGGTGACAAAGGAAATTTCAGGCTGAGTTGGGAAATGAACCAGTGCTTTATATCCCTGTCTTCATTGCAGGGTCATCTCTCCTTCCCTATCTGTATTGCTCACAACAGCCTTTATGGAAGGGGAAGACACAAAGCAATCTGAATGAAACACATTTAAAAATGTTTCTTACAAATGAACAAGTGAAGGGCTATAATGACGATCCAATCTACTTCCATTTCTCCCAGGAAGGAGCACAGAAGGGAGGCAGTGAGGGAGGGAAGAAATACAGCCAGGTGTTGGTGTTTTGGTGCTGAGCCGTGGGGAAGGACCCTAGGAGCAGAGAGAAGTGGATAACTCTCCTCTTGAACAATGGAGTAAGAGCAATGGAAATCAGAGCTCTGCTTGACAAGAAGACAGAGCTGCAGCAGTTCCAAGAGCTCTATGCATCATGTTACTGCTCCTCTGAAAGGAAAACCCTTCAAAACCAGATCTCTCTCTCCAGTTCTCTGCCCTTTTTATATTAACATCACAGAGCCAAAAGGGGTGGGCTTGAGCCCTGCACCACCTCCCAGATATGTATTTACACAGAGCTGAGATACTGAGCACAGAGGAGAGGCGTCCAGTAGTTAAGAATGGCCTTTTTACATTTTGTCGTACTTTCTTGTTCAGTTGGGCTTCCTTGGTTTCCTGGCAGGCAAAGGCGACTCAGTAGCTAGCATTTTGCTGAGGCTGACCTAATCACAGCTGCAGCTGCAAGGGGCAGTCCGGCATGCCTGTCCCCTCAGTCAGGCTCTCCCTCCTTCCTTTTGTGTCGACACCGCTTTTTGTGGCCACACAGTGAGGCAAGGCAAGGACCTGTCCAGTCATGAATGAAGGGAAAAAGCAAACCGAAAAAAGAATGGTAGATTTCAGCTGTCTCACTCCCCATCATAGCTGCTATGCCAGCAGCGCTTCTGCATGTGAGAAACTCCCAGTGCAAGTGTGGTCCAACTGCTCTTAGGACATTTGGTGATGATTCCAGTTCTCAGATGACATAAGGATGGACATCTGCCCTGGTTAGGAAAAGCAGAAGCCCTTCCTCATGCCTACACACCCTTGATCTAACCACCAAGCTCATGGGTGCCTTTCTGTGGGTGGCCACCTCAACCAGTGTAGTCATTGCTCCTGCTAGAGGTGAGGATTGGCTGCAGGACCACTAGCTGCCAAACACGTCTTTCCCTTCTATGCTTACATCCCCCTGAACGTTTAACAGACTAAATTCAACTGGCACCAAAAAATATCTAAAATTTCTTCCAAGATCAGATAGTGAGAAAGGAATCAAAGGTCCAATTTGAACCACAGACCTAGCAGGGAACAGTATGAATTTTATTTCATTATCACAAATGACAGCTCAGATGCTTCAGTCCAAGTATTAACTGTTGTCATTGACTAGTTCCATAAAATGTCTATTCAGAGAGTAGGAACAATATCATGTGCTTTATCTAAACAACCAATATGATGTAGATTTAGGAGCCCCCTTTGAAATTACCTTGCCTTTTTATCTGGGAGAATGGCAATGCCCTACTACGTGCTAACAAGAGAATTAGCAGATTTCCATCTCATGATGTCTTCCAGTTCGAACTGTCTGCCTTTTCAGAAAATATACATTAATGAAACACAATGCATTGGATTTGTTGAAAGGGGTGCTACATGAAATTCTGTGCAGGTGGCCAAATTGAAAAAATATATGGGCATTCTGACTTTAAAATCTATGGCCATATGATCTGCAGATTAAGAAAAATAATGAAGTTTTGTTATTGCTGATTGAATTGTTCTGTGCTGAATTATCCTATGGGAACTGTCCCACTGAGACTGTGGAGTTGTCAGTTGAGGTGAAGAAAAACAGAAGAAATTATGGGGACCCTGGAATTATTCACTTAAACCATCTGTGAGTAGTTTCAACTAGCAAGTAAATTCAAGTGTTTGACAGTGGATCTAGGAACTATTATTGAACTGCTAACAAATTATTTATTATTTTATTTGTGTATGAACTGCTGACCCACATACGTGTTTTGCACACATGGGAAACAACTAGCTATTCCTCAAACTCACTAAGTATCAACATGGCAGCTCAAAACTGAGGAGGAATAAACATTGCGTTTACCATTTCTTCTCCCTCAGATTAGAACTAGAATTGTCTTCCCCTTTCCTTCAAATCCCCATCTGAGCTGAAATAAATTGTTAGGAAGAGAATACATGCTCTGGGATTTCATTTGTTCTTCAAAACAGGGAAACCCCAGCTGCCTTTCCAGCTGTTCACTAAGCTCCAAATGTCAGTGCACCTGCTACTGGTTTTCTTAATGACATGAATATGTGCTGGATGGAGAAAGTGTATAAATCAGCCTTGCCCAATAAACAAAAAGCAGGGGGATACTGGGTCCTTTTCCTGGGTGAGGAAATGAGTTATTTCTGGAGACAATGTCTTTTCAAAACTTTGCATGTTTTCTAGTAGCGATGATAAAGACAAGAAGTCTGAGAAAGTAACTCAGAGCTGAAGATGGATTCGGGTATGTTTCTGAACTGGACTGGTACAGCTGTTTTGCCACCTGAGCAGAACATGAAGGGTGAAAAGCTGTGCTGTATCCCTGGGTAAGAGGCAGGGGAACCACATGTGTCTCCCGGAGTGGTCCATGAGGGTCACTATGAGAAGGCATCTATTCTGTCAAGTTCACACTTGCATGAATGTCTGGGCCCCATTATGTTAATTTCTGCACCTGCATGGAAATAGTATTAAAAAAATTAATGGAACTCAAATATAATCATCCACAAAATCTAATCGGTGGATTTCAATATATGCAGATGCAATGGTGGGCCAAGACAATCTTTGTGATATTGCTGGAAACATAGCAAAGAAATCTGAAGGATGATTGCAAAATGGATTATTTTTATAGCTGCCTTCCCCACTCCACAAACACACATATGGGAATTCCATTTTACAAAGCTGTCTTTTTTTCATTCCTTGTTATTTCATGCTCTTCTAAAATCTGACTATACCTAGATCTTTCAGGTTTCACAATCTGCTGAAATAAAGCTGAAACTGATGTAAAAATGGATTCACCATTAAATACAGAAAGCCCTGCCAGAACCTGGAGTATTGCAAATTGTTAAAGGCAGCTGGACACTGTGGACGAGGTCCTCAGATGACCTGAGCTGGCACCACCAGCCCCGTGATGCTGCGCTGTGGGCAGCCAGGTTACAGAGAGCCCTGTGCTGTGAAAGGCACGCATGGGATTGGAGGGAAGAGAAGAAGGTTAGATTCAGGCTTACAGAAATCTTACAGCCAACAAAATAATCCAAATATCTTGTTTTCTGGGGAGTGGGACCTGAAAGGCACAAAATGATGACAGTTGCTCCTGAAATTGATGTAAATTCAAAACCCAACATCTTTCGCTGCTGCAGTTCCTGCTCCTATGGATGCCATCTCTCGATGGCTCCCAGCCCAAGACGACCCTGCCAGTTTGTCCTCTGTATTTGATTCAGTGCTATTTTTCCTTACCATACATTCTCTTCTCCTGGAGTCTTTTGAGCTGAATTTGTAAAATAGATTTTGGCTTACAGGAAAATAGTCTAAGTAAATGTTTAAGGAAAAAATGTCAATGACCTCATGCTCTAAACTTAGGAAGAATCAATTTGGAGAAAGGGAGGAAGACTTGATTTCCAGTGAAAACGTCTAGCATGTTGCTGACTGAAAACATCTGGGAGTTTATTCTTTGATTTAACTCCTCTGTGCATGGGGACTGGTAAAGGCGACATCATTACTGTGGAGAAGCACTTTAGATAAGCTGCTGTGATACTCACATTGTAAATTTCAACCTGTCTTTTCCTGGATTTGGGCTTCCTTCTGACTAATTCAAATAGTCTGAAGCTTGCATAATGAAATGTGCTTACTTAGAGAAGTTTTTGCCAGCATGTATACACTCTGTGGGTTGTCATTATAGGCCGCTAATGAAAAATCTTTTGGTCAATCTGACATCTGTTGTCTTGTGCCTAGAGAAGCACTCCTTGCAAAATCTAGACTTCATCATGTGATAATTCTGCATGACAGTTCTTCCTCAAGTTGGTAGTGATGATGGTCTCCCAGATAAGCTTATAGAGATCATCTGGTTATGAACATGTGATCGATATTCATCTTACATAATTTTCATATGACTTTCTTTTGTCATATTAGGGCAATTTTATTACTGGTGTTTGGCCTATAAGTAAGAGGTAATCATTGTCTGAGATACTGGAGCACACTAATACAACAAACTAATCATTTATAGGGGTAGATTGACATTTAGCATGGCTGCAAAATAAGGCAAGGTCTACTTGTCCCCCTATTTATACTTCTAAATTCTAGCCCCAGTAATCTTTAAGCTTGGTTTTGGCCTCTGAGCAGTGCGCAGATATTAAGGATGAAGCAGAATGCAAACTAGCTTGTCATGGCTGAGCTCCTTGGACACACTGGATTAGTAGCTGTTACCCATTGCATTGGCTTACAGAGAGGCTGGTGTGAAGGCTACAGTTTGTTGTGAAAGGGACACGCAGAAGGTGATTTATAACTTTAAATAATGCATGCACTACTTTGTCAACAAAAGCACCCATAAGGAAATGCACTGGGTTTTGAAAAAAGGTAAGTAAACCACAATATGTTCAAGTAGCTGCTCCCAGCTGAATTGCAGTGAGAAGGACTAGCACTCTTTTCTGCCTCAGCGGGCAGACATTCAGAGGGTGCTGAGGTCCACCCTTTGGTTCAGCAGCATTCATATATAGATGTGTCAGGGGAGATACATTTGCTTCTTTGACAGTTAATGTCTTGTTTGGCAGCATGAATTCAACCAGGAGGGAAAAGCTCCTGGGGGACATCATAGATGGGTCTGCAAAGCCATCTGGACATGATGCACACTTCCATATTTGATCATGAAAATAGAAAGGAGGGAGCGGTATAGAGTATTTAGGACATGTGACAAATTGGTTACATTTACCTCACTGACAAATTTGTGCAAGCAGAAACTGAGCTTTCTTCCTTGATGGTGATATTTTGCTTAAAAGTCCCCATATGTTCCTTTGGAGGATATACACGCACGTGTTCAGCTTTGGAGTTCACCTCAGCTGGACCATGCTGGCTGTGAGCAGCATGCACAGAGATTAGGGCTGACATAACTGGATGCGTGCTGGATTGATGGTCTGTGGCACATGCAGTTAGTCATTCAGGGTTTGAAGGGCATCCAGAAATTCCCAGCAAATGTCCAACAGCCTGCTCCCTAAATACGATTTCTGGCTAGAAAATTAGTGTCTTTCTAGGGAAATACAATTTCTTATGGTATCCCTAACACTTAGCTATTCACCAAGCAGACTTTTTAAAGACAGACTTCATCAGCTGGAGCCCACAGCATTTCCCTGCTGTGAACATGAGAAATACAGCACCATGGCAAGGCAAGCCCCTGGTCTGCACAATTGACAGCTTCTGACTGCCTCATCATTCTCAGTCCCATTGCTAAACATCTAAATCCCCCTCTCAGCTCTCTGCATTCCTGGAGGATTCCCTCCATCCACAGCACCCAGCATTGCCCAGACCTCAGCCAAGTGGCTGCTGTCTTCCCTCTGTGCAGCAGGGCTGGTTTTAGGGAGAGATGGGGCACAGTGAGAGGCAGGGACCTGGTACAGGAAGGCAGGAAGGTTTGATAACGCAGCCAAAAACCCCAAACCTGGGCTAGAAAGCAGGTTTTGGCTGTTCTTGATGATGGACAGAGGACACCTGGTATCCGTAGTCCATTCATCAAAATTGGGATCCTCTGAGCTGAGCTCAGACACCCTGCTGCTGGTTTGTTTCACACTGGCTTCTCTCAGGCACCCTGTGAGGAAGCAGGGCCCCATCATCATCCTCCCGCTGCTGGAGAGGCCAACACGGCAGTCACACACTGCCCTTTGCCACTTGAGCCTAACTGGGCCTGATTGTATCTGATTTTTTTGATTGTATCTGATTCCTGTTATGGGACACCCCAGTGTGGAAAAATCTTTGGGAACTTTTCTATCCTTGTATCTTTGTGAGCACCCAACTGAGCTTTAGATTTGCTAAGTACAAGTCAAGGTAGGTCAGCCCCTTTGAGCTCTGTTTATTAAAAAACCTGGTGGTAGAAAGCAACAAAACAAGCAGTATATATGTTTTTATCATTAGAGTTATTACCTCCCAAAACTTTCTGCCAAATTGGCATGGCAATCCAGAAAACCAGAAGTTGCTGCAACTATGACAAATGAATGGTTTCACTTAACACATGCTGTACTATATTAGGATGTCTACAAGTAGTGTTTAACTGGAAATGGAGCTTGTTCAGTGCCAGGCCATGAACAATTGCAGTAAATAAAAATGAGGCATGACTTAAATGTCTTTTATTTTAGGAGGGGGCTTAAGACATGAACAGTTTCCTCAGACATAAAATCTGCATTTAATAAATAAATTCAATAAACAATTACTCTGTGTTTCTTCAGAACCAGGCATATACAAAAACGTAATGTCATGGCTGTGAGCATTATGAAAAACAGGGAGGAAACTGAGGGCTTGCAGAGCCATTCCTCCAGGGACTGATAGGGGGAAACAGGGACTTGTGCAGCTCTGGCACTGTTGCTATGACTGGGGTTAATGGGAAAGCTTGACTGGTATTAACAGGAAATGCTGTAGCCCCATAGCTCTGTAAAAGAACAAGTTCCTTGCAGCTTCCATGGAATAAGTCAGGCTGTTTCTTGGGCAGTCAGAAGAGTCTTTTTTTAATACCTACATAGTTTAGAAAGCTCAAAGGGAGGCAAAAAAAAAAAAAAGAAAAAAAAGAAAAAAGAGATGTGCAGAGACCTCGACATATTGCTGATTCAGTAGCAGTAACTTTAACTTTTATACTGTGAGTGGTGGTGAATTGCCCAGACTAGTGTATCTCAATATTCTGGTGTGCTGAGAGGCTGGTGGGGACCAGAAGAAAACACAAGTCCTGCTTATATGAGAAAAACGCAGTGCCAGCTCCAGAGAAATGCAACCTTCCCATGAGCCTGAGAAGCAGACGGATAAGACCAGCTGTGACAGATGGACATCTTCCGAAGGGCGGGTTCAAATGGGGATGCATACCATGCTGACAAGGGGGTGAATACTACCCTAATCTTAAACGTGTGTGTGCTTTAATCTTTCACATCCACATTTATCACATTTTCTCTCCACACTTTTCCTTTCTCTTCCTCTTTTTCTCTCATTCATACTACTTCCTTCCATTTGCCATTTTTACCTCCAGCTTTTTCTCTATTCTTTCTTAGCATCTCTGCCTTTTTTTGCCTTTGCCTCTCTTGTCTCCCTCTCTGTAGCTCAAATAAGCCCTGCCAGATTGGAAAGTCTGTACTCTTTCCAAGACAGAGAAGAGATTAGAAGCATCGGCTCTGTTTGGGGCAAGCCACCACGTGCCAAATAGGTGGAGATGGTGAAACCCTGATGTTCTGGCTCGCAGCAGATATCCACATCCAGTCCTGTGCAGTTTAGTCTCTTCACAATTAGGCAACATCTAACCAAAGTTTCCTTCTCCCCCAGTGCTATGCCAGAGGGTGGGGGAGTCACACAGGCATCGCAGAAGACCTTGTGCATTTGGATCTCCAGCACAAGATTGCAGCACAGCATTGCCCTTCCACTGTCCCATTTCCTCCCAAATAACCTCTGAGCTTTGAGCAACTTATTTTTCCCTTTCTCGGTGACTTTTTTTCAGCTACCCACCTGGCTCTTCCTGAGCAGAGAGAGAATCAGTGAGTTTGGAGCCTGGCTCCTGGCTGGTGACCTGTTTCCCTGTGGCTGGGGAGGAATTTCCAGAGGATGAGTGGTATGCATGCCGATCTCAGGGGAACTGGGGAGCTGCCAAACCTAACCGGCAAACTGGGCCAGGAAAGGCCCCACACACGCTTTCACCAGAGGAAAGGAATGTTTGTGGAAACTGGGAATAGTGGAGCTTATTCAACTCTGCTGCTCTCCTCCTCACATTCTTCTTAGTCTCAGGCCCAGCACTGAGCTTGCCCTACCGCAAGCACTGCCATAGTGAGACAAGAGGAGCCAGGTTATTTTTGCAGCCTGGAGAACCTCAGGGGGGATAAAAAGAATTACCAGCTAAGGTCTAGCCACTGAGTAGGCGAGGGAGCCCTGTGACTTGTGGTGCAGACTCAGGCTAGTTTAATGTCTCTGTATTAGCAAGTATGCTGTGGGGGATATATCATAAAGCTGCCATAGCAATAGTCAAATAAAACAGGATTTGGGGGGAATGAGAGACACAGAGACAATAAAGACATACAGGATCCCTTCCTCTGCTTCCTTTCCTTCCAGTGGGAGAGAGAACCCCATAGATGACTGTCCCCTTGGGGACTTTTGTCTATGTGTCTCCCCACAAGCGTTATTTGCAGCTTATCCTCAAGCTGTTTTTTCTTCCCTTTTGTGATGCTTTGATATGTTTCCTCCTCTGCTTCCCACCATCGGCTATCCATGTAGCTGACCTGCATGAGATTCACCCGTGCCAGTGCCATTTTGCTGAAAAACACTTTAACCCATAAATAACATGTTTGGGCTGGAAGATCTTAATAATCAGGGTTACTACAGAAAACCAAATTCCAGATAATGACCAAGATTGTGGCCTTACTCCTGAGAGTGGCAAAATTCATGTTGACTTCAGTGGTGCTGGTCTGCATATTTCAGTGCTTTTAAAGCTAAAGCAAGGAGCAGATTGATATGCCCACTTCAAACCAAGACACTCACACAGCTCCGTTTTGCTGCAACCGGGTCCATGTACCCAGCTAGCTTCTCTGCATCTTGGATGGACTCAGCTCCCTTCAGCAGAGCCACCGGCGTGCAGAGGGAGAGTGCATGGTTTTACAGAGCCCCAGTTCAAGGTGGGTGCAGGCTGTGCACGTGGTCAAGCACCAGTGTTCATCTGCAGCACCCTAGGCTGGCCCTATGGGTCCTGCCCTGCCTTGAACTCGAGCACAGGCACTGCGTGCAAAGTTAATTGCTCCACCGCTCAGTGCTTTACCTCAGCAATTTACATCTTGCCTGTCACTATTTGAGTAATCAGAGCTTCTGCAGCCTGATGATGTTCATTAAGACCTGCTGACTTTTCTTTCAATGACATTGTATTATTCAGTGCTTCTGACAGGATGTCTTTCTGCCTGAGAAGTCATTACGCTCCTGCTGAATCTGGCATGATCTACCCCAAGAAAACAAGAAAAGCACTTTATGCTTCAGAAACAGAATAAAAAAAAATCACCACTATTAACAACACACAGGACTATACGCACACAGTCATACTGAAGAGATCTGGGGCAAGTGATTTAATTACTCCATGCCTCACAATGAAAAGGGATGCTAACGTTTCTTCTCCTTAATTGCACTGAACGTATTTGGTGAAGGAAAGATTTTTTTCACTCCGTGTGTTTGTGCAATGCCAGGTACCAGTGGGGTCTCTGGGCCCAGCAGTCTAGTACAAGATAATTGGGAGGGGACTCACAGAGTGCTCTACAGTCTTTGCATGTGTACATAAGTTATTTCATTCATAACAGAGCTGCTTCGCCTATGGAAGGGAACATTGTCTTAGCAGCATGCATTAACAGCAGTGAGGTGGTTGTTAAAGGTAAGGTGAAGGGAGCTATTTCCATGTGAAAGTGTAAGGAGGGATTTGAATAGCCGAAGGTGCCTCTGAGCTGGACTTTGGTTGGGACATGAGGACCCTTGTGCAAACTGATCCGGTTCCCATAACAGTTCTATACCTGGGACTGAGGCAACAGATGGGACACTACAGCATGCAGGAATCCTAAAAAAATGACCAAAGTGGCAGCAAACGTCTTACTGATTTGCTAGTCCTCAGTACTGGGATGGAACTGGGATCACTGAGAAGATTCTACTGGTACCACTTTCAGCTCATAGTTCTCACTTAGTCTGGCACATATCAAAGAGAAAATAGCTTTACCCCATGTGTCTTCCTCTTGTTGCTTACCCAGATTTCCTCAAAATTGTCTAGCTCCTTTCTCTTTTTAACTTTTGATTCTGTCAACTAGTTTATGACTGTATGAGCTGTAAGCTTTAGCAATTTTTTGATTGCTTCCTCTGGTGGAAAAAGCCTCAGAATCACTTAGATCCTTCCTTGCTAACAGCATGACTGCTTTTATACAGTACAATATCTATCTGTGAACTAAACTAAAATGTGGAAGCTTCTATAATCTATCATCCTTCTGATCTCATTACAGTTTAGCATCATTGCCCTAGAAAAGATTATAAACTTAGATTTTTTCAAGCATCCTTTGTATGTCTTTCAGTTTCAGGTATCCATTGTGAATTTTGATTCAAGGAACATCCTCCATGCAGGTTAAATTAATTAAGTATGCCCCTAAAGAAGCATTTGGGGAATCAGGACATGCTAGAAAGGATTTTGATTACAGTCGCAGCCCTACCCTATTGGATATTTATCCTACACAGGTTAAATCCATTCAGAAACTGTTACAGTCTAGCTACCTTTTGCAACACCAAGCAGCTTTCACAGGTACTAATAACTAATGCCTTTTCAGCCCCTTCTTCAGTCCTCTCCCTGCTCTTCCTGCAATAGCACTTTGTCTAGTAGTTTCAGACTGCCACCACAGCTGATGCCCAGGGGATCTGCCACAAGGAACGGGAGGGCCACGTCTGTGCTGCACAGCAAAGCATAGGGCAGAGATGTCAGAGCCAGAAGCAGTATGACCATATCAGCGTGCCACTGGGTCCAACTAGGTGATCCCTGTTGAAAGGCAGAGCTCACTCCCTTGGGCACATGCCATGCATGTGACTGTCACCCTGCTGGGACAGCAGCTAGAGTCCCTGCACTGTCCTGTGATGGGCAAGGCAGGCAGCTTGCCTCGGCCCTGGGTCTGTGATCTCTGCTCCATACGCTATTGTGCCATGCAGATATCCTAGTTGCCTCCTTAGTTCATTAATTCTCAAATATTTTCCAGACCTGCTTGTAAATATATTTTTGTCTTTGCTTTCTTCTAATTTCCTAAAGGGCAGAAAATATTCTTCTAATGCCTCCTTCATACTATTTACAGTGTAGGACAATTTGTTTTTTAAGGATCTATTTTTAAGTCTATGACATACATTCATACTCATCTCTTACACAGCTCTTTGCAAAGGAATTCAGGAAGTAAAAGCACAGGTATATAAATGGTCTTCCTCAGGTGATCCAGCTGCAAAGCTAATTCCTCTGAATTTTAATCCCAGACTGCCCTTCAGGCAGTGCTTCCCTCTCTTTACATGTACAGTTGCAATACTTGGTGCAGTAATAATTTGCATCAGGCAAATAACCCCCCAGACCAGGAGACTCCAGCCTACAAATATGCATTCCCAGGAACTGGTACAGACTTATGGAACAGACTCAGGGTAGGTGGGAAAAACATCTGCAGCAGATTGATCAAGCCTTTTGCAGCTCCAGTGAGGTCACTGGAATGGGTCCAACATGCAGGGAAGTTGGAGGAGTTGAGGCAATTTTCCAAGTGATCATGTGGGAGTCATAGAAAAGGGAAATATTGCATTTTCTCCATAAGAAGAAACATTCTTTACACAGCCAGGCTTAGACAGAATTGGGTCTGTTTCATAACATTTCATATCTTTCATTGTTTTATGTGCACTACATATTTTAAGAATTGGATAACAGTGGCTTTATGGAAATTAAAGGAAGTTAAATAGATGTTGCATTTTAAAAAGTTCTTGTAGCCAGTCCAGCTGGTGTAATTTCTTTTTACCCTTGGACCAGACCTTTAGAAACCTCAGCATGTCCTAAATAAGCCACGACCATAACCTGATATACTCAAGGCCCGCTGAGCATGTATGTATATAAGCGTTTGACCATTTCTGTTGTAATTACATGCTGTGTTCAGGCCACATTCCCTTTGCTCGCACTGTCCAAGCCAAAAATATCAAACAAGTGTTACTGTCAGTGGTGGAATCCGAGAAGTTGGTCGGGAAGGGAGTGCCTGGCTGTAGGGATGCAATATGAGGTGGGGGGGAAGAGAGGCAAATAAGGTCAAAAGGCGTGGGGATGCAGTGCATGCCCTACTCTCCAAGGCATTCATCCTTTGCCCACACGGCAAGATCACCAGCAACCTGGTATGTAGCAAATGATCACAAAGCATAGAATATGTTAAACGCTGCTTCCTTATAAAAAGACTGGCTAGCTTTCTAGCAACAGCCAGTCTCCCTTTCTCTTCTACATAGTCCTCCCTCTCCTGGCACTGGAGAGCTGCCAGCCTGCTGTAGTTAAGCCCACAAGCAGAAGCAGCCTGCAAAAATTGCTCATGTAGCAGCTGCTCCATCAAACTCACAAACTCAGTTGCCACAACACTAGAGCAAATACTAAAGTTTGCACTGTTGTGGGGAAGTGAAGGAGGATGGGCCTTCTGTTCTTCCAAGTCATTCCTTCTGCAGAAAGCCTCTAAGGAGAACAAACTGTTCCCCTGATGTTATGGAACAACCATTTGACTTTCACTGAGCACTAGAGGCTGGGTATGAAATAACGCATGTGGACCAGACAGATCTGGACGCAACTGTAATACTGCTTTCGAGGTCTGGAAGGTGCAGCACAGCCATTCCCCAAAAGCATGAAACCTCAGTGTTGCTAATATAGCCAATACAACCTTTTCTCACTGATGGGTGAAAAGACTTTTACCTTCTTATTTTGTGTCTGTCAACATCTCCTTTTCCAGCCTCCACTGAGGGGAAAACTTACCATTACACCTGCTTCCCTGCTGTCCAAGAAGCCAAAACCACAAGAAATCATACTGCATCTTCACTCCCTGAGCAACCACATAGCAAGCATGCTACTGTTTGTGTGCCATTTATTTGAATCAGCAAGCCCTTACAGCAAATAAACTACAGCCAGCTGAGATGGAAAGTGCTAATAAGGATTGTCTTAGAGTTTCTCCTCAGGGAACAGGCAATTCTTACAATGCAGATCTGAAGCTAACTTCTGCTCTCCAGTGTATTGGTACTCATCAGTACAGTTTGATGAAAGCAACTGGGTGGCAAGCAGTGACACTGTCTCCGGTTACCACAGCTGCATGTTATTTTTTGTTTATTTTTGTTGTCAAAGAACAGGATTTGTTCGTTGTTTTCTCCAGCAAAAACGTCTCTTAAGATCTGGAATTCTTTTTTGGGACCTTCAGAAATTAATATGACCTCACCTCTACCATCACATAGGGAATATCACTCGGTAGAGACCTAACATTACCCTTTCTCCTTAGACAGGTGCTTCACAAAATCTGAGAGGGTAATACCATACAGCTAAGCCTACAAGAGGCTCAAGGAAACCTGAGATGATGACAAGCAAATTATTTCATCACCACGCAGGATCTTTTCTTTATTATACTGAACATGTCCATTCTAGGGACCAAGCTTTGACTGTGACTTCTGGACCAATGCCCACAGCTGGACCTAGGCAGGCTGAGGAGTGTGTGAGATTTTTAGCGCAAAAGGCTGAGGGAGTGAAAACAATACCAAAAAACCCCAAACCGCTCATTTTTCCTACTAGAAATGCTTTTTTTTCCATTCACTGATGCTCATAAAAGCAAAGAGAAAAGAGAGGTGGCAGTCTGGAGTTCCCACCCACCAGTCAGCACAAGTATGTTCATATTTCCTCACGTCTGACTGTTTTCTTGAGCCAAAGCTTAGATACTTGCTTACAAGGGCTGGGCATCCAAGGCTGCCCCAGTGCCCTCTAGTGAAAAAACAGTAAAAGCTAGACCTTGTTTTATCCAATAGTGACTGTTCATTTCTATTGCAAACAACAACTGTTGGTAATTAAAGCAGGACCCTTTGTCCTACTGTTTTGTAAACAATCTGGACTACTAGTCAACATGGAGATGGTACGCAGATCTGTCTTTCATTTCCATCAGACCGGTTGCTTTTTCCATTGCAAAACTCAGATCAGGAGTTGGATAAGACTTAAATGACTGAGCTTTAAAGCAGACAAGAGTCAGTTGTCCTTTGTGGAGGGAGGGAAGAGCTCTGAGTGTGCAGAAGGGTGTGTCGTGCCTCAATACTCAAATTTCCTCCTAGGTTTCTAAGCAATTCAAAAATTAGGACAGTGCTTTGGCCCTCTAGATACTGCAGATTAGGATGGGATTGGTTGGGCTGACACATAGATAATTTAGGGGAGTGGACGTTCTCTGAAGTAGTTATTGTTGAAGGAGTCATGCCTCTAAAACATATTTGGAGCTGAATAGTCCCAGTAGCTGTGGAGAAGAATCTGGTTTCCTCCTCAGCAGATGTCTGTATACAATATTTGTGAGAACTGAACTCCTTATCTCAACAGGGAAGGAATCTTCTCTTCCCTCTGAAGTCTCCAAAAACAAGCTCTAGAACTTCCAGCTTGAAAACAATCTGCTTTCCCAAAAGGCACAACAGAGTTCTGATGTTTTCCTTTAAATATTCATGGTGATTAAAACCGGACTTTAATAGTTGCATGGATTCCTTTTAGGGTTGTGTTGTTGTTTGATTAAAATAAGTGTGTTAACAAAAGTGAGGAATATCCGTAAATTGCATAGTCATTATTCCGTGGAAATGAACCCCTTTCTTTTTGCTTTTTTTTCCATTTCATAGGTAAGGTGACCTCATTCTTCCAAAAGGTAGGGTTGGTTTTTTTCATATATGCAGATCTAGTTCTGATTTCCTCACATTTTTATGTGTCATCCCTGGAAAGACAAACTCTTACATACAAAATTAAGGGATTTTATGGTGACAATTGGTGTCATTACCTCTACTATACAGTAAGAGAAAAGTAAGGTACATGCAGGTATAATGACTCATCCAGCATCATCCAAGAGGCTGATGGAGAAGCTGGGGAAAGAACCTGACATTCTGAGTCCCAGGTCAATGCCCTGTCAGTGAACCCCCACTAACTGTAAGGAACAATTAAGCATTCATACAGCCTTAGCAGAATTGCATAGCTCTTCATTGCTTCATCCAGCCATTGCCTCCCCTACAAAATCAAAACCAAACCCAAATAGCAGACTAGAAAGGAACCAGCTATAATGAGGAAGGCATGGCAGATTGGGATGGGGAGGGGGGCATCTGAATGCTTGATTTTTTAACAGACTCCGGTTCCTTTAAATAGCTGTGAATTTCAATACCAGAACCAAAGAAATCTTTTGGGAGGTGTTTCCTTTCTCCACTTCCAGCAGCTACTGAACTTGTGCCAAATACCGGAGGAGAGAATAAAACAAAAAAAGGGAAAGGACATCATCACTAGCATTTAAGCAAGCATCTCCTATGCAATCCAGTAGTCTCAAACTATTTCATATGTTACTGTCACACATTTGAGTACATGTATGTCAGAACTATATACTATCGTAATAGCAGCTGGAGCCTGGTAACACCACGGGTAGCTTTCTCTATGTTGTATGTGCTAGTCTGTCAGGGCAGGGTCGTAGGCATTCCTAAGCACCTTGCACAATCTAGGCATTGTGTTTGCTATTACCAGGTATCTGCCTGGTGGAGCAGAAGATTATGCCACCTGTAACTGCAAATGTTTTTACTTTACGGTTTCATGACCTACAATTTTTCTTAATGCAGGAGAAAAATGAGAAGGAGAGAGAAAGGAGAAAGTGAGAAAATAATGTAGTTTTGGTTCTTGGGATATTTTTTATATATATTTGTATTATAATAGAATACATATATCATTTTACCTTTACGCACTTATGCATGTGTATTCTTCTATTTGTCTATATAATTATTTAGCTGACCTGTTTAATGGAGAAAAAGAATTCCAGAGTTGGGAGGGACAAATTGTATATATATGTATATATATGTATAATGGAACATAATTTCAGACCAAATCTACAAACTCAAAGTTTTCTCTTAAATAGTTTTTCATGTTTAAATCTTACCTTTGTTCCATCTGTGGGTCACAGTGGCATGAGCACTGTAATAGAACAGCAGCAGCAGCAAAGTCTTCCAAAGCATCCTTCTCTTTAAAATACGTATGTCTAGCTGTATAGTAGCTTTTTAATTTCCTATCTCCTTTCTTTTCAGGAATAAATAAATGGCTTTTCCTCTCCCCCTCCCCCTTTGAAGGCAAACCTGCCTGTTCTTCTGAGTACAGCTGAAATCAGTGTGCAGCTCCTTTCCCAAACCAAGTCTCCTCGGGATCAGGAAACCTACTTTCACAGACAGACTTTGTTTTTATCCACATCTGGAATGACTCATGGTGCATGTGAGTTTTCTGGCAGCTGTGTGAATAAATATCATTACATTTTTGTAGTTGAGTTTCATTTGTTATATGGGCCAGTTGGAATTTATTTTTGTCCAATAAACAGCCACAAGTAACTTCATTAAAGGACACTCCTGAATCCTAGTTCTGTAGCTACTCCTCTGTAACACAGGGGGCTATACGCTAACCTGTGTCTAAGGCAAAAGCCTTCTCTGGAGTGATGTACAGCTGCCCTTGGATGCTTAAGTCAGGGAGTGGGGCATGTGCTTTGCAAGAACATTTTGCTACTGTGATTCATATAATCGCTCCTTTATTAAGAACATATAATGCCGCACTTAGACGTCAGTTCTGCAAGACAAGTCTTGGCCTTTTCCTCCATTTGGCCAGTGCAGACAACAGGAAGGTCCAAATCCTTAACTGGCTCTCTTCAACGGTACTATGGGGAACGCTAAGCAATCCTAAGGACAATCTACAACAGCCAGGCTCAGTGTGGACAGGTGATACCAAACAAAAAGGCTACTGAAAGGTGTCTCCTTGCTGACACTGGCCCCAGGGAAGACAACACTGCAAGAGTTTATCCCAGAGTGACCCAACATGGAGGAAGCTGCAGGTATGTACTGTCCCTGGCACAGCTTCATCAGCGGTATCGGGGTGCTTTATGGGAATACAGCACTGGAATAACAGCAGCTGCTATGTGTTGGAACAGACCAATGAAAAATAGGAACACAAGGATAGGAGATACTCCATTTGGTGCACAGAAGCGATAAGTCTAATTCTCTTCTTTTATAGGTGAGTGTAAGCCAGGAACAAATCCACAGACATCCATGAATTTATACTAGTGTAAAACTGGCATATAAGAAAGGAGACTCCAGCTCAAAAGGTATAAATAGAAGAATTAAGGGGAAGGACCAAGAGCTGGAATGACAGAGGGCACTGTGGCTCAGGATTAATGGGCACTGGCAGGAAGGCATGGAGAAAACCTGTTCAGCTCCTGTCTGCCTCATGCCAAAGTCTGGCCTTAGCCTCAATCCCCTCATTCTTCTCTGTCCCAGCTTCAGGTAACACCAGCTGTAAAGGAAGGAGGAGGGTCAAATAAGGTTGTCTTGCTTAAGGCGGCTCCACTTCTTTTCCTACATGTACAGATTTTCCTATGCTCAGACTGCCTCAGGTTACGCCCACATGAACAGCACACGAATGTGAGACAGTATTTTACATGCCAAGGAGATGACAAAAGGTATAATTCAAGCAGAGGGTGGCTAACTAACTCTCTCACTATATACTCTTCTTGTTACCATAACATCTTAGGGATGGGTCTCAATGCAAGATTAAAGCTAGAAGTGGGCTCACTCATATGTATCTGTCCAGAAATTAAGGAACTGGAGTAAACTAGTTTTATGTTCCCTAGAGAGGGTGAGAGAGAACCAGAGATGCCACAAAAGGATGATTATTCCTGCCTAGTTCAGATAAGTCACTTAGGACAGAATGAGTTGCTCTCTGGAGGAGGTGCATCCAGTCATCAGCACGGCCAATTCTGAGATGATGCGCATCAAGATGATTTGCATCAAGAAAGTGCAAGTTGCACCATAGTAAGGGGATAATGACCTGTCAACTGCTAAGGAAAAACATTGTGGTATAAATCCTACTGGAAAGACTTCAACCAGTAGGGAGGGCTTGAGGAAGTATACTTTAATTTAGTAAACCACCTTAGTGAAAGCCCTCTAGCAAGCAAACACAGCGGGTATAGATGGCTTCATTAACTTAACTGCACCAGCCTAGCTACCCTGGCATGATGATCTCTAATGTCAGAAGGGTCTGTGAACAACACGTTTCAAAGTCAGGTAGACAAGGGAGAAGCAGCACTTAGGATGCACATTGCAGGTTTGAGAAATGAAAGAAAACTGTAAGAAAACTTAAAATCCTATGGGGTAACAAAGGAACACATTTTCAGTAGTATGTGGGGAGGGGGCGTGGAAACTCTGCTGAGGTGCTGTATCTTTCATTGTTTACATCTAAGGAAACAGCAGCCAATGAGAGAGGATGAAGGAGGTCAGACGGGCTCCGTCACCCTCTAAATATTGGATATTAGGAAAAATTTCTTTACTGAGAGAGTGGTGAAGCTTTGGAGCAGGCTGCCCAGGGAGCTGGTGGAGTCAACATCACTGGAGGTGTTCAAAAAATGTGTAGACGTGGCATTGTGGGACATGGTTTAGTGGGCATGGTGGTGTTGGGTTGATGGTTGGACTTGATGATCTTACAGGTCTTTTCCAACCTTAGTGATTCTGTGATTCTGTA
Organism: Gavia stellata; assembly: GCF_030936135.1. Lineage (NCBI taxonomy): Eukaryota > Metazoa > Chordata > Aves > Gaviiformes > Gaviidae > Gavia > Gavia stellata. The sequence continues at coordinate 66,062,709 of NC_082597.1, read as the reverse complement.
AAGCAGAATCGGAACTATTTTACAGGAAGAGCCCTGCAGGATGGCTCTGCCTCCTGGCTGCCAGCAACAGGACGCTTCCTCTGCTCGTTCATTGTCACTGCTTAATATATCCAGCCTAGAAAGGGAGAGGAGAAGAATCCCAGGAATTTCCTTCCCTAGTCTTTCCCTCCACCTCCAGCCTCTGGAACAAGCACCCTAAGGAGCAACAGAGATGTGTGATACGACTGGCACACAGGTCAAAGGGATCTGAGAGCATGAAATGATTACTGATCTCTCTTTCTTCAGACCCTGGAGATGTTGCTCTGAAGCCACATTATATGTGAATTTTTTATTATTATTATTTATTTCTCCTTAATCTAAGTCTGGCTACAGAATGCTCTCTAGCAGTCTTTTCCTTAACTGAGCTCAAATACAAACTCTCTCCATCTGTGGTTCACGGCCCCCCTCCTCAAGTGCAGTCTTCAGCCATTCCAGCTTTGACTGTCTCTCTGCGTGTACCACATCTGTAGGGCAAATTTGAATTTAAGACTGTGAATGACGCACTCACATCTGTTTTCTTACAGGAAAGAGGGTCAAGCATGTTCAGGCCACTTCAACTATATAGCTTCTATTCATCTCACTACTATATTTTATTACATATTTGCTCAGTTTCAGCTCAAGGCAGTTTCTGCCTACGCTGGAGGTTTCAATCACTGCAACTATAATGAATTCTGAAGCAAGGTAGAAATCCTCCCTATTTATAAACATTAAATGCCCCGAGATTGCTTTGGAAGTACCAAGCAGAGGAGCTTTATGGTGAAGAATGCATCCTGAAGATGCGTCTGGTAGGAGAGGGTACCATGCTGCCGAAGCCAGGAGGCTTGAGAGCTGGTCTGCCAGCTGTTTGATATTCAGGTCTTAATTCAGTGTAGTGCTAGACACTATCACAGTTATGTTAAGATGAATATTTGTGTTTTGCCAATTTAGGTGTTGGAGCTGCAAGTCCTCCAGTGCACCCAGTATCTGCGAGACCTTTCAGGCCCAGGAAAGATGTGACTGACTGCTGCCTCTGGCAGGCTCTTTGGGGTGAAAATGGGCATTTATGCAACTCTCAGCAATATGACTAGATACCAAGGGAACAGCCTTTCCATTTGATTCCTCCATCCTGATGATGTCAGTGAGTGTCTGTGCACACTGCTACCCCACACAGTCTTTTTAAGAAACCTGGAAATAGGGCAGGGAGGAGAGGAGTGAGTAAAGAGCAAACAGGGAAGCTGCCAATTGCCTTTTTGCGGCCCATGCACAGTGAGAGCAGAGAGCTGGTAGTGGTACTCCAAAGCTGTCCTTCCTTCCCATCACAGATGCTGTCATGGTGAAAGGACAACTTCAGCAGGCTGGGAATGTAGAAACCCTGAATTTCCCAGGGATGCTCTGGAGTGACCAGTGCTTCAGGTGAGGTGCCTCTGTGTCCTCTTTAGTAGCTCATTGTGTGACATAACTTATAAACTAAAAAGATAATAGAAGGGGAAACAAGACAACAGGTGATCCAAGATCAGCAGCCTGTGGGTCTTCCAAGAAAAATAATCTCTTTTTCATTGGAGAATACCAGCTCATGATGTCAGTTCAGCTTTGGTTTTGATGAGCTTCTGCCAAAACCAAGGCGGGGTTCCAGTTTGCACTGATGCCTCAGTCTCTGTGAGAGTCCCTTGCAAATCTTCTATCGAACAAACAGATATTTTTTAGATTTGCCCTGGTTCAATTTGAAAACAGAGTGTGTGTGGGGAGGAAGTTCCTCTGAACCAGAAACTGCTCTGCAGCCAGAGCCCTGCCCTTCTCCATAGGCCATACGACATCTGCCTGCTAGTATGCCAGCACAGTGGAACAATATTGCTGCATGACACAGACATTGGTCTTCTTCCCACCACAGAGATGGATAAATGGAGACATACACACAAAGTGACTCACTCACTGAAAGAATTGGTGGTAGAACTGGGGCTAGAAACCAAGAGAAGATCCATTCCTCTGCCCAAAATATAAGGCCCCGATCCGGCACTGCAGCGGCTCATACAGCGGCAGTGCCATCAACCAAAAGGAGAAAGTGGCTTCCACGAGAGGCCAAGAAGTACCTCATAACAAGGAGCACAAAAAGAAAAAAAAAATAGCTGTACACAAGCTCCCAGAAGAAGAAAAGAAGTTCTATTGAAACTGGACTACTGGAATTTGTACCTCATTATCCATGATGACTCTTGCTGGACCCTCAGCTGAGGTTGCAGCTTCTTGCAGCAACAATTCGGATGGCAGAATCTCACTGAGCCTCAAAGCAACAGCAGCCAGGATGAACCTTACATAACCATACAGGGCAATGGAGTTGTAAGTTGGAAGGGACTTTGAGGCATCTTTAGTTGTCCTTCTGCCCCAGAGGTCCCTTGCTACCTTGATCTAGCTGCCTGAGCTCACATTCAAAGAGCACTTAGATGCTGAGCTGATACTTCACAGATCTACATTTAAACAACCAAAGTTTAAATTCTGCCCATGCAGCTTTCCAGATATTTTAATTCCTTGTGTGCCTAAGCTTCCCCTGTGAGGCTCCTTAAATGCTTGTATCACTGTATCTACCTTGAAAACACTGAGCCACTCACATCGTATTTCATATTTCAAACAAAATATTGAGATTTGCCTTAATATTTACAAATATATATGACTGCAAATGCCCCTTCTCAAGTCCCATGTTGCACATTTTGTTTTTTCCACATAGTCAGGAAGCAGATGGGTGTATTGGGTTTGCGTGGCAGCGTTTTGGTAGCGGGGGGGGGGGGCTACAGGGGTGGCTTCCGTGAGAAGCTGCTAGAAACTTCCCCTATGTCTGATAGAGGCAATGCCAGCCGGCTCCAAGGCAGACCTGCCACTGGCTAAGGCCGAGCTAATCAGCAACAGTGGTAGCGCCTCTGTGATAACATTTAAGAAGGGGGGGAAAAAACGGGAAACGGTGGCCGGGGAAGAGAGGAGTGAGAATATGTGAGAGAAACAACTCTGCAGACACCAAGGTCAGTGAGAAGAAGGAGGGGGAGGAGGTGCTCCAGGCGCCGGAGCAGAGATTCCCCTGCAGCCCGTGGTGAAGACCATGGTGAGGCAGGCTGTGCCCTGCAGCCCATGGAGGTCCACGGTGGAGCAGATATCCACCTGCAGCCCATGGAGGACCCCACGCTGGAGCAGGTGGATGCCCGAAGGAGGCTGTGACCCTGTGGGAAGCCTATGCTGGAGCAGGCTCCTGGCAGGACCTGTAGACCCGTGCAGAGAGGGGCCCACGCTGGACCAGGTTTGCTGGCAGGGCTTGTGACCCCATGGGGGACCCACGCTGGAGCAGTCTGTTCCTGAAGGACTGCACCCCGTGGAAGGGACCCATGCTGGAGCAGTTCGTGAAGGACTGCAGCCCGTGGGAAGGACCCACGTTGGAGAAGTTCGTGGAGAACTGTCTCCTGTGGGAGGGACCCCACGCTGGAGCAGGGGAAGAGTGTGAGGAGGAAGGAGTGGCAGAAAAAACGTGTGATGAACTGACTGCAACCCCCATTCCCCATCCCCCTGCGCTGCTCTGGGGGAGGAGGCAGAGAAAATCGGGAGTGAAGTTGAGCCCGGGAAGAAGGAAGGGGTGGGGGGAAGGTGTTTTTTAAGATTTGGTTTTATTTCTCATTATCCTACTCTGATTTTGATTGGTAATACATTAAACTAATTTCCCCAAGTCAAGTCTATTTTGCCCATGATGGTAACTGGTGAGTGATGTCCCTATGTCCTTGTCTCGACCTACAAGCCTTTCCTCATATTTTCTCTCTCCTGTCCAGCTGAGGAAGGGGAGTGAGTGAGCGGCTATGTGGTGATTAGTCCGGCTGGGACTAAACCACGACAATGGGGCACATATTTTACTCTATGACTTGTTTGTTTGAGAAGTCGCCTGCTTTATAAGGTGTCCTGGCTCAGATCCTTTCTCTGCCTGAGGAGATATGAATCCATACCATAAGAGATGACTCTAAGACCTGAGTTACAGGATCTTCTTGGATGGAGCTTTTGAACTCTGTTGCTGAATCTGTTACTATCTGTGGGAGGTAATTAAATATTCGTTGTGGCAGAGTGAAGGAATGCGAGGATGACTTTCACCATGATCACAGCACTCACACACAAGATGCAGGTCTTATTACCTACCCTTACTTTTATTTGGAAGCAGGATACATTCCATTGATATTTCATTATTCACCAGGCTCATATAAAGGATGAAAGTTCAAGTTGCCTCAGGAAGAAGAGGTATCTGAATCCAGGTTCTTGGATCCTAGTCGAGTACACAATTAATTAAGAAGAGATCCCTCTCCTGTTTTAGGTATAGAAAGTCAGGAGAGGATTCATGTTTAAGTGAAAACCTGAGCAGAGACAAATAACTCACTAGCTTTAAGCGCCAAAGAGACACAAAATTTAATATGCCCCTTTCTCCTTGGTATTTCCTCTTGACTAGCTTAGATAGTTTCTGGTTTTCAGCCTGGATTATGTGAATCATTCTCAGACATCAGGCTTTCTCCCCAGGCACTGCACGCTTATCCTAGATACTGAAACTGGGGCTGTGAATACAGCTCAGAGCGAAGTTAAGCACGCTCACAGTTAAGCCCAGCAATGCTGAGCCAGGGTGTCTCCTACATCAAGACTACAGAAAATCAATGTGCTGGTAAGGCTGCTTTGGTCAAATGTGTGTTGCGCTACATAAAAATCAAGGATGCCACTTTTTTCCCCCAAATTTTCAAGACAATATACAAGGGGTTTTTTTGTTCAGTTCCTCAAGCATCAGTCAAGGTGGTGCTACTCACACCAGCCCACAAAGGAAGAGGCATGGAGATACAGTAGTCAGCAGAAACTAGCATGGAAAGTCGCTGATGGGAGTCTGACTTCTTTCTCTTGCTGCACCTAATAAAATACAGACTGTTAATTTTCCTTGTGGCTGCTAGGGCAGTTGCTGATGTAAATCACTGGAGTTACACCTATTTTAGAGAATCTGTGCTGATTTATACTAGCTTATAAGCATGTAGTCCTTGGTGGGTAATGCAGCATAACCCTTTTGGAAAATTAAACTTTTCAAAGATTCCATCAGTTCTGCTTTTTTGCAACCTGTTGGCCGCCAATGTAAGCTCCAGTGGCACGAAGCCAATGCAAACACCAAGGCTATGACTTGCAGTTAAGCAACAGAAAATGCTGTTAGCAGTGCTACTGTAGGATGAGGTCTGAAATGAAGCAGACAAGAATTTTCTGTCACAAATCACTGCTAATGTCATAAAAGAATGTCAGCTATGCAGAGAATTTCCTGCCTTTCACCCTAGAAAGTCAATAATGACAGCAGTGAACACTCACGGGGAGTTTTATGATTAAATCCTCAAAACAGCAGGAAAAAAAATTCTCTTCAGTAAATACAGCCATCAAATGTTAAATCCAAAACAAAACAGAAACAGAGCTTGACAATACAAACCCAAGAATAACTGATGCCATCTCTGGAGAAGAGAAAAACACCAAATGATAAAGACAAGCTTATTACCAAGAACAGCCAGACCACAGTTTTCTACAGATTTTATGTTTCCGTTTAGAGTATAACCCTAAATTCATCAGTTTGTTAAAACTGTGGAAGGAAATTGTCCTGGGGTAAAGAGAGAGGCAAAGGCTCTGGCTAATAATTATAAAACTAAGAGATTAGAGACACAGTAAAGATGGATTATGTGGTGATAGTGTTAGAGGTGGGGTGTAATGCAGTGGCATTACATCAAGAGTCAAACAGGAGTGGGATGAGGCTGGATCATACAAAAAGGATGACAGAAGAGGGGTGGGATTAAGAATGAGTGCCAGATGCAGATGAGTTTATGGCACCAGCATACAGGCACAGGAACTGAACAGGGCTACGCTCTTTTTTAAAAGGCCTGAGATAAAACTTAAGTCAATGGGAAGTGCAATGTGAAAGTTAGATCCTAGTTGTGCCTGCTATGAAAACTTCTTCCACCTACTGCTCCTGCCTGTTACCACTCTGACATTCCCACTTGTTTACTCCAGTGTAGCACTGGTGATGCTCTTCAGGAGAGTGCGGTTGATTTAGTACAGGAGTGAGATGAGAGGACAACTCAACCCATTCCCTCCAGACGGAAGCAGAAGTGTGGTCCAGCCCGCCCTTTCTCCTTTAGCAGCCATGTGGGCAATGCAATGAGAGATGCAACAGGTGACCTGCAAAGCAAATTCTGAACCTTAAGATACCCTAGTCTGTAGACTGAACATTCCCCTCTGCAAAATGAGCATTTCCCACCCCATCAAGCTTTTTTACATTGAGAAATCACAAAGCAATTGCATTTCTGCTGCAAGATGATAAATTGCTAGTTTCTAGTTGCCTAAATAAGCCCCTTAAACAAGTTTGCAGGTAGGGAGGATGCAGGGAGTCAAAACATCCTCAAAAAATGGGAGGTCTGACATGTGCCTGGCACCTCAGATCCACTGAGAATGTGGAGATCTTCACAGATGCAAGAGTTACTTTTCCATGCTACCAGTATGCTTGGCTGTCAGACCTCCAGAGAAGCAATTAATCATTTTCGGGAACACCAAAGTTTTCAAATACATAAACAACTTTGAACCAAAGGTCTTCAAGAGGAATTCAGGGACCCTTCCGTTTCTTTCTCTGTATGATGCAGGTTTCAGGCAAAAGGCTAACTTTGAGTAAACTATGGACTTTTCTCTGCCTTGGTTCCCTGTGTGCAGAAAAGGGAAGACAATGATGCCCTTGTTCCTCATCTATTTATCTCTTTAGACTGTGAAATATTTTGGCCAGAGACTGCCTGTGCCATACCAAGCACACACAAGCCTTCACTTTTGCTGAGGCTCTGGGGTGCTTTAAGTGTTCAATCAATCAACTATATTGTGCCTCTGATTGTAGTAAGACACAAAGACGAAGAAAGAGAGAAAGAAATTTTCACTTTATTTTATTCAAACAGGTCACATCCTTATTCATTCCCGAATGACCTAACCAACAGAGATATTTAGCACACACATTTGTTCAGCAGCCTTAGGAGATGAAAAAATGACCAGCTCCTCCAAGTTAAAAATCAAGACGTGTTTCAGTGGTGGGAGGGTCTGAGGACACACAAGAAGAGCAGCAGCAGGTACTAGCTCCTCACTTCTCCAGGCCTTTCCTCAGCTCCCTTTTGTGAAACAGCAACTTGATCATAATGATAAGAGCTGAGACACACAGTTTTACTGACAGCACAGAAAATAACACACAGGTTGGAGAGGAAAAGGAGGTCAGAACCAATTAAGTCTCCTAGGCTGCACAGACTAAAGTAGCAATCAATACCCTGAACACATGAAGTGTTGGATGATTGTTCAAGACACACTTTTCCCACTTGTGAACCAGGGTTTTTCTTGATAAACAGCTGTAAAGCAAATAGCATCTTAAAACCCTAGACTGTATCTTAGGCTTCAGGAGGAGATACAGCTTATTGATTTAACAATTCATGCTTATAGCTAAAATCTGTCCAGGATGGCAGGTTCATTCAAGGATAAAGGAGCAAAGGTGAGTGTAAATCATGGGTAATGCCCCACATTCAAAAGAGCTCTCACAGCTGCTTTAAACCATTGCAGCTTTCAAGAGACTTTCTTCCCAGCTGCGATCCCTCTCTGCTCAGGCTCACAGTGCGTCTTCTTGCCTTGTGTGTACATACATGGCGGGGCAGAGGTAGATGGAAACTTCCCAGCCATCCTGTCAGGCCCAAGGAGCTGCCTGTTGATGGGGTATGTCCTCATCCACAGCAGGCTGCAGCCACCCAGTGCCATGTTGCTTGACAACGAAAAACGTTACAGTGTGGTGATGAAACTGGCCTAGGTCCTTTATAAAACTGTTTTCAATAGTTCCAGTTTCCTAAAAAATGAAAGAAAACCAAACAAACAGATTGTGTGAGTGAATAATAGGTGCACAACAGATTTCCTTCTACTCCAGAAAAATAATGGATGCATATAGCAGCAGGCTATTCCTTCTCTGGAGAGGTCCACAACCTCTGAAGTTAATGTATATTCCAGCTAATGGGAATTGTAATCATTGGCACCAGGCCCACATTTAGCCCTAGCACAAGGGAGGCATTTAGAAGCAGCTCACATCCAAAGGCAGGAGAAATGAGCTGCCAGTTGTGTCAGACATGTTGCCTCAGGGGAAAATCTAGCTTGTGGTGCTGCTGCCTGCTACATTTCTTTGATCCCTTCCAGAACAGGCTGCCTCTCTCGTGCCTAGCACCCACAAACCACCAAAATTAATAGCGTAGTGTTCTTACTATCTGCCAAGATTTCTTGATTGTGTACGGCACAGTGCACGGGTGACAACACAGTCAAATTACCTTTCTCATTGCTGAGAAGGGTGTGGGCTGGTTTCTTTCTGAAGTGCTCTCACTTTCTTCCTTCCTCGGCTTGGCACAAAAGCTTGAAGGCAAATGTAATGGAAAACGCGGCAAATTCTCACCTCCTTTTTTTTCCTTGAAGAACTATACATATAAGTGTATATGCATATGTGTGTGTATGCATACAGAGGGAGAAAGCATACTGCTTAGAGCAGCTCTCTCAGCGAGAGGGAAAGTTGACTTTTATACCTGTGAAGCATGGTAGTATGGAATCACTTGCACTGCAGCGACCTTACCTCTCAGACGTTTGCACTTGTCACACATCAGAAGCTGTATCAGCTGCTCCTTGCATCCTGGGCTGTTCTATCAAGTGCCAACAGACTACAAGAACAGTCTAATTACCTCCAGACTTGCACCAAACCTCCAGTGAACTAATGGTACTAGCCACACTGAGAGAGATCTACCTTATATCTGTAAGATGAACAATTCCCTATTGCTAAGTTACTTTAGTTCAGTGGAGCCTGAACCATTACCATTGTTCCCAACTGTTTCTTTAGTGCACAATAGCAAAAACTGTAATGGAGGCCAGACTGATGCCATTTCTCGTATGTATGTCACCTGTAGCTAAAACAAGAGAAATGTTTACACATAATGATAGCTATACTGTGGAAGAGAGGAAGAAAGTACTGTCTCCCTTTTCTAAACAGTAAAATCAATGAGATTCAGGTAATCTAGAGGTGGTAGGGAAATGTATAATGAGTATGTTTCTTCTTGGGAAACATCAGCTAAGTGAAACTGAAATTTGCCAAGGAGGGAGGAAACATTTCTAAACCCCAGAGGGAACTCTTGGTCAAACTTGAGAGAGCACGGAGTCCTCAGTGGGTGAATGAAATCTTATAATGCATTGCTACAAGGTATGGAAAACTCATGTCCTTGTAACTCCCACGTCTGAGACAAGAGCCTTATCTGTCTATTGACTATATGACGAGAGAGTCCTTCAGGCTACTCCATTCTAAGCACTCCATTTCCTTCAAGCAAACCAATATCAACTGAAGCAGGGATCCCAGCTTGGCTCCTCCACATCCCATGAGAATGTTCTAACTCTAGTTAATGCCTTCCTCATTCCTCTTCTTAACAAGTAATTACTTACACAAAGTGAAACCACTTTAACAAAAGAAGATGAGCGAAGTCAAACCTCTTTCTCTGAAAGGTGTTGGATTTGTCTTAACACAGACAGAACATTTCTGACAATGGAAAAAGTTTTGCAGGGCAGGAAGCCTGGTTTCCACTCATCATTAACTGTGCCCCTGTAACAGGAGATATGATAAGCAGAACTAGGCTTAATAATCCTCATTAAGTGAGGTTTGGGTACTAAAATCCAAACCAAGAATGGCTTGGATTTAGTACTTCTTTTAGTTGAGCTCACAAAGCTGAAAAGCATTATGTAAACAGTTGAAGAAATGCTTCCAGTTTGGCTTCTCTTGGAGCCAAATCATTATGTCAGGCTCCACAGAAAGCAGTTGTAGGTTTTTATCTACGGATACAGGTTTTATGAAAATCCTCTTCGGAGAAACATGCAAATGCCTAATGCAAAACAAGATGCCTATCTGTCTATCTCTCTTTCATACATCTGTGTTCACACGGCTGTGACATCCTGTCTTTAAACCAGGCTTCAGATATTAGGTTTCATCAAGCGGAATTTATATCTCTAATAATGTCGATCTGCCTGGAAGAGCTCAGCATTGAGAGGGTGCAGTGGTATCACTATCCGGAGTGCAGGAAAGACAAATGCATTGGGCCTCCAAGATGCAAAGGCTAGATGCCATCAACAGAGTCAGAGTAAGGTATGATGGGAGCTGGGCAAAACCACACCAGACCCATCCCACTGTTTGCATTAGGTCCCCACTTGTAGGAGCCCACAGTAAGACATCTGTGCAACACCACTGGCATGGTGGGATTAAGTGATGTAGCAGAGGCTGGAAAGCTCTTACAGTGCTGTCATGCAGAAATAAGGTGTTCAGGAGAGCATGCAGATGTGTAAGGGGAGATAAGGAATAAACCCACTGGTGCAGTGCTGCAGGGCTGACAGTAAAAGGGAGAAGAGAGCACAGGAGAAGAAATGTGGAAGAGTTAGCATTCTGACATGCATGTGCAGTTGTAGCAGGGAAGCAAAGGTTTGAGCCAAACTGCAGAGCATGGCTGGAGTTGAGAAAAAAATACAGAAAATCCATCTTAGCACAATGTGCTAAGCACACTACTCCTGTAGCCTCATTACAACTCTGGGCCCCTAACTGCTCTGTCTTCCTAGCCATTCAGCTGGTCAGGCTGGTGCAGCTGGGAACTCCTTATGCCCCAGTAATCTCTGAATGTAGAGTCTATATCACTATTAAGGTCATTACTAGGTAACCTCCTTTTCTGACCTTTATAACTTCTTGATCATTAAAGTAAAACCAGATGCATGGAGTATTCCAAAATCATGTACATTTCCCTTCTAAAAGGTCCCTCTGTCTCCTCACGTAGTGCTGGCTATTGCCAGAATAACTGAGGGAAAAGCAAAATGTGACCCTGTACCTTTAAGAGCTGGATCCAATGGTTATGCCACATTTTAATCAAAATGGGAGAATGAGGGAAGGAGACAGATTATGCTGAAGCAGATGCTGGTAAGTATCAAAGAGAGATTAAATGTAAATGTTAGCAAACTGGGGAAGCAGAAAAAAAAGAAATTTAACATAATCCTTTTTGAAATTATAAAATAAAGATGGTTGATCCCTTCTCTTCTCCCTCTCTCTCTCTTTCAGCCACTATCTTCCTTTTTTATTTTTATTTTGACAGTAAGCCTAGTGGAAAACACCAACAGCTGAGCTAAGTTTCTGAAACATTGGACAGCAAAGGGAAAAGATAAAGGCAGCTTTGCAGATTTTGCAGGTTACTGCCTCTGTGACAATAACCTCTTTTATTCCCTCTACCCCCTCCCTCTGGGGGTGTGCATGTCCTGCTGTCTTTAGTTGGAAAGCAGAAGGAAACTTAGCAGATAAATGAGTTCAAACATGTGTCCCAGGGAGATAATAGCTTTGGCATTACTCTAATTTTCTCCTAGTAAACTAGGGCTTGGTCCTGAAACACCCTCTCAGGCGAGGGGCCCATACATATTTCAGGAGTCCCCTTTTATTCACAGAATAATATTTGCGACAGAGCTGTTAGGTCTTTATGGATAGCTGAATGGGGAGGAACTTTATGTTTGGTGTTTGACTGCCGGAAAGGAGATAGGACATTCAGATGCTGAAGCAGAGACTGCTTCCCCCAGTGTGTTGATCCACTAACAACCACAAAGCAGGAAGGATTTACATTCTCTCCAGCAGTTATGGTTGCTCTGCCTGTTGTTCTTACCTCTCTCCACCTCCTTGTCCCACAGTCTCCTCTTATAGTGACCCCATGTCTTGCTTCCTCCTGGTATCAGCCCCTGGGGTAGCAGGAATGGCAGAAGCAGAGGAGATTTGAGAACCAAGTGCTGTATGCCAAGTTTGTGGTTTTGAGCAGTTTACCTGTGGTTGTTTACTCTGCCTCCCTCCTTGTCCAAATGCTCTCATTAGTTTACTCCTAATTGTAATATCCACAAGTGCCTACTCTCTGTGGTTCTCTGTGGCTTGCTAAATAGTCTGCTGAGGCACTACTGAATTCCAGGGGAGGCAGTGAAGACATACATGCCAATGCCTTCTCAGCGCTCTCTCTCTCTCCCACATGCACACGCATCACCACAGAGGAAGCAGCTGACTCCATTGGCAGAAAAAGGTAACCAAAATGTCCAAGACCCCACCCAAGGTTATTGAATTAATTAGGAAGACGCCCAATGGGCTCTTGGTCAGGCTCATAATGAGCACATACTTTTAAAATTAGTTTTCACCATCGTGACAGGGAAAGGAAAAATCTGTTTTATTTAGCTTGTGGCTATGTCTTAGCCTGAATCTCCTCTGCACAGTTAAAGCAGGCTTCAATATGGAGCAGACTCTGACCTGGGTTAGCGGATTTCTGTGCCTGGTGGTCATACCCTGGGATCTGCTTGGGCTTGGGCTGGCATCCCCTCTCCTTGCTCTGAGGGGACAGACCAACCTATATGAGTGCAGAAGGACATTTGCAGCCCATTAAGCCTTTTCTGAACAGTTTACTTTCCACTCCAGTCCCCACAAAGGGCAGAATAGTTTTCCTGCAAGCAGCTGGGAAAGCACTCTAGACTACCCCACTAAAGCAGACATGGAGTTAGGACCACAGGCGCTGCTGAGGGGGGTTGACATCCATATTAGGCGAAGACAGAATTGCACACCCAGGGGTCAAAACAAACTGATCAGCGTTTGCTGTGTCCTGGTACACTGTGGCCCATCTCAGCTGGTGCAACTGAGGTATACAGTGGTGGAAGGAGAGGTGTAACCCTTCACTGGCAGAAACAGTCTGTACTGAAGAAACAGCAGCTCTCTGAAGAAGCTAGCTGTGCACTGGTGCTTTGCAGCTGCAGTACTACCTGGAAAGGGAACACAAAGCACATATTCCCGCTGTCACCACCGTAGGTTGTCCGGGACACCACAGGAAGAAGTTCCACCGCAGTTTGGAGACCCCTTTTCTAAAATGATGAAAGTTTTAGTCAAGGGAAAAAAGCACACTTCTTCCTCCCCCACAGAAATTAAATTTTCAGGATCTCAAACTCAGCATGAAAGCTATGAATCCTATTTAAATGAACTGTTTGTTCTTAACAAGGCAGCATTACATAGATTTTATTATTTTTTTTAATTAGCATTTTGTGGTGAGAAAATGAGACCATTGATGTTGGTGTCTGTGCTAGCTAGGAACGTATGTTGCTGTTTGATATGAATTGCACTTGGTTTAAATTGTCTTGAGAAAATTAATCTCATATTCTTTAAAGCCTCATAACCATTAGCCTGGGCCTGGAGCTATTTCTGTGTAGATGGTTATAAAGCATGTTTCAAAGACATGACAAGGAAAACACCTCTGTAATAGACGTCCCACAGAGGGAGGTCTATTTTTAAGCCAGCTGTTGATTTCTTTTTTTTACGTAAATATTTATTTTTGTATTTAAAATACCTTGTCCTGCAATTGCAGGCAAAGAATTCCTGTTTTCTGAAAGAAAAATTTCAACATATGACTGATTGCAAGACAAAATTTCTGCTTACAGTGTAAAAGCCCTTCTAATAGTCTCTGTAAATGTGAGGGCTATGTACAATCAGAAAAAAGAAAGTATTTACTGAGTACCAATCAGTATTTGCAGAAGCACTGGAAAAGGTTAAGAAATAAGAAGTTCATGTACATTGTGAAAAATTTATAAAAGCAAATCTCAAATTGTGTGGCAGAAAGAAAATAGTGGAACTCAAGTGAGCAGACACTGCACTGGGAAAATATTTCTTGAAAACCTAACTGGGACAGACGGCTGCTACCAAAAAAGGACGGAATGCTGTTGTTGCTACCTGAGTACCACCTTCAGGAGCTGCTTCTAAGATTTCAGGTCTGACCTTGGTCAGTAGAGACCTGAATCGTGTGACACTAGAGGTGGAGGAAACCTCACACAGGAACACACAGCCTTTGCAACCTCTTCCCCTCCCTCCTAGGGCTTGTGCTTCCCGTATCCAAGGAATGATACTGGGCATGGGACTGGCCTCTGCCCATGGGTGAGAGGACCTCCCAGCTGGCCCAGGGGGCTCCCTGGTGGCTGTCTCCACCCTGTCTCCACCCACCCAGCACAGGGCTGAGGGCCACTGAGCGCTGTACAGCTGGGTCTGGTCAACAAAGTCTCTGCTCTGCCAGAAAGGGATCTGCTTTCCAATTACCCAAAAATGAAGAAAAAGGTCATGAAATTTTGTCCACTTTTTTCCTGAAATTTTCAAAGCCTGATGACATTAAAGAAAGAGGTAGGACTTTGAATTTAAGCACAGGTAGAGCTGAGGTTCACATTTGAATGCTGCATTTCCTACCTTCTGATAGTGCCAAACTTTAGGACTTCCTTCAAGTTTGTTTTGGTTTTTGTACCAAGACTTTGTCTAGCTTTTTTCTTGAAATAGGAGGAACAAGTTGTGTTTCTCCTTTTTCAAAGTTTAAGTAAGCTTTAAGACATCAGTTTGAAGCCATGGGGAAAGGAAAAAGAGAAAAGAAGAAAACCTGAGTTATTATTTTGGACACCACTATAAGCACACTTTCTGAAAACATGAAAAAACTTGTTAAAAAGTATTTCTAATAAATATCATAATTAAAATGTGAAATGACTTAATCCGAAATACTTTCTCAGTCATGAAACATGATCTATATTCTGGACATTTGGACCACAAAAAATCTGTTCTGCTAAATTTACAGATTTGTATGATTTCTTTTATAAACCCTTAAAGGAGACAAGAAATTACCCTACATTCCTTGTAGTTGGATGAAAACAGAAAAAAAAATTGTGGATTTGGCCACATATGAGATTTGTTAAGGCTTTGAAGCTTTAATGTGTTCTAAAATAAAAGGAAATAATAAACATCATCTAAAACCTAGCTAAAAAGTAAGTCATTTCAAAGAAAACTGAACTTTAAATAATACTCAAGTGTTTCCATTCTTAAATGACTAGTATTGCGTTTTCAGCTGATTCATGGCGCTTTGCAATTCGATCAAACTTACCCATTGCTGCAACGCTAAATATTCTAGGATGACCTCCATACTGCTGTGCAATGAAGTGTTGGGTGTTCTAGGTACAGCCTGCTGTATGAAATGCCGGTGTGCAAGCACTGCTGACAGAGTCACCCAACATTACTGCTGTATTCCCCACTACTCCCTGTGCCTCTCCACAGATGCTGACAAACTACTGAGTGGCAGGAGAAGACATCTTTGGATGGGGACCAAAAGTAAAAGTGCTACAATGGCCATCTTTGTGCTGTGATAGAATTTAATCATTCTATCAAAACATCAAAAGGAACTGTGAAAGTCATAAAAACTGAGCTATAACAAAGCACCAGTCACAAATCTAGATCCAATCATTTCCATGTTTGCTTCATTGAGCAAAGATGTGGTTGGCTTACATCTTTGGAAAGCTGTCCTGTCTTGGTAAAATTATGCAAATTTATGGTGAATTTGCCAAGTCTCTTCCAAATTTGTTCAAAAATTCATTGTCCTCATTGTTACAGCCGCCCTGTACAACCTCCAGGTAACCAGAAGTTCTTGCCAAAATGAAGCAGCACTAAAGATAACAGGAACATATCATCTACCAGAATATCTCTGGCCATATGAAACCTCATACATGCCAAACAGGTGTCACCATGAAAAAGCTTCAACCTTTCTGAAAATGAGGAAAATCACTGCTTAAATGGAACTTACATAGCTGTGTAGGTGTTAATTTGAAAGGCTAAGGGGGACACCAAGATGCAGAGTGCAGTCATATGAGCAAATGGGCACAGGTAAGGTACCCTTCACAGTAGTACATTGAAAGAAGGAACTCAATACCACAAAACCTGCTGAGTTCACAGGAGTTCATACTCTGTGCTTTTGGCTCTGCCACTGCATATGAATAATATCTTACGCCAGCAAACGAGGCCTTAACCACAACTACTGTACTTTCAGGTGGTGCAGCTGAGATTAATTCACCTCATAAAACTCTCTCTCATTATCAAGACTGCAGTGCTTTAATCTGAAGCCACCTAGGAAAGAATAAAATGATAAACAATCACATACTTTTTTTTTAAAGGAGCATTCTCACTTTTGACTGTTACCTTTAACCCAAGATCGCTAAGCTTTCCTAGAAAATGGACATCTAAATGAAGACTCCCAGGGCTGTTCCAGGAAGCAACTGTTATGGGGTTTTCTTAATCACAAGCCCCTGTAGGTGAGCAAAAGGCTGAATTCATGTTAGTTTATTTGATAATTTAGCTGTCGAGTGTTTTAATGTTTGCTTTGATTGCTGACCCAAATACAGGCAAGTTAATCTTAGAAACGGTTCAGTACAGAAATGTCAGCAAGCAATGTACTTGGTGCTTTTCTCCCTTCCACATACACTGTTTAATTTGTAAATGCCTTATGTTTAATCTCTCAAGTTGATTAACTGCTCTTATAATCGGGCAGCATACACACAAACCCCCTGCATTTTCTTTTTACTTATTGCATTGTAATTACACCATTTAAGCAGAGAGATAGTTTACCACACATTCTGGTATACTAGGACTTCCGTGGTAATTTATTTTGTGTTTTGCAATAAGCAAAAAGTAAAAAGTTTAACTGAAAGCCAAAAAATTTGCTGAGGAAACTTAGTAGCAATCTATCCTCAGTGAAGAAGGTGTACATTTAACACAGAGAAACTGTACTGAGGTTACTTATCAAGTTGGTGGAATAGTTATTTTGTGGTGATCAAGGCTCTGAACTGGGACCATAGACATGACTTCAGACATGTTGCCCTCTCTTTAATACATCATTATCCTGGGACTCTGCAGCGAGACAGGATGAATACAGTCACAGGGTAGAGCTACGACCACTATGGAAAACCACCTCGGCATGAAGATTTGCAGGTATGCTAGAGCATGGAAAAAGTGGCATACTGGTAGATAAGAAGAGGGCAAGGATTAATCCTTTTGTGCCTTAGTTGAACAGATGCTCCAGTATTGATCTACATCATAAGAGTCATTGTGAAATTACATTATTACTGCCCTTGACACTCCGAAAAACTTTGTAAGAAGCAGTAAACCAGCCTGTGTGAAAAATGAGACTGTTCACTTCTGAGCTAGGAACATTGGGACATTGTATTGATGAGAACAGCTTTTGTTATGCTGGGCTGAAGACCAAGCCTCATGTTACGCTTTCCATTTGTTAGTTCGTTCTTCCTGGTGAATACTGGCATTTTGATGCAGTTCCCAGTAAAGGAAACATCACTTACAGGCCAAAGAATGGGCGTAGAGAAATTTTAACAGTTAGGGACTTGTTATGTTCGTTGGTTTCCCAGCAAGGAGGGATCCAGAGACACACTCACCCCTGCATGGAACAGTTTAACTGGGCAGCATCCTAGGGGAGAATATTGTTTTGGGTCAAATGGCATCCCGAGTGGCTGAAAGACACCTTTCAAACCACATATGTAATTTCACTTTCCTTCCAAGGTGCTTTTTGGTTTTCCTTTTACAAGGTCTACAGCAGCAGATGTTTCTTGGTGCCAGGTCCAACAGTTATATCTGGGATTTTTAACGCCTTCCCCTAACCCACAAGCTGCGAGGGTCTAATGTCCTCCTGAGAATGCAGCTTCCCTTAATGTGAAAATAAAACAAAACCAATTCACACCATTTCTGCAGTCTTCATGGCAGTATAAAGAAGCCTGAAATACCGGCCTTAGGAAATCACCAATTTATATGGTTTGAAACAAAAACAGGAGATGATACGTACTGAACTATTTATTGGTCTGCATTAGCAGAAGTGTAGCTAGCAAGTAGATGGAAGTGGTTATTTCCTTCTCGGTACCAGTGGGGCCGCATCTAATCTGTGTCCAGTTTCAGGGCATGCCAGTACAAGAGAAAGCAGTAAACTGGAGAGAATCCAGAGGGTCAAGGGGCTGAAGGACATGAGATATGAGGAAAGGCTGAGGAAACTGGGCTTGTTCCACCTGCAGAAGAGAAACCTAAATGGGGGTCTAGAGAAACTGAAATGAGTCTTCCCCCACCTACAGGGAGGCTATGGGGAAGATGGAGCCAACCTCTTAGAGATGCTCAGTGGGAGGCCACAAAGCAGACATGGACACAAATTGCAGCAAGAGAAATTCTGGTAGGAAATGAGGAAAAAGATTTTCCCATGTGGATTGTACAGTACTGGAAGGGGTGCTCAGAAAAGCTGGGGAATCTCCATCCATGGTGATATTTAAAACTTAACTAGACAAGTCTTTGGAGTTAACTTTGAAGGTATCCCTGCTTCAGGCAAGAGACTGGACTAGATTATGTCCCAAGGTCCCTTCAGCCTGAATTTTTCTATGATTCTATGACCTCATTTTTTTAGGCAACTAAGAGTGTACCCAACTTAGAGTGTATAAACTGTCAGGTTATACATCTGTTTTTCTGACTTTTTAGCTGTTGATGTGGTTGGTAAATGTTTTGATTGTAGACACTTTTGTATTATAGAGGAATTGCACGAGCACAAAGAAGAACAAATGACTACATTTCCTAGATAAATACTTCCTGCATGGGAAATGCCCCTTTTATCAAGATACACCTTGAATAACTAATGATTCACATTATGCTTCTGAGAAGGGTCCTTCTGAAACAAGGGAAACACGGTTTCTGAAATACGGGAAATAGCCACAAACACAGGAAATCTCATGAGCTATTTAAAGACACTCTCCTCATGACAGTGCATGACAGCATTCATAAGGCGAATGGTAAGCACAAAAGTTTTTAATAATTTTCCACAGGGTAAATCAGTTGCTCTTAATTACAATCATTCCTAGGCTAACTTCACTCTGTAGAACTATTCCATGACTGCAATCCTTTACTATCCCTTCCAACCACTCAACAGACGCTTTTTTTTATGGCACAAAACGGCCTTAGTGTTTCATGTCAGGGATGGCTGCCTTTTAGTGATAGTAATTGCTGAACACACAGGAGCGAAGAGCATTTTCAGAGCTCTCAGGCTGTAATAGACTAGGTTATGATACAACATTAAGCGTGGACCCTCTTAACGGGTGTCTCAGATGCTGCAGAATTGGACAGAAATCCGGGATGTAACAGTGAGTTTCATGTGAGGCTGTTTTGTCCCTATAGTCCTTCTGTGTTCCAAAATTATTTTTGTTGCCTGACACATACTGTCATGTTGATAACCTAACATTTCTTTTATAGTGACGTAAAAGAAACATCATAAATGCAGAAACAAAGAGAGAATGTTCCCATCACTGCCACAGTTCATAGACTGGGATGAAAGTGTTTTGTTTCTTTTTAAATCAGAGGGCTTGCTTATTTTCATATGAACCTGGAATCACAGCAGGGTTAAGTATTTCCTGCATCATAACCCCGAGCGTAAGTTACACAGTATGAATAGCTGTGTCAGTCCAACAGTTCACTCCAGGTTGAAATGGGCGGAGGACCGACTCCTGCTACCACTGCTTCCGAGTGAGTGAGCTTGTTCCCTTTCTTCTACCACTTTGGTGCCTACTGGACCCTTTGCTGAGCCAAATGAGATCTCCAGTCCTCTGCATCTCCAGCAGGCATGCAACCCCCCCCCTTGCTGTGGCATGGGGTTGAGAGTATGCAGCTGAGACTGGGGATGCAGCTTAGGAGGCAGGGGAAGGGAAAGCAGAACTTCCCATCACAGTGGTAGAAAGTCATTAGATCTTAAGTGTAATTCTATCCTCAAAACCACTCTTATTTTAGCCTGCAAACCATTTGTTGAAAAACATCATATTGTTTTTGAAGTGATTCAAGTCCCTAGACAACGCTGTCTTAAAGAAGTATCTTAGTGCGAAAATTTTATTGACACAAACTCCACAACAAATTTAGAACAAAACACAGATTCAGTATGGCAAATAATCTGAAAATGATGTTCCTGTGACAGGGAGGTGGCTATTTGTCTTTCACTAGTGTAGTGTCTTCTCTAGTTCTCCCTCCTTTCTGCCATTTAATGGAAAGCAGCTACCCCTGCCCCAGGCCTGCTGTTCATATTTGATGTGATAGAATGAAAAAACATCTTTTTTTGATTGGTTGGTTTGTTTTGTAAAATACTTCCCTTTTTTCCCTCTTTTAAGACTCATCTGCATTCCAGGTCTGTTTCTGCTCCCAGATGGTACATCTCAACAGGCATGGTTTACTGATTATTTTAAAAAAAACTTTTATTAAGTCAAAATATGAGAGGAAAAAAAGATCAGTATATAAAGAGCATAAATAAAAGTTTTATTCTTCCTTATACATAAGTGCCACTGAAAGCGATAGTGACGGTGAATGTGGTAGTAAATGTTTTCAGGGGGAAAGGTCAATGACAACAATCTCAAATTCTCATAAAAATCTTGTTTCAGTAAATGAAGGAATTAAATGAAAGAAAATATAAAATCTGCTATGTGCTGCCAAGCATCTGTAAGCCCCACTGCAATAATAATATTGGGCACCCCTTCTTGTGATCTTGAAGTGGCTATCAGAATGTTTACATGTTGTGCCTGTCCTCTTCAAACAGCACTGAAAATGAAAGCTGTACAAAGCTGGAAATAACTGTGTTCTTTATAGGTCCTTGATTTCAAGTGATTATACAAACATACACACAGTGCTACTCTGCAATTACCTTTTGACTTTTACACTAGGAAGTCCAACATGAGCCTTTTACATGAAACTAGATATAACATTTCCATTCTGTGCATAGAAGAACTGAAGCCTAATCTCTGTCGTTACCTTTTAGTACTTAGTATTTGTTTTATGCATATAGAAGTAATTAGCTGTATTAATTATTACATAAATTGCTATATTGTTATATATGCATGCATTGCTATATATGAAAGTACTTAGTCATTTAGTAATTATTTATTAGGTCATAATCAGTGCCTTGTTGTCTGTCACAGACAAATACACTGAAGTTAATGGGCTGGACAAGCTTCATTGTACTGGTGTCTCAGGGAGAGCTTGTCTTTGCTGCAATACTAATTTGCACTGAACCTCAGGTGGGGACCTGAGCTCAGAGGGGCTTTTTCCTAGGACTTGCTCACCTGCTTGGGGATGTGGGCTGACATTCAAATGCTGCTGATACACACGCTGGTAATTAAGTTACAAAACTCATAAAGTAGTGAACCTAGTCACTCTTTTATTTGAAGCACTGTTAATAAAAATTGCTTATTTTCCTGGGTGGTCATTCAAACTAATTTCATGGGGAGGTAACTACAGAGCACTGACTCCACCTGTTACAGAGCAAACAAACTCTGAAAGCCCAGTAACTGGAAAAAACATGCTGGAAAGACACTGGAACAAGAACTTAACAAGGTTATTTATTTTGGCTGAGCCAATCCAGAAAAACATAACCCCTAACTGCTTCATATGAAAAGATACAAAATAATAGTATGTACATGTACATTGAGGGGAGAGATGGAGAACAGAGTGACTCTTGCAAGACTTGATTTTTTCCATAGAGTTGTAAATGAAATTGAACACATAAATATTCTCATTTTCACATCCTGAAAGGAATACTTCTACACTTCACATACAAATTGTACTTGATGCTTCACATAAGAATAGCTTCTTGGATAGTATGAGTGACTGAAGCTCTTACCTAAGCAGAGCCACCCCCCAAACAGGACAATACTTGTAGTCAACAGACTGATGTGATCTATTTGTAAATGCAAATATATCTACTTTTACCATGATAGGCATGAAATCACAATGGAATAACCCAAGTGTTACAATTTTTAATACTGTGCATCAGTTTTGGTTATAAAGTTATACAAGACTGAAAGGCTTTAGTGTGAATATGCCGTTCTGCCTTAATGGAGGATGAGAAAGGCATAAGCTGGAAAAATGCGATGCTATGGAAAAGTTCTCTCTCAGCAACTTGGCGGAGGGAGTGTGTGTGGGTCATTGCAGGATAACAGTCTATTTTCAGGTACCAAACCACAGTGAGACATCCGCTCTTCCAGTACTGAACTCAGTCATCAAAAAGGCCATGAAGCTGAGGAGTCTGGTTGAGAGCAAGGTGAGGAAGGCACAGGATTTGCAGTGGTCTGTTGTGAACCAGAGGTAGCCTGAAGGAGCTGAGTTCTCCAAAAAGCAGGAAATTGTAAGTCCTCGGGTATCAGCTAAGCATATAGACTGAGTAGTTTTAAGGGGTTCATTCTAAACATTTTGGTTTGTGGAAGCTGTTTGTCTACTGAAAATGTCTCTCAGTGCTGTTGGAGGGAAGAGAAATGCATTCCTCAGCCTGTGCTGGACCTGCTGAGAAAACTGCAGCTGATAACACAAGGACTGCAATGCACAGACCTGTCAGAAAGCAAGAGAAAATTACAACACCTCCCCTCCACACATGGTCATTTAAGTGAGGTGATGACTAGGAAGGGTAAGCTGGGAAGGCTAGAGTTAGCCAGACCACTGTCCGTGTTACGTTGCACTAATCTCTTTAAATCCTGAAACAATGTGCTTGTATTTAACTTGCAAGCTCCTTAGCAGAGGATTATTCTTTGTCACATTTTCCCTTCTTACTGTTGGGTTTTCACATGATTACAAAAGCATCCCTCCCACCTGCCGCATACAATTACTAGTCTAAACTGCAGCAGGACAGAAGAATTTAGCTTGCTCTGCTCCTCAAGAAGCAGCGTTAACAGGATTTAATGTTCTGTCTCCAAGGTCCCCTGTCCTAAGAGTTCCCATTCCTGAGCTGCCACACTCGGTGCCAGTTACTGTGCTGTTGGCCATGCAGGATGCCAGCACCGCCTTGCCAGGGGTGTGCATAGTGCGGCTCTCCTTGCTTCTCATGGGAACAGGAGCAACAGTGACATTTCATCTAGCAGGGCAACAAACCAGGCCAGGAGCCTGAAACCTCCCTGCAAGGCACGGATTAGGCTGGAAATTAAAATTTGAACTTTACATCTGCTTCCTCTTAAAAAAAAACAAGAAAAATCTCCAACCCACACACATTTCTCAGCAACCTGCCTTGTAAATGTTCACTAATAATAAGCTCTTGCTCCTTTGTTTATAGCACCTCACCAACAATTAAAAAAAAAAAAAAAAAAGCGCTTCCCCTCACTGTTACAGCTGTGTATTACCAAGTCTGTAAATTATGTGAAGGACCTGAGTTCTCCAAGGCAGGTGTTTCTTACTCTCTCTGTCTACTGAGATGGGGACAGTAGAGACTGGATATTAAATGTGGATCACTAACCTGGCTGTAGCTTAAAAAACAACAATAAAAAGCAGCCCTTAACATGAAGTAGGTACTGGCTTATTAACTGCTACAGTTAGTATTGTTATAAACAAAGGCAAAAAGATATGAAAAGACTTTTAATAAGGATTGCAACAATGTCATTTTCTCAGTGACACTAAGCTGTGAGAAATAAAGAACTTCACCCCCTCAGGAACTAAATAGAAAACCAATAAATAATTAACTATAAACCCAATAAAAATATGCTTGTTAACGTTGTCATAAATAAATGCTTAAAGTGAGGATGACTGATTTATTGCATGAATGTCAAAGAGCAACCTTTCTGGGAAGAGTCAGGTCTTTTGCATATGAGCTGGGCACTTATTCCGGGCCTGGGTACAAAGCCCCATCATGCCCTAGGCACAACAGCAGTCCAGTGATACTGGAAGATGAATGGCATGCGCCCTTTCCCTCAGACAGACAGAAGAGCCTTGTCTTGGCTCACCTAGCCAAAAGCCAAGGGGTAGGCATCGTGATTTTAACCTGCTAAAAGAAGCAGAAATAACCCTGGGGTTAGGAACTGAATCCTCGTCTCTTCTAGCTGAGTGCTTGTACTTTCACACTGGTCCTAAGGCAAATGTGATGAGATAGTTATTCCTTTATAAAGAAACCAAAAGGATTCATCATTCACTTTTCTAGGCAGGAAATCTGTTTTTTACTCAGTGAATTCACTTTGCCCCCTTTAACGCAGTGGGGGAATCAGATGTGCTGTCTTTCTGTAGTCTAGGGATAGTTCAGTTACTCCAAGCAAAAGCATAGCTTCAACAGAAAGAAGTGACTACATCTACTGTGCAGTATGTACCTTAACACCTACTTGTCAGGAAACTCTGTTGGAGCATCTTCAAACAGGTAGCAGATGATCAGGACATAAGTTTTGGACTTATGTACCTAAATTTCACCTTATATGTCAACACCCTTTTGCAGACTTGGACCTTTAAAAACTTGGCTTCTTGTTCCCAACTAGTAGAGGGGCTTTCAAAAATTATCTTTGGTCTCCCTCTGCATGCTTAGATACCTAAATAACTTAGCAAGTTCAGCCTAAAGTCATATAAACAGTTTTGACACTCTTTCTTATTTGTCACACAACTCATGACTGTCCCAAGTCTTCAGTCCCACAGACCAAACATCCAGCACATTGGCATTGCAACTGAAACTGGGGAATTACACATGCATAAACATTAAAGAACATTTATAAGATCAGGACACTTGCTTAGGGATGTCTTAGGGTGAGGGTGAGAAGATATAATGTCAACTCTGCAGGACCAAAATAATTTTTGTCACTGCTTCTTTCATTTTTGGTGAAAGGGAGAGTGAGTCAAGTAAATAAGCAACAGGGAAATTATTATTATCATCTGTTTCTTACAATTAAAAAAGTGCACAGAAGATCTGAAGCCAGGCAAGCCTCAGAAAGGCCTTTAAATGTGACCATACTCTTTAAACCACACGCTTTATATGTGGCCATGTTAGTTAAATTAAAAATGGTTATGTGAAACTGGTATTTACTATCCTACACGCTTGGCCATTTCTTTCCTCCCATTGAAGTTTGAGCAGGTACTTCATGTATCCTGCATTGTCTTGGTAATTCACCAGAAATTATTGCAGTCACTTAAGTACTGAAGCCTGGAACAGGCTCTGAAATGCTGTAGTCATCATCTTTTAAATTAATGAATAACATTTAAAGAATGACTGATAGTGTGCTAGAGCCTTGTTGTAACACTAGGTTCATAGAATTGCGGAAAAATGAAGGTTGGAGATCCTTGGAGATCACCTAGTTCAACCTGCTCAAAGTAGAGCCAGCTACAAGAGCAGCTGGCTCAGGCTCTTGCCTAAACAAGTTGTAAATATATCCAAGGAAGGACACTGCTGCTAGTGTCTGTTAGAGATTTGCTAATCAGAATCACAATCACTGATCATTTTGATGAGAGGACATCCCCAAAGTGGTTTTTTGCTGTCCCATTTCCCAATACTAGGCTTCTCAGCAGAGAGAGAAAGGCTTTTTGATGAAGTTGGGTTAAATCTAAAGAGGTTGTCTAGCTAAAAGTTGAGAAACTGACCAAACTGTTTTGCATTATTTAAATTGCTTGGGCAAAATCCAGCTCTTCCTTGGGCCAGACTCCCACTGAAGTTAATTCAGTTTAAATATGTAGCTTATTTGCAGCTTTCTGTCAGATTTATCCCTTACCCCAGCTCCTGATCTGGACTGGCTGTTCAGGTTTAGTCATTCTGACTCTTGTCATTAGTTAGCAAGAGGATTTTTACATTTCTTCTCTCCTTCCTGAATATGTGGTACTAAAGGCACAGTTGAATGCATTTATTTTTATAAGTCCAGCTGGCCTGAATGCTCACAAGCATGGGAAGAGTAACAAATGAGGAGCTATAATGGGATTGGCCTGGTTTTAAAGGACAGTTGTCCATCAGTGACCTTACTAAGTTTCTGGTCACAGTTTCCCTGTTTGTGTCCCTGTTTCTTAGAGTTTCACAGCATGTGCTTCAGAGCAATACCTCTAGTAGCTGCTTCTTAGTTGCTCCTCCAGCACCTTTCTTTGATGGTTCCCTCAAAGAGGCTCAGGGCTCACCCATACCTGAGATGCCAGCTCCTGGCCAAACCTCAGCTTCTAACAAAGGCTATGGAAATGGAAAGGGGGAACTTGAGAGCATCCACATTCACTGGGGTGATGAGACAAAGAGGGGGAGTGCTCTCCCATTAGCTTTAATCATCTTAGGGCCTTGTAGGGGAACAGTTGCAGCACTGCTGTGCAGCCTTTTTTCTTTCCTCTACTCATAGATGGATATGGCCAAAGAACCAGTATGTGGAAGAAACATGGATCCAGAGGAAAAAGGTCAGCCAGCAAGAATTTGGCAGGGATTGTACCCCTTGATAGGAGAACATAAAGGAAATACTACTATCTATGGTCTCTGAGGAGGTCTGGGGAATGGCAAAGAACAGCACTAAATAGCACAAAGGTTTAATTGTGGATATGTGGCATCATAAAAGTGTCCATATGACATATAAATCCAGTATAGATTTTTCAGCACAAATCCTACATAACATTCAGTCTTTAGAAATGCACAGACCCTGAGCTTGGTTTATTTACAAACGGAAATAAGTGCAGTGAAAAATTTCACTGATCATGGTAGCAATATCTGGCAAAAGTAAAATCTCAAGACAGTCTGGCAAACTACACTCAAAAAAAAATACTGTGGGCTACTTCTTAAAAACGATGTGGTTTTAAGGACAGAGACAGAAAACTGCCTATGCAATTCATCCATAACGCAGCCTAGCACCAACTAGATCCAGGTTCAGAAAACAGATGCCAACACCAGTGCAGAGCAGGGAAAAGCTTTCTTATACAATGTACTGTGGCTTGCAAAAACTTTTAGGACCTGAAATAAGGTCACCTACTTTTTCTTTCTGGAAAATAATAAAAATTATGAAAAATTGCCAGCCAGGGTTTTGAGTTTCTGATCTAAAACCTCCAGGGACTGGTTTCAAACCATACAATAACTTCTTTCCTTCATACTGGCCCAAGGCGATTAGTAACACACTTTTACAAACTCTCTGAGACCTTAATTGGCTCCCCGGCACTGTGAGCAAGGCTATGAGGAGGTCCTCATACCCTCCCTCCTCCACCTCATTTCATGGGTGTGCAAGAGGGAAAATACTGTACATCCCATGTAAAATGGCTGCAGTTGTTTTGGGTTTTTTTTTTAAGCAACCTAGTATGCAGGCAGAACTTGTCACTAGAAAGAGTAGGGGGGAGATTTCCTAGAGAGATGGGGCAGGGAGGACAAATGATCTGCCTTAAAAGTGAGCCTGTTAAAAATCATATGGCTGGGAGTTTCCAAGGCTCCTGAGGAAATTAAGCAATAAATCTAGCTGAAAGTCAGAGGAGGCAAGTATCAGCGGAGTTGTATGTCAGTTCTTCTTGGGAATCTGGGCTAGACTGAAAAAACAACAACAACAACAACAAAAATTGAAATAATATCATATGTGGGCTTGTCAGCAACATTTTAGATAATATAGATATTTGAGAGAAGGACTTTGTTATGAGAAGCAACCTTCTAACTAGGTATGGGTAGAAATCCCTATCCCAAGCTTTGGGAAATTAAAATTGGATCAAATTTTGTGGTTTGGAGCTGTCTCAAGCTGAAGAGCTTGGACCGGGAAAGGGGCCAGTAGAACGTCTATTGCCAGGGGAAACAAAGAAGAACAAGAGGTACGTGGTCTAGCCAGTGCACATCACCTACTGGCCCATGACAGCTTATGCTAATGGAAGAATGGGTTCCCATCCTGTAAAAATCCTTTTTCCTCCAAAGAACTTTCTGTCTGCTCCCCAGCACTGCCGGAACTTGTCATGGGCTCCCTAAGTTCAGGGAATGATCACAATGTCCTGTTCTAGTCAGGGACTACAGGAATTAAAAATGTTCCTTAGCCAAAGCTGACATGTAAGTTACATTTTTAGAAAAGTCAAAACCAACTGGGAGAAATTTAGAGTAAATATGCAAGAATGTTATTGCATTTTTTTAATGACACCAGTTCGGCTGTGAATAGAAAAGAAACCAGGATACAATCAAACATCTGTGCTGAATTGACAAAGAGGTCATTCAGCAGTGGGAATATGAAGTTGCTACTGGTCTGATTAGACCTTTATTCAAATACAGTCCCCTTTCCTTCACTGGACTTGATGCTGTCATCATAGGAAGTCCCAATTAATAAAACTAAAAGCCTGAGCCTTCCCAAGTGAAGCTCACCAATGGATGATGTGATCAGCATCTGTTTGCATAATCCATCTTTACATACAAAAAAGCCTACAGGAACACGGTGCTGATGTTGACTCCTTGCTACTTCTCTCTTACCAGTATCGAGGCCAGATCCTACCTTTGTGGCTCATTTTCCCTTCCTTCTGCGTTACCAAAGCCCTGCTGCTGCGATGGACTTGTTGCTGCTAGAGGCTGACGTTCTCCTGCACCAGCAAAAGCAACAGCTCTCATGGTTGCCGTGAGGAGTAAGGCTGCAGCTGTGAGCCACCTTGCTGCCAACACTGGCCCTGCTTCTCCTGCGTGTCAGCCAGTGGGTAAGACTGCATGCCACAAGGCAGTGTGTTGGACAACTGCTTTGGCTAAGTTGAGGGGACAGTGGACTGATGTTTGGCATTCCCTGTTCTTCCTAGCAATCCCAGGCAAAGGAGATGCTCAGCAAAAAATGTCTTCTGAGCTATCTCTGCATGAGTTAGCCTGGGGACAGTTCCACTGTGTCTACTCAGCACTCTGGCCATGCTGACTTTCTCTGTTGAGTGCTGCATCAGCAAACACACGCTAATGTTTACACGAGCAACAGTTTGGCACAAGCAGAGCAGATCAATAGGTTGAAGAATATGTTGCTGGGGGAACTCTAACTATACTACATGCAGTTTTAGTTTGGACTAGATATAGTCTGGTGTCCTGAACCAAATATCCCTAATGTGAATATGGCCACGGCAAAGTCCTGATGCAACCTGCTGAACTTCAGACATTGAACAGAAGTCCTTAACTTCTCTTTCTGGAGCCCCTCTCTCTTTATTGGCTTCCAGGGAACAGAATGCAACCAAGCTCCATACTTCAACATATGAGCTTAATGTTCAGTGGTGTGAAACTTGCCCCACTCCATGGACCTGCTCTCACTGAAAATAGGTTCTGCCAACACTCTGGACAACAAACTTGCTGTTTGTTTTGGTGCTTGACCTTCTCCTTATTTTGTAACTAACATTCTTAATATAAAAACAGCAAACCAGACTAAAAATTATCTCCCTGCTACATTGGACACTGTTATATCTGAAGGGACTGTTAATAACAAAGCAGCAAAAAAGAAAAGTTTTCAGACTTCCTTTTTTGTTGCTTATTAAGACTTCCGACAGTCTTTTTTTTTAATATCCTTTTTCCTTCCACTGTCTAGCATCTCTCAGACATTTTTAAATTTAAAGCATATGTGTCCCAAATATGATTTTATGGCAATGCATCTTGTCCTAGCCTGTGTTTTTGTTGGTTTTTTTTTTTCTTTTGTATTCAAGTCAGTAGAATTTTCTTCCATATTTTGTGTTACTTAAATGGCTGTGGGAAAGCAGAGCAGCTAATGAGACACATCTGACACTTCTTTCTGTCAAAGGGTAAGCCCGGCTGTGAAGCTTGAGTAGCTTGGGCTGTAAAGAGCTCATTAAACTCATACTTTAGAAGCTGTGTGCCACAGTTATTGAACCAGCTGTGATCAGGGGTGCTAAGAGGTGGCTTTGAGCTCCTTCCACACCAGCAGGGCCATGGGCAGGATCCTCCAGAGGACATAGGACTCACTGCTGGGGAGGGAAAGGATGCAGCACAGCCCTTTTCTCTCACAAACTTCTACCTATTCTTTTCTTTGGTAGAGGACAACTTCCTCCACCTTTCTTCTCTGCCTCTATGCCCTGACCCCATACAGATGGATGTCACTCTTCTCTCATCTTCTCTTGCTCATGATGCGTCTCACAGCAGGACTCCTGAGCAACACCAGCCCAGTAACACTCACATCCAAATGTCTGTTTGAAAAGCATCACTTTTCCAAACTGTATAAATAATCCAAGGATTAGCTGTAGAGCATTTGATCTCTGACCAAGACATTTGTTGCCGTTGTCTAGTTTTCATTTTGTACTGCTAATATAACTGGATTCTTTTGGATATGAAGTCTTGCTGGCTTGCTTTTTGCCAAGAATCACAGAGACTGAGGCCCTGGTGATACAAGTTTTGTTCTGCAAGTTCTCATTTTCTCCTTTTCCCTTATTTTTCATTTCCATCTCTTCTGATCAACCTGCATATTCTTTCCTTAAAAAACTCACAGATTAGGATGGTATGAGTTAGCTGGGCTATGCTGATTTATTTTGGGTAAGAGTTAGCCTGCTGTGGAAGTCCACAGCTGGCTGGGAGAAGTCTGCCAGTCTGGCATTTTTGAGTAATAAGTCTCCTGGTTGAGTTTACCTTCTCAATCTTAGAACTACAAAGCCCACACAGGTCTTTAGATCAGAAAGTTGAACTTGTCTATTGAAGGTTTTGGTCCTTCAGTGTTCACGCTGGGGACTTCCTTTTGGATAGTGACCTCGTGAGTATTCCCCCAGACATTTGTTCATGGAGGCACCTGCCCTTCATTTTGCATAATGTAGGCAAAAATGTATGTGAAGGCATGGTTTGATATTTTCCTCATTTTCCCACAAGATGGCACACTTTTCTTATGATAACTCTACAGTGCATGCTAAAACACGTAAGAGTAATGCTTTCTGCATGTGACAGTAATACAGCAAATTAACTTACTCTGTAGAAGTCCATTGCTTTATTTTGCTCATAATTAGTTGATTTGACCTGGCTAGTTGTCTTAGAGAATCTTAGCTTCTCTCTTAACTTCCTGTTCTCCTCTCATCGCTTCCTTTCCCAGCCCTCAGAAGACCCGTGTCCATGCCATCACAAGGTAGGCTTCCCACAGGCTTGAACTTCACTGTGTTATGCTTGAAGAACACATTTTGGGAACTGTGTTCTTTAGCCTGATGACCACTTTATCTTGTAGGTAAAGGACAAACCATTTCTGGTGTTCAATGAGGCGAATACTTTGAGCTCCATACTGAGCACAGGGAGAAGAGCAGATACAAAGGTGTTTCTCATCAAAATATGTTTAGAAAATTCAGAGTTAGTTTCTGGGGTGTTTTGGTTTTGGTTTGGGGTTTTTTTGGTGCGAAACGTGCCACCAGTTATCCCTTATTTGCCATCTGTGGCAATGTACTTGACATACCCCAGGCTTACTGACAAACTAGTTACAATCTGCACAGGAAGAGGTTGTCATCCAATATTTTTACCAATGATCTATGCACAGTTTGGTTGACAGAATTGGAAATTTGTTTGAGGTATGTGCTACTTTAAACAAAAACAGATTTGAAATGTCTTTTAGTTTCTGTTATGAAGCATCCATCAGAGTTGTTTCTTTCTGGCTTAATACACTTTGAACCACTCCATTAACAAAACTTATGGTATATGGTCATAGATCAACCATGGACTGGATGCTAGACAATTTAGATGTCTTTCTTAGAAATTGTGGCCAAGGAAGGAACTTCACAGCATGAAATGCCTGGCTTGGCTTAGTCTTAAAAATTTCAACAATAAGCATTGTGCTAGTGACATCAAAATGCCTACAGGAACTTTCAGAAGCTATTTTTCCCTTTGGAATAGGAGAAAAATAGTCTGCATGTTTCATAGGGATAGTGAGTCTTTGACACCTTTCTGGACAAGTTATTAACCAAAGTCATGCATGCTGAGTAGCCCTGTTACACCAAATACAGAACCCTGCAACACTGTCAGTGTTCAAGAGCGAGCTGTTAAAACCCCCAACCCCTCTACTTACATAAAGAGTTTATACCATTTTTCCCCTCCTCTAAAGAAAGACTTAATTTTCCCTGACAAAAAGAGTCAATTATATTCAGTGAGAAAGAACTATCTTCGATCTTAAAGTCTATCTTAAGTCTTAAAAAGAAGTCTTAAGATGTTTAGGTGGAGGGTTGGTTTGGTTGCTTTCTTTAGTATTTTTATGTAATGGAGGTGGCCAACCAGCATGGCGCAACCTTTTTTTCCTGCATAGCTCTGTCTCTATATTATGTAATTAAACATAATGCAAGGTATGCTTCTGCTGTACACACTCCTTATAAGCTGGACATATATCTCTGTTTTTAATATGTGGTAAATGGCCCTACAATTTCATTCTGTTGTACAGAAAAAATAAAGACAGACCTCATTGATATCTATTTAATAGAAATAATCATAAAATTAACTGCTAGCCTACCTTATTAACTTAGATTAAATATTTTCTATCATATGATTGCAGCATCATAAACATACTAATAAATCTATGTGATTGCTACATAGGATTATAGTAACCAAATCAGATGTAAGGAGAGACAGAAAGAGGGAGTTAATGTTATAGGACCCTACCCAGTGCATAAGTATATTGAATCAATATGTTCAGTAGCTGGAGGAGAAGGACCTGGGAAAAGCAGCCAGCTGATCAGTTACTCTCCTACTGTCTGCAAGTCTTTTTTTTCCTCAGAACTGGTAACAAACACGCAAAAGGAGGCTCACCGTCAGTGCTACTTGTAGCACTGTTTTTCTTTTCTTTTTTTCTTACACACCTTTACCTTGTCTTTTCTTCCTTAAAGTTTGCTAAGGATGTTTTTTGGAACAAAATACACGCCGACCTGCTGCAGCAGGTTGCACTGTTAGAGACTCAGCGCTGCTCCTCACTGGGTGGGAATGTCCCGTTCCTTTGCCTCTGTCATGCCACTGCATCCTGTCTCCCAGGCAGAATGACTATAGGGCATAATCATCTATTCAGAAATATGTTCTAACTTAAAATCCTATTATGTCAGAATTCACATGACTTATTTCTCATGCTCCATTACAGGCCAAGCTCCTTTACCCCACCCTGTATTTCCTCTAGGTCACTGCTGATTCATCTCAAAGCAAGCAGCAAGCTAGGGACCTGCAGCACCATTGGCAGAGGCAAGTTCATTTTGAATTGACTTCAAAAAAAGTTTCAGCTGAGTTCAGCAAACCAAACATTCTAATTTGGGAACATCAACACTTGATTTCAGTCAAAAATGTTAAAGCAAAATATGTCAACTTTCCAAAATATTATTTCAAAACCATCATAAAATATCAGCAATTCCTCTGGAATGGAAATTGTGATTCACAGTCCAGTCTATCTATAGGCAAAGGGAATCAGTGTGTGAATGAGATAGAAAAAGACCTGAGCAAAATCAAGGGAAGGAATATTAAAGAGCCCTGCTGTTCAAGCCCTCCACTACTGAAGGTCAACTATGGAAGACAGTGTCAAAGCCACCAACTGATTGTGCATAATGCCACATGATAAGATAATGTCAGCAGTCCAGGTTTTAATAGTCTCTGGCACTTACATAAGCATGAGCCACCACCATACAACCCCTCTGAATATTTTTTGAGGTAAATGATAGTTGTTGAGCAGCCTAAGAGAGATGCAACATCCCTCCCTCACCCTCACAAGTCTGCCAGCCAGGCAGAAGTCAACGGGACAGGGAAGTGTTGGCCTTTGTTGATTGCTCCAGAACAGTCTAATCCTTGATCTTGCTAAATTGTCATCTTCTGACTCACTGCTTGTATTTTCTTGGGGTTTTATAGATTTTCCTTTTGGTGTTTTTGTCTCAAGTCTTTGGGTGACTATAACTGACCGAATAATTCCATGTCTGTCTCTGTTCCAACCTTTGTTCTGTTGCAAGGCTTTGGCTTACGCATTCACTCACAGACCAGCCATGACTTTTTTCTTTCAGAGAGCTGAGCCAACTTCACAGACAAAGGAGTCTCACCGAACTGGGCCCTGTCTCCCCCAGTCCATTGGTAAGCACTAAAGCCCCTAAAGCAACACTGGACTGGCTTATGCCCAAGCTGTTGAAGACTAGCAGCTCACAGCCTCTAGAGCACACTGGCTAGGTGCATGCTGCCTAAGCCTTGGTCTATATTGTCCCTCTGTTGTTGCCCCTGTTGGCCTTGTATGCATGTAAGCTTTCAGTCCTGTGTCCAAAGTGATGAAAGGGTGGTGATGCAGCCAACAACGAGTCCTCCTCACAGCACGCTAAAGGTGTGTTGTGTATCCTGATGTATGCCAGGGCATATGTGAGGCCACACATATCTGCAGTGTGCTGGAGTGTGCTGGAGAAGGAAATCAAAGTTGTTCTGGATCATGTCCAATCTCTCTAACAGGAAAAGACCTAAAGCAAATGATCCTGCCAGTTGCACCCTACCTTTCTTCTGAAGGAAACAAATTGACTCAGTCTAACTGTCAACCAGGGAGTGAACAAGCTTGTATGCAATATCAAAAAGCAGAGGACAAGGATCCTCTGATGAAACAGTGTGGACATATCCCAAGAGATTCTTTTTCAGAGCTAGGTATTCGAAACAGGTCTTCTGAGGTCACAAACCTCAGATTACTTCTTCCTTTTTCCAGTCTTCATGGAAGATGGAGAGAGGTGGGGATGAGAGTCCATTTAAAACTTATTTTGGCTATCAGTTTAAAATAAAGGACATTCAGAAGATGCTTTTGACTCTTGCACATATAATTTCAGGAATACTTTCATCCCTCACCTACTGTTTCTATCCCACCCCGTTTCTAGACCCAGGAGAGAGAAGCGTGTCAATAAGCAGTGACATACTATGGAACTCAGAGAAAAGAGCGTATGAAGCTATGGCCACCCATTTTTTTCTCTACGTAATGAAATGGAAATAAATAGTGGGATAAAATTTTTAATACAGGCATCAGTGAAACAGTTTATGACCTCCTGCTTTGCATCTGTGGCAAGGTCATGTGAATCAGTAGTTACCTTCCTGCTACTACATGATTTTTCCCAGCAAGCTCTGGAGGAGAACAGTGGCTGTGGAGAGGGTAATATGCCATTTTTAACTTTCCTTTTGAATTTAAGAGAGGTTGTTGGGGGTTTTTTTAAGTCAACTTAAACAATCTTTCCTTCCTGCTCTTCTTCATTCTAATCACTTGGGATTTAAATGTATTCAAGTCATGGAGAGATAAAAGAATGAATGTGATTGTAATATCATGTCTCCTGTCTCTCAAGCACAAGCAGTGAGCTTCCTCCTGAGCAAGGTTATTATTTTCAGGGTGGGGAAAGATAGGGAGAGATTTCATTTTCTTGCATAGGGGACCTGTCAGGCACACTGAAAGCCCCTGTGTTCCCATAACCCCTGGACTCCAGCTCTGCACACACTGCTAGTCCTTGTCATTTTCCCATGCCGCTGCACTGCAATCTCCTTTCTGATTTCATTCTGTACCTACCCAAGCCCAAGGAAAGAAAGACTGTGTAGGACAACAGCAAGACTGGCCTTTGCAGTAGGCAGCACTCACTGCTGTGAAGAAACACACTTTTCCATAGTACCTTTTCCTTGGTTACCAGCCTGCCTTTTCAGTGAACCCTTGGCCATCCAAGGTGACTGTGAGAGGCAGCCCCTCAACTCCACCTGAGAAGCTGCATCATCTTGTGGGGCTGGTTCCCACCAGGGCCAGGGAAGCAGAGTTGGGCTAGGGGCTTTCCTGATGAATCACTGATGCCAGCTCCAGTGGGAGGAGGGAACAGTGGGCTAAATGAGCCAGTGAGTTCAAGAGGAGGAGCAGGGTGAAAGGAGCAACTGTTAACATCTGCTCTCAGGAATACCAAACATAGAGTTGTAGGGTTTCATCCAACATGGTGGGTAGCAGGGGCTTCAATTTTTGCAGCCTTCAATTGTATCTATGACATTGGACCTGGTAATTTCTCTGCAGCTGGGGGAAGCCAACCTCCAGACCACGGTGGGGTGGCTCTGTACGTCAAGGAGTGCTTTGATTGTATAGAGCTCGATGATTGTCATGAAGGGGTTGAATGCTTATGGGTAAGGATGAGGGGGAAGGCCAACAAGGCGGATATCCTGCTGGGGGTCTGTTATAGAACACCCAACCAGGGCGTAGAAGCCGATGAAGCATTCTACAAGCGACTGGCAGTAGTCTCACAGTCGCAAGCCCTTGTTCTTGTGGGGGACTTCAACTTACCAGATGTCTGCTGGAAGTATAACACAGCCAAGAGGAAACAGTCCCGGAGGTTCCTGGAGTGTGTGGAAGATAACTTCCTGATGCAGCTGGTAAGCGAGCCTACCAGGGGAGGTGCCCTGCTTGACCTACTGTTTACGAACAGTGAGGGTCTGGTGGGAGAAGTGAAGGTCAGAGGCCGTCTTGGGCTTCGCGACCATGTAATGATAGAATTCCCAATTTTTAGCCAAGTAAGGAGGGGGGGTCAGCAAAACTGCTACCATGGACTTCCTGAGGGCAGACTTTGGCCTGCTCACGACACTGGTTGAGAGGGTCCCTTGGGAGACGGTCCTGAAGGGCAAAGGGGCCCAGGAAGGCTGGACCTTCTTCAAGAAGGAAATCTTGAAGGCGCAGGAGCAGGCAGTTGCCATGTGCCGTAAGAAGAGCCGGAGGGGAAGATGACCGGCCTGGCTGAACAAGGAGCTTTTGCTGGGACTCAGGAAGAAAAGGAGAGTTTATCACTTTTGGAAGAAGAGGCAGGCAACTGAAGAAGAATATAAGGATCTCGTTAGGCCATGCAGAGAGAGAATTAGAAAGGCAAAAGCCCAGCTAGAGCTCAACCTGGCCACGGTCGTGAGGGACAACAAAAAATGCTTCTATAAATACATTAACAACAAAAAGAGAGCCAAGGAGAATCTCCATCCTTTACTGGATGCGGCGGGGAACATTGTCACCAAGGATGAGGAAAAGGGGTACTTAATGTCTTCTTTGCCTCAGTCTTTAATAGCCAGACCAGGTATCCTCAGGGTATCCATCTCCCTGAGCTGGAAGACAGGGATGGAGAGCAAAATAGTCTCCCCACGATCCAGGAGGAAGCAGTTAACAACCTGCTATGCCACCTGGATGCTCACAAGTCTATGGGGCCTGATGGCATCCACCCAAGGGTGCTGAGGGAGCTGGCGGAGGAGCTTGCCAAGACACTCTCCATCATTTATCAACAGTCCTGGTTAACAGGGGAGGTCCCAGACGACTGGAGGATTGCCAATGTGATGCCCATCTACAAGAAGGGCCGGAAGGAGGATCCAGGGAACTACAGGCCTGTCAGCCTGACCTCAGTGCCGGGGAAGATTATGGAGAGGCTCATCTTGAGGGCGTTCACGGGACACGTGCAGGATAACCAAGGGATCAGGCCCAGCCAGCACGGGTTCATGAAAGGCAGGTCCTGCTTGACCAACCTGATCTTCTTCTATGACCAGGTGACCTGCCTAGTGGATGAGGGAAAGGCTGTGGATGTTGTCTACCTGGACTTCAGCAAAGTCTTTGACACTGTTCCCCACAGTATTCTCCTGGAGAAGCTGGCGACTCGTAGCTTAGACAGGTACACTCTTCGCTGGGTAAAAAACTGGCTGGATGGCCAAGCCCAGAAAGTTGTGGTGAATGGAGCGAAATCCAGTTGGTGGCCGGTCACAAGCAGAGTCCCCCAGGGCTCAGTTTTGGGACTGGTCTTATTTAATATATTTATCGATGATCTGGATGAGGGGATCGAGTGCACCCTCAGCAGGTTTGCAGATGACACCAAGTTGGGAGGGAGTGTTGATCTGCTTGAAGGTAGGAAGGCTCTGCAGAGGGATCTGGACAGGCTGGATCGATGGGCCGAGGCCAACCGAATGAAGTTCAATAAGGCCATGTGCCGGGTTCTACACTTTGGCTACAACAACCCCAGGCAACGCTACAGGCTTGGGGACGAGTGGCTGGAAAGCTCCCCCACAGAAAAGGACCTGGGGGTGTTGATTGACAGCCGGCTGAATATGAGCCAGCAGTGTGCCCAGGTGGCCAAGAAGGCCAACGGCATCCTGGCCTGTATCAGAAATAGTGTAGCCAGCAGGAGTAGGGAGGTGATCGTGCCTCTGGTGAGGCCACACCTCGAATACTGTGTTCAGTTTTGGGCCCTTCACTACAAGAAGGACATTGAGGTGCTGGAGCGTGTCCAGAGAAGGGTGACGAAGCTGTTGAGGGGTCTGGAACACAAGTCTTATGAGGAGCAGCTGAGGGAACTGGGGTTGTTCAGTCTGCAGAAGAGGAGGCTGAGGGGAGACCTTATCGCTCTCTACAACTACCTGAAAGGGGGTTGCAGAGAGGTGGGTGTTGGTCTCTTCTCCCAAGTGACTAGTGACAGGACAAGAGGAAATGGCCTCAAGTTGCGCCAGGGGAGATTCAGACTGGATATTAGGAAAAAGTTCTTTACTGAGAGAGTGGTGAAACACTGGAACAGGCTGCCCAGGGAGGTGGTGGAGTCACCCTCCCTGGATGTATTCAAGGAGCGTGTGGATATGGCATTGTGGCATGTGGCTTGATGGGCATGGTGCTGTGTGGTGTGGGTGGGTTGTTTTGGTGTGGGTTGTGGTGTGTTTTGTGGGGTTTTTTTGTTTGTTTGTTTGTTTGTTTTCTGGTTGGACTTGATGATATTACAGGTCTTTTCCAACCTTAGTGATTCTGTGACCACCTTGCTGCTTTTAATAATGTAATATAAGAAAAAAATCTCTTTGTGATAGGATTTTAGAGACAAAATGCTTGAACACAGAGTGATCAGCTACTTTACCTCAGGCCAATTTGCAGGGTGGAGAGTTAGGTCCATGCTGAGATCTAGTTTTGACCACTGAAAGGCACTTAATGGAGCAACTACACTCTGCCAAGCTGACGAAATAAGGAAGTCTCAAGTTAAGCTCATGGAGCATGAATGATGCATTGGCATTGTCAGCTTGGTAGAGCATCCAGAGTACTAAATTAAATACTAACTTTCGAGGCAGAAAGGAATATGAAACCTGATTTCAGAGTGTAAAACATCATTTAATGTGGTGACTAAATTAATTACTTCATTTTACAACTGGGAAGACCTCACTGGGTAACCTCATTTTATCTGAGTTTTCAAGTGCAGGCACCATTCACTCAGACAAATTCTTTGTAGGCACATTTGGGCAATGCTGTAGCAAAAGATAAATGGATGTAGTGGATGGGTGGCCACTTGGCAGCACAGGAACTCCTGTCCCAAATGAAGAGCTCCAGATTCACACTGTCACAGCAGCACCTCATAGAAAAATCAAGTATCATTGGAGCACTGAAATGTCAAATCACATTTAGAGTACTATGTTACATCACGGATGGTTGTTAATTATTATTAATGCTACGTTTATCTGGAAGGAAGATGTGTTGATAGATACCTTCAAGAAATTTTTGCAAAAGCCAGCTGTGCTGAGTTGAGTTGCATAAAGTTAATATTATATGAAGCTTGTTATTTGGCACTTGTATATTGAGTGAAACAGACCACACCCAAGTGCCATCATGATTTTTCAAGTGTGACTCCAACTTTGAGAGGAAGAAGACTAAAATTTTGTCAAACAATAACCATGTCATCACTTTTTGACATTGTCGTGAACAATAATGGCTAAACAATGTTGCATTGGGCATACAAAACAGCACTTTCATACTTACAGAGAGAATAGATTGCCTAAAGATGGTAATTTAGTAAGATAAATTTGGATCTCAACTAAAGGACACCAGAATAACATAAATGCTAATACTTATCTCTGTGGATTTTACCTTTGAAGAATACACTTCTGATTTCTCTTTCCCTCTATAAGCTGAGGAATATGCATTGCCATATAGCTTCTTATTGTTCCCATCGGACGCTCAGTCTGAGAGCTGTTCTAACTAGGATTATAGGGAAGCTAAATTAAGTTTTACATTCAAGAATATATTCCAACTGGTTTTTTTCAAGTAGTCTTTCTAGAACCAAGCCAATCAAAGAGAAAGGAAAAAAAAAGGTTTTGGCATAGCAACAAACACTTTGCATTGTAACATCCCTCATGTAGTAATCTAGACCACAGCCCAAATGCCAATCCAGTCTTTTACTGTCCAAGTGGGGAAAATTTAGTAGTACCACAGAAGCCATGGTGAAAATCTTATGAAAGGGAGAATATCTCATGTGCTGAAGAAGGTAAAGTTGCTCTGGGCTTTGAAATTGTTTATAGGGTTTTTTAATATTAGAAATATCAAAGATAATGCAGCAATTTCTCTCTCTCTGCTGCTGTAAGGTGGAATATCAAAATATATCAATGTCCTGCCTACAACTTTCTCATTCCTGAAACTCAGGTCAGTTCCGTGTCTGTCAGTGAACACCTTTATGTTTCATGACTAGCAATGGTAAATAACTCCATATTTCTGTTCCATGGTAATTTTGAAATTTTGAGCATACAAAGTTACGTATCAAAACGAAATACGTTGTGATATTTCCTATGAAAAGGAAACTTCTTTTAAATTCCAGAGAAATAATATATTTTTTTGTTTTGAAATGGAATTGAAGTCAAGTTTTGTGCTTTCTTGCAGAGCACACACTAGAGCAAAGAGACTAGCTACTGCAGTTTGCCTTTGACATCCTTCTTGAAAAGTCAAGGTTTGACCACCAGGGCTGTATTTTTTCTGTTCTGTTTCCTTGATGAGAGTTTGTACCACTTCCTTTCCTCCGCCATTACAGTCAAAGATTAATAATGGTGATGTTAGCAATAGATAATTAGCAGTCTTTGGGTTTGGGGTTTTTTGGTTTGTCTTGGTGAGGGTTTTTGCTTCCAATAATTGTTTTAAATTCGATAATTGTACATTTTCTCATTCACTTAAAAAAAAATAAGAGAAGAGCCTGAGGTGTTTTTTATTTTACATGAATGTGTAGCCCTAGACACTGTCACTTAAAATCAATATGCTGGAAGAAGAAGAAGAAGGAAGGTAGAAAAACAAATAATGAAATAATCTAGAAAGAGAGATGGATGGCAAGGCATAGTGAAGGCCTTACGTTACAAAGTCACATTTATTTTGGGCAGTTATGACTAGCCCTTTGCTGAATAATAGGATAGGAGGGAAAACGGGGTTTCTCCTGGCTCTGTGGTGTTGACAGGCAGCAGTTACAGTTCTTGGAGATGTATAATCTGGAACTGAAAGTCAGAATTTTCAAGGATATAATTAAACTGAGCAATTAGTCCCAAGGCAAATACCTGGCTCCTCATTGCTTATTATATATTCGTCCAGCTCCCACCTTTCCTTGTGCAAAATCAGAGATTCAATTCTTTATTATAATTGCAATGGACCCTTGATTTAATCAGCATTCACATGGATTACACAAGGACAATGACAATCTCAAACGTGTTGAGTATTTTGGCCTCAATCTGGCAAAATCATCAAGTGGAGTCATTACTTCCAGCATGGACATGGTTTCCCGGAAATAAGCACGCTGCTCCTGCGCATAAGACGTTTGCTGGTTTGGAGTCAGCAGCCTTCAGAAGAGTGCCAGGCAAGCAAACAGAAGGGGAAGAGAGCGAGAAGCAAGCACAGTGACTGGGATTACTGCATAAAACAGCAGTCACTGTGGATTCAGGAATTGGGGAGGCCATCTACCACCAACTGATGACTTGATCACTCTCTAGCCTTTGCTGTATGATTTTGGAAAGCATGTATTTTTTTCGCAGTTTCTGATCTGCTTCCCAGAAAGTTTATTGCAAATCTGGACACTGGGACTAGACATACACTCTCAATGCTCTACGGTACTGGAGATATCCTCCCAAGGGTGTCATATATGTCATGGGAGCACAAACCTACGCCCTTATGGAGAGGTCACTGGAAGCCAAGCGAGGCATCCTATGGAGCCACAAATGGCAATAGACACATACGTGTAGGCAACTGAATTACACCCCTTACTTATCGTCACAGCAGGTAAGGGAAGTGCATCACATCCTGCTAGGTGCTCCTGGATGCTCGGTCAGTATACATATTTACTCATTAATGTTAATTTAGGTAACAAAACCTGCATGTGAAGAATTCAACATTCACCATCTTCACAGTGTGTAGGCTAACAGGACACTTTGCTGAATGCCAGCAGTTTACATTAAGATCTCTTTAAAGAGAGAATAACCTCAAACTTTGCTGTTGACCTACTGCATGGCCTCAGACAACTCTAGAAGGAGAATATAAAGGTCTTCTTTTCAGGAGGAAAGAGGAGAAAACAAACCCCAATCTTCTTATCTGGATGGCAGGAAGTAACACGAGATAAAAGTTGAGGTGAAGAAAAGTCAATGTACAATTACTGCAGAAATTAATAGGCTGGTTTAAACTACATCTTCCCCTACCAACTACCAACATTCATCTACTAACCCAAATGGCACCTGCAGGCAGAACTGTCTTTACAAAGATTTTATTTTACATAAGTTACCATGTTAGGTATTTCATAGGAAAAATATATCACAGAATCACAGAATCACTAACGTTGGAAAAGACCTGTAAGATCATCAAGTCCAACCATCAACCCAACACCACCATCCAACAACCACGTCCCGCAGTGCCACGTCCACACGTTCCTTAAACACCTCCAGTGAGGGTGACTCCACCACCTCCCTGGGCAGCCTGTTCCAGTGTTTCACCACTCTCTCAGTAAAGAAATTTATCCTAATATCCAGCCTAAACCTCCCCCGGCACAACTTGAGGCCATTTCCTCTTGCCCTGTCGCTAGTCACTTGCGAGAAGAGACCAACACCCACTTCTCTGCAACCCCCTTTCAAGTAACTGTAGAGAGTGATAAGGTCCCCCCTCAGCCTCCTCTTCTGCAGACTGAACAACCCCAGTTCCCTCAGCTGCTCCTCATAAGACTTGTGCTCCAGACCCCTCACCAGCTTCGTCGCCCTTCTCTGGAC
Organism: Gavia stellata; assembly: GCF_030936135.1. Taxonomy (NCBI): domain Eukaryota; kingdom Metazoa; phylum Chordata; class Aves; order Gaviiformes; family Gaviidae; genus Gavia; species Gavia stellata. The sequence goes on along the minus strand of NC_082597.1, from coordinate 66,020,161 downwards.
GCGCTCCAGCACCTCAATGTCCTTCTTGTAGTGAGGTCCCCAAAACTGAACACAGTATTCGAGGTGCGACATCACCAGCGCTGAGTACAGGGGCATGATCACCTCCCTACTCCTGCTGGCCACACTATTTCTGGTACAGGCCAGGATGCCGTTGGCCTTCTTGGCCACCTGGGTACACTGCTGGCTCATATTCAGCCAGCTGTCGACCAACACCCCAAGGTCTTTTTCTGCAGGGCAGCTTTCCAGCCACTCATCCCCAAGCCTGTAGCGTTGCGTGGGGTTGTTGTGACCCAAGTGCAGGACCCGGCACTTGGCCTTGTTGAACCTCATACAATTGGCCTTGGACCATCGATCCAGCCTGTCCAGATCCCTCTGCAGAGCCTTCCTACCCTCAGGCAGATCAACACTCCCACCCAACTTGGTGTTGTCTGCAAACTTGCTTTTTGTCCCTGCTGAAAATTAAGTAAAAATGCATAAAATTCCTTGAGACTAGAAATATTCCTACAGGAAAGTTTGCTAGGTAGCCTACTTGCAGAAAGAAACTCTAAAAAATTTTGACATGATTTGAAATTATTTTTCATCATTTGACAAGATTTGAAATTCTTTGAGTAATCTTTTCACAGCACTCTTAAATCCTGGCCTGACTGTAAAACACAGCTCTGTACTGGTGAAGACAAACTAGTGAATTGCCAATGAAGTACAAGCATAGGCAGAAGTTGGGCTAAGGACCTGCAGCAAACTAACAGTGGGAAAATCAAATGTGAGTTATCTGAGGTGTTGTTATTCACAAAGATGAGGATTTCTGACTCTCTGAGAGTGACATTACCCTACAAAGCCACAAAAGAGAATGAATAGTTTCATTGAGGTCTCAGCCAATGTGGCACAAGAGGTTCCCATGCCACAGAGCTGAGATTTTGTGGGTGTCTACTTAGGTTATGAATCTGCTGGAAAGAGAGAAGAAATCACACAACTAGGGCTACAAAGGCAAAGGAAGACTTTTTCTGTCTGTTTCTAGAGTGTTTCACTGTATAACCTTTATGCTTCCACTTCCAAAAGGAAATAGGGTCCAATCTGGCTCTGTCAGTGACCATTAAAAATAATTTGATTCTAACCTCTGCTACTGTCCTGCCTAAAAATGAGTGACAGACTGACTGACAGAAGAGAAAAAATGCATAGGACTTTGAACTGCAGCAATCATTACTGCACCAATATTAACTAAAGATGAAACTAGCAGCACTGAGAAACACAGAGAAAATTGTGAATAGGCTGATGTAGGTATGAATTGTGCCACAGATCTAGTGAGCATCCTAATAAAGGTACACACAGCTGAGCCACAGACTAATGCACAGTTACCTAAAGGCAGTAGAATTGAAAACAATCAGCAGATACAGCCCAGCATACCCAAGTCATTATGGTAATTTCACAAAATTGGCTTAAATTAGAAGGGAAGGATACACAATCACAACTCTTTCTTTCTTTCTTTTGGGAGAGCGAAAGAGTACTGCCTTATTGCACTTGCCATTTCCAAGCCTGGTTAAGGAAACTCCCTCTTCTACAAAGGGTGAAGACCATGAGTGTATTTTCACACCAGAGTGGTATCTCACTGTTACATACAATGCCTGCTCCTTGAAGAAGAGTAGTCAGGATATGCTACATAAGCTAATTCATATCTCAGTCACACATTTCAGTCCAGCAGTCTGTCCAGTCATCCTGGCCTGAGGTAAACAAAACCAGAGTCTGTTGGAGTGAGCAGCTGCAGAGAAATCCATAGACAGATGTGTGCATGCAGCAATGCTCCCCACTATAGCCTGTGCTGCATTGCTCTGGGTTGTTTTGCTGGGATGCAGCTTGAGTGGATTTCTGCATAATTTATCTTGTGAGATAGCTATACAATGGGAGGCCTTTGCATGTCAAACTCTTTTCAGGAGGAGTTCAAAACTCTATTATAGAATAATGCTTCTTTCATCATTTTTTCCTATCACCTCAAGTTTGAGGCAGGGCCTAGTGTCCAACAAGATGCATGTCACAGGAGTGGGACAGCAAAAAGGCAGGGAAAACCTATCTTATGGGCATTGGTGGAGGGAAATCTGGAGGCAGATTCAGCCTGCTGACAGAGTTTACCTTTAAAGAGATCGGAAGTGTTTGATTAGAAGGCTGGATGACTGGATCAATATGATCAAGTCAGCAAGTGGTCCAGAGCGTTACATAGAAGAAGACAGGAGAGAAAGAACAAGTGACTCAGAACCACAGCAATCTTTGTTAAGACACAGGAGTTCCAGCCACTGTCCTGAGCCAACTGCAAGCCAGCACCATGTGACCCAGGCTGCTGGTCAGTCACCAATTGTCACAGCAGCAGCAGTTGACTTTAAAGCCTTGTATGGGTACCAGCACCTATTTCTTATGGAGACCTTGGGTATAGCTGGGATTTTTGTTTGTCTCGCTCTCAGGAGGCTGCTTATACCTGTCCCTGTTGCTTTTGTCCATTTAAGGGCCAGGGAGAGAAAGAATGCACATTTCCCAACTATTTTCTCCTGCCAGTAACTGTATATATATAAGCTTTGCTTCATAGCAGTGTTACTTTGAAATTTGAAGATGCCAAGTCTAAGCAATCTGACCTTCTAAGGGAAGCAATATTTTATATTGTGGTTACTGGTGTCTCTCAGTCTTCATTGCAGAGCACAGCAGTGTTTTTGATTAAAGGTAAGCATTGCTGCTGGGGACTGAGAAATTATTAGTTCTTGGGAGCAACTTAAAAGCTTTTACTCAAAGTCCATGAACTAAACAGAAAAATTTCCAGGTGATAGGCATCACTCCAGGTGTTAGGCATGCTGATGACTTACCATCTTCAGATGTGTCCTGCCCTGTCCTCAGCTCTTGCAGAGGCTGAAGGTAAGACCACAACAAAGTATTTAGTAGTGAATCAGTTGCTGATATGTTGATAAATTGAGATTTCTCCATAACAAAACTTCATTGTCACTCTACAGGGCATTACTCTGTTATATCGTGACCTTTGAGACAATTTGAGTACACCTGTACTCATGTGTCCCCTCAGTCTTCTAGATGGAACAGAACCAGGGAGGCACTAAGAAAAAAGTGACAGAGAGGCATTAACTTCTTTGATGCATGCATCTTCGAGGCCGGGCCAGAGAAAGCTCGTAAGCACCTTTAATTGCTCCAAGCTAGGCACAGTGGAGGCTTGTTCTTTCCAAAGTTGCCCATGCTGAGTTGTTCTTTTTTCCCCCCTAACAGAAAGAAAGTGTTGTTCATCATCAGTGTTGTTCATTGTTACTGGTACAAAAGCTCATCTCAGAGCTCTGGCAGCTTTTGCAACGTTATCAGAAATTTTCACGTAACTGGTACTTGGTTACATAAGGTAGAACTGTCAGAGCTACAATAGGAACAGTGAAGTTTTTAAAGCACAGAGAACTCTGGGATATGGGCTCTTTTGACCTCCTTTATATAGTGTAGTCTCACCTAATAGAGTTTTTTTGGGTCTAGACAGAATGGCTTAAGACATTACCAGGCTGGAGATTATGAGATGTTGTGAAGGATCACACAAGGACTCCTATTCCATTTCAGAGTAATAGCAGGTAGATGACTAGCAAGGGCAAGTCATAACCCAGGTGACTTTGCAATGAATTGGATTAGAGTCATTTGCAGACCTTCTTTATGAAGGAGAAGGGAACTTCATGTTGAGAGGCTAAGGAGCACAGATGCAGTCACTTCTTACACCTCTGCAGCTACTCCTGAAATGACTGTGTTATCACACCCCACCACATACTCTATTCAGGCAATAAAGCAACTGCAAATTACACAGCAGCTTCACCACCAGCTGCTTTGCGCTCCCACGTGACAGGGTACTGCTGGGAGTTCACTTCACTGGCTGCTGTGTACTATTGACTTTGCCCTACCCAGTGGCTTCCACTCTTAGAAGGGAGTTTAAAAGATTTAGAAACTAACGTATCAGCAAATCCCAAGAAATACTGACAAGTGTCTGTCATATTTAAGATGTAAAATGCATCTTGCCAGGCTTTTTGAAGTGCTCAAATATGAGCATTTTATACTTAAAAAAGAAAAGGAAGAACATTTCATTTAAAAATGTGTGGGCTGGTACCCAAAAGCTGAGAAATAAATCATTGTGCTATTGTTGTAGTTCTCCTCAGACCCAGGAAATTCAGAGTGTAAGCTGTATTTAAAAAGTTAACAAATTTTCATATAGAAATATAAGGTAAGACATTTAAACAACTTTAACTCAAACAACTGTATAGAAGTATTATTCAAAGCATTATTCAGGGAAAGTGTATTTTTCCTCTAGAAATAGCTTCTTGGAATATATTTTACCTCCTCTGGAAGCACAAATATTGAAGCTTTTTAATCATAGTCAGTGGTGTTTATCATCACTTTGGTGATGAACAATCACCTTGAATTCCAAATGATCCAGGTCTTCTGTCTGTTTCTCATATCAGTCTGACATAATTAAGCCTGCAGAGTGATGGAAACATGGCATTCTGCAGTTATTGTCTTTAAAGTAATCCCTGTTTACCCTGAGAAATAAAATTTAAATCATGTCCTTTCTGGTATACACAACGTCGCCTATAATAAGAGGCTCCGCAATCACAAGAGAGTAAACAAATCTGGTCATGATGGTTAAGCAGAGAAACCAAGCTTCCAACTTCAGCTTTGTGGCTCATCTTCATTTCCCCAAACCATTCTAAATACAGAAAAAGGCGTGAAGTTACCAACATGCTGAAAAAAGAAGCCCTCAAACCTCCAAGTCAAAAGAAGCTACAAAATAATTCAAGCAGCCTTGTGACTCCTCTTCCAGCCTAGCCTAACCTAGCCCAACACATTAATAGTTGGGTTTCTTAATACTGTATGTTTTGCAACTACACTGGGACAATAGCGTAAGAAAGACACAAGTTACAAAGCAGTGTGCAGCAATGGGAAACAACTTAATTTTTTGAATAATGTACTTAATAGGGCCAGCCAAGTGATGGAACTATAGCAGGCACAGTTTCTTGCAAGTGTTTACTTTTGACAAGTCAAGTGTTTTCATGAAGACAAATTGTGTCGAGCAGCATGTTCAGCCCACATACTTGTCTATTCCCTGAGGATATGAGGGCTGGCCTTGATATCCAAACAAGGTCAAGGGAAAATTTCCATCTCTTTGCACTACCTTACTGCCTTTAAAAAAAAGAAGAGAAAAAGAAGCAGATGGAATGTGAGACAGCAGAGAGTTCCCAACAACTGGGGCCTGTGTGGCTTTGACTTGGGCCAGTGAAGGTCAGATATGCAGGCCTGAAGAGTCCTTTCTGTGCAGCCTGGGTTTTCTGGTTAGTGCTGCTGGAGCTAACTTGCCAGCTAGCTAGCAACCTCCGTTCAAGTTGAGGAACTCACAGAATGAGATCAGAGATTGCCAGAACAGACTCAGAGCTTTCAGCAGTAACATCAGATTGCCAAGGACATAGCTTGGGATGACATACCTAGGGTTATTGTAGCAAATGAGTGTTTATAATGCAATGTAGATGTACACACAAACACACAGCAGCCTCAAGAAAAATAGCGTGCATGATGTGTAGCATTATGCGTAAGATAGGTACTATTGCAATTGTGCTCTGTATAGCTGCATAAGATACAATGCAAATATTATATATTGCTTATAAAATAGCTTAAACTTCATAATCAATGAGAAACACTTCTCCTATTCTTATTCTAACATAATTTGCATCATAATAGAGCAGTGAGGCCTCAATCAGGAAAGTGACCCCACTGTACCAAGCACTGAACAATCCAGGGATAATAGCTCTTCCTTGAGTTCAATTTTATGTGCAGTGAAATGTTATAATCAGATCATAGAACCTATCAAATAAACCTGTGTTTAGAGAAAACAGTCTAAATATATTTTCATCAAAGCAATAGACTGCTCTTAAAACTTGCCTCACAAAAGGCAGGCACCAGCTAAATGAATCTATTGTCTGTGTAATGAAGCTGTCCGACACATTCTTTGGGATAATAGACTAGCACTCCCGGGTGAAAATCATAACACATTCTTATATGCAATAACACAGGGATAGCTGAACTAAAAAATGGCTCAGGCACTAAAGTGTTGGCCCTTCCCAGCCTCTTCCCTTGTTCTGGAAATCAGACTAGAGACTGCTCGATTTTCCCGGGCTCCAGGTAGGCTATAGGCAGAGAACCTTCCCACTGCTGTTTTCCTGTTTGGTTTTTTTGTTGTTTTTTTTTTTTTTTAATTACTTCTTTTTGCCTTTCCTTCATCTTTCTTCAGGACCTCCAGGGCTGCTTGGGCAGAGGGAGGGAAACAGCATCCTGAGATATTTCTTAGCAAGGAGGGGCCATGTGCTGGAATTTGGGATGGATGGGTGCATGCAGAAGTTGCTCCTCAGTGTGTGGGTTGTTTTTTACTTTCTTTCTAATAGCCAGACTATTTTAATCTTTTCAATGGTAATGGTGTGTGCAAGGAATGATTTTGTTGTTTATTGAAGCAGTTAAACCATAATTGCAAGGAGAGGGTAAAGGAAATGGCTTTTTCATATACTTCTTGGTATCATTTCTATGCTAATAATACTTAGATTGCTGTGTTTGAGAAAAGACATATATATATGTATATATATTTATATGGGGAAAAAAACACATTAGCAGGGCAGGACAGGTGGCTAAGGAGAGTGATGAAAGAAAAATGCCTGTCTTAGTCCGAGAGAGTGAGAATAGGTAAGACAAAACAAACTGCTGGCCTGACTAATTTCTTCCCTGGATACCTGACATGAGAAGAAGAGTTTTCTGTCTGTAGGTTCCAGAAATGTGAACAACAAAAGAAAAAGAGAAACTTGAAAAGAGCAAGACAACCTCTTAGTTCAAGCTACTGTTGTAACCTGTTAGTTATTTGTACATTTTTACTTACAGTAACTGCAAAGTAGTCAGACCAAACTTCAGAGAATAAACTCTAAGGTATTTCGTACGGGCCTTTTAACCTGGCTTACAAGTAGTGCTGCAATATCTCACAAGCCATTTGATATATGTGGATGTGAATACCATGTACAAAATGTAAGTAAGAAACAAATATTTCAGCGACCTGAGCTTGACTCTTCTTCCAAACAAGCCCATAGCTCTGGTGACACCACAGTGGGTACTTCAATGTACCCACCATATCTCTCATCTTAGACAAACTGCTGATGTGATTCCCTCTCATTAGGAGATAAAAAAGTAGTTGTGTTCTCTAGGGCAGAAGAGGCAGTAGTGAAGTAAGGAAAGATATTGAGTGCTATTCACATTCGTGAACTACTGGTTCCCATAAAAGCCAGCTGGAAGGTATGTGCTGGGACTATTGTTATTGTTGTCTTATTTCCGATTTTAGCCTGGAGCATTTCCCTGTGCTCCTTGTAACCTGCAAACAGAGAAGAGCTAGCAGCATCTGGCTACTTCTGCTGACAGTCAAAGCCCGTTTGACCAGCTCTAGCGACAAGTGACATGACCTAAACAGGAATCACAGAACAACCTCCGAGAAGTTTTGAAACCAGATCCTGACAAAAGATTCTGGGAATTAAAACTCTGGAAAAATAACTCCTTTTCTTTTTCTGATTTCTTTCTCCTGTTTCCCTGCTTGTGACTGTACTGTTGCACACAGAGAAGAGGAACTGATATGAAGTACCTTATATTTCAAATGTTCATGGATACATAACTCAGGTAACCAGATAGAATGATTCACTATTTATCATTTGCCATGTCCAAATGGCTGAATCCATCCATTGTTAAACAACAGCTATGTAACAGGAGAGCTGCATGAACAGTACCATAAGTAAACATATATCCTCAGGCTTTAAAATGAGAATTTTTTTTTTTTTTTTTTTTTGCGCATTGTAGAAATTTCTGCCTTTGGAACCTCAGGAAGTCAGAGGTATATGCAGATTGCCAGCAGGAGTAGGGAAGTGATCGTGCCCCTGTACTCAGCGCTGGTGATGTCGCACCTCGAATACTGTGTTCAGTTTTTGGGACCTCACTACAAGAAGGACATTGAGGTGCTGGAGCATGTCCAGAGAAGGGCAACGAAGCTGGTGAGGGGTCTGGAGCACAAGTCCTGTGAGGAGCAGCTGAGGGAACTGGGGTTGTTCAGTCTGGAGAAGAGGAGGCTGAGGGGAGACCTCATCGCTCTCTACAATTACCTGAAAGGGGGTTGTAGAGAGGTGGGTGTTGGTCTCTTCTCGCAAGTGACTAGCGACAGGACAAGAGGAAATGGCCTCAAGTTGTGCCAGGGGAGGTTTAGGCTGGATATTAGGATAAATTTCTTTACTGAGAGAATGGTGAGACACTGGAATAAACTGCCCAGGGAGGTGGTGGAGTCACCCTCACTGGAGGTGTTTAAGGAACGTGTGGACGTGGCATTGTGGGACATGGTTTGATGGGCATGGTGGTGTTGGGTTGATGGTTGGACTTGATGATCTTACAGGTCTTTTCCAACCTTAATGATTCTGTGATTCCAGAAACAATGAGGAAAATTCACAGAAGAATATCAATCTTTTCCTGTTCCTTCTCTCTGCTCTCCACCCTGGCAGGAACCTTAGCCTTCACTCTGAAGAGTCAAAAAGACTTCCTTTTCAGAGAACAAGAGAAAAAGAGTAAGCAATTCTTATCCTGAATGGCTTTACACTCAGCTGTCTCTGTGTCTGTGAAATGATGGGCAACTGTTCACTAGGTTGCAATTACATTACCTGAGAATTTCTACTTTGAACTAGACATAGTATATTTAAATCTAAACTCAAACCTTTGAACAGTCTCTTTGAAAGTAATAAGAAAAATTAGTAGTGTGACAGTGCATGCCCTTTACTGCAGTTTTGTAATTCTTTGGAGTCCATTGTTCCCAAATGACCTATTTATCTGCTTTGAGCTAGGAATGTGTACAAGATGTGGCAGGGTGGTGGCCTGATGGGAATGCTGATCTCAGAGAAGAACTTTTTTTCCCTTTGAGCTAACAAGAGTATTTGTATCTGCCTGTCTCCATGACTCATGCAGTGATTGTAAGTTATTCCCCTCTGGGAGCCAGAAGCTACCAGCTCATCTGTTTTACTGCATGCAGTAACTCACTTGCACTCTCCAGAAAGCTATTTTACATAAATAGCCCTGTTGACAAAGGTCCCATTTCAGGATTCTACATTGTTTTCAATGGGATATTTCATATTTAAAGTTCAATATTTGCTAAAGCACCTAGTAAAATAAGATTTAAAGACAGAATGACTGTCCTCTCCATCATTGTTTTGTTGCTGACTGCGCTTCTCCACTGTTCCTCATGTCCCCAGAGATGCTATCTTGGCAATGCTATCAATATACTTCCCTGCTTTCTTTTGTGGGTGGTATGGACACTCCTACACAGAGCTCTGTGTGCAGTTAGTAGAGTGGCAAAGTGAGAGGGAAAGCAGATCAGACAGAGACTTCAAAGCTCAATCATTTCCTCGTTTTTCTATTCTAGCAAATGACTGGTTTCAGTGACCGTTTCTGTATGGCAGAAAAGGAGCCAGCATAGAAGGTTGTGGTTGTTGCATGGCTCACCTACATCAGCAGGAAATACAGGCGCATCAGGCAATGTACCTCACTATCCTTTTTCTGACTGAGTCTGGTAGCAGGCATTCAGAGTAAAACAAAGACAAATCCAGAGGAAAGTTTTGTCTCTAAAGTCTTCCTGCTCTTGAAGGTAGGCCCATTGGGACTGGAAGTTATACCTGCATTTTTAGTAAACCTTTGATGTTTTCTCTTGGAATGAGCTTCTAGGAGATACTTTGACCAACCCAAACTCCACATACTCTGATTTACCCTACTTTGATACGCTATGTATGCTTTCCAGTATACATGGATTTGTAAGAGTGTAGAAATAGACAAGTCTTATTTTCTGTGAACCAGTCAAGATAGGGGTCATTTTGGCTACTAGCTCTCCAAAACCTAGGTGGCCCTGTCGCAGTGAGTCACAAATGACCATGAGAGGGGAGGGAAAAGTGGCTCTCCTGGAGCATGCTTCATTCTGTGACAGCAACCCAGACAGCTGAGATGCATCACTTCTCAAATGCATTCCTGGTCCTATATGCACTACTACCTAGAGCTCCAGACTGACTAGGTTAGCTGTCCGCATGTTAAATAGCAAGGGTAAAGGGAGATTAACCTCTCCTCAAGCAGAGTAAAGGGAGAGTAATCTCTCCTTAAGCAGTGGACACAGGGAGACCCTAAGTGACTACAAAAGAAAATACTTCCGTTTATAGATTTCATGTACTTATAATTACTTCCCTGGAAGTTCTTTAGCTTCCTAATCATTTTCTGCAGTGGTAAAAAGCATTTGGTCTACTACTTAGATTAGAAGTTTGGTATATATGCAAAGTGAATAGGATGTAAATCAACACAGCATGCAGTTCTTCCAGACAAACAGCCCTATGTAAAAGTAAGGAACTAATATAATTTTTGCTAACCCAGATTATTTTTGTGGTAAATCATCTTGGACCCTACAATTATATTTTAAAGACCAAAAAACCCCACCACTTTTAAAATTAATTTTCATTTGATTCCACTTCTTTCAGTAAAAAGTTCCATTTGAAAGAATTACTTGAAGACATTTCTAGTTTGAGCCCATCCAGTTGTAGATTCCTTGTCATGCAGAGTTTTATGTAACAGTAAAACTCAATTCTCCGTTACTGCTACACTTGTGCTTAGTTTGTCTTCCAGTACAAACTTTAAAGCAAATGCCAAGCAATTTGTTGGGATGACACAAACAATACAAATGAACCTGAAGTGAGATGTTCTTTATCAGCTGCTAACAGCATCTGTCCATTCTTCATCTCAGAAATTACGTAGGTAAAGCATTTCACATGCTTAAGCAGCTTTTAGTACACCTATCCAACTTGTATAGGGAAAACAAAATCAGTCAAATTTAAAATAGAAGAAAAAATTACATCCTATGAAAAACCTGACTTACCATTTCAACTATTTAAAGGATTTCTTTTTTCTTTCAAATGATTTTACACTCCAGAGACTATGGAGTTTTTAAACAGGAAATGAACAGATTTTCTTGGGCCTTCTGTCAACTCCTTCAAAGTGAATTAAAAACATAAATTAAATCTCTGAACACTTCTGTGTTGTCAGCCACATAAATAAGTAGTGCAGCAGGATGCAACACCTGCAGATGTATTCACCCAAATTTGTGGTTCTCTTCCACAGAACAAACATATTGCAAAATTGCTGCTACAGGTGTCCCACAAAATGCTTGCCTTCCCAGCTCCCTTGCCTGTTGAGGAGTTGTCAAGGGTTTCCACTCCATACTGCAGCCCAGGCTCAGCCTATTGCTGGGGCAGGTTTACACTGGTTTTGTCAGTGTAAAAGTAGTGTCAGCCACGACAACTAGCAAGGCAGAAACAGTATTGACCTCCCCACTGTCCCACTTCTTATGTGGGCACATAACAAGGCTTCAGACATACGGACCAGCACCAAATACCTTGACCATTCATAGCACGGGCGACAAGCACAACAGTCTTTTTTCTTAGGATGGTGTACAATCATAGAAAATTAGGGCTGTAAGGGACCTCAGTTTAAATAACTGATTTATTCTTCTGCCCCAAGGAGGGATTTACTGTTCTACTGCAACATTGACAGATGTTTGTCTAACTGTAATGTATTATTAAAAGCCATTGGTAATGGGCACACCACAACAACCAGACAAAGTATTCCTATGTTTTGTTATACTTTTAACAACATTTTTTAGCAATAAGTTTTGCCAGAAGCTTTATCACCATATTTCTCAGTGCAATTAAATTTAAATTTAAACAGTCTTGTTAAGAAATTCCACTCATTCTCAGGAAATATAATTTCATTTCCCTTTTATCATTTCTGGAAAATTTTAACTTTGCTTCAGCAGGACATGGAGATACCAGGAGGCTCTGCTGGGTTCCTCAATGGTCCTTTTTTCTTGTTTGGGAAGGAATTTGCCTTACAGAATACCAGAAGAGGTTGGCTGCCACTCTGAGTTATTAGTTTCAGTTATTTACTGATACATGTAGTTCTTTTTTTTATTTTTAAGATTTCCTTTGCAAAATATCTCAACTATTATCTAAATAAAATGATCAAGTTCTATGCTTCTAGAGAAGAGAACAGAAGCTTTAGAAAGGGGCTGGTATCTCAAGCAGAAATCTGCAACCAGCACTAGCACAGATGCCCAGCACCCTCAGTAGTAGAATACAGGCAAGAAACATACTCTTTGCAAAACCATACTGAAGTAGCTGGCCTTTGTACTTCTGAAAGCAGCTCCTCCAACCCCAGACACAGATATAGTGCTTATTAATTTGGTGAAAAGCTATCTGTCTTTCTGGGGGACTTGCAGGGAGGGCATTGGAGAATTGTGTCCTTGTTGCTTCCTAACTGGTCTCTAGATAGCTTCCACCTGGAGCCCAGAGGGTAGCCACTCCCTGCCCCACTGCCTTGCAGGGGAGTGTGTATTGGCTCATTGGTACAAGATTTTTCTACATAGATAGTAGAACTGGGGAGAAAATTAAGGTGGTGTTTGGGCTAACCACACACTGAAGGCATGTTTAGTATGAGCCCTGATTACTGTGCTTTATCAGATCCATTCAAGTAAATGAATGCCTTAAAGTTATAATCTTGTTTTATATCTGCTTTTATACCATACACCTTCTATAACTAATGAACTTGTCCCTATAACAATCCTATAATATTTGATTTTATAACTGTTTAACCCTATAAAATTTGGCTTTCTAGGAGATGGAAGACATTAATCAATATAAAACAGACAATTCCAGGGGACACCATGATCCCACCCTCTGACTATGGTGCTTTGTAGAGGCAATAGATGAAGAAATGCCTTATTTTAGGCATTTCAAAAACAAGTACCAAACCATATCTGAGAGCAGTGTACTTTGTTTCCCTTCAAACCTCCCTTTGCAATTAAATAAAAGTGTATTTTAAGCATTCACCTCTTGCATTGGGGAAGTTGTTGATTCCCACTGCAGGGACAAGGAGAAACATAAAGAAGAGATGGGAAATCAAGCAAAAATGTTATCTGCTGGGATCTGTGATGGCCAATAAAGTAATTAACAGCACAGCTGTTAGCAACCATTGGAGCTAGTTTGCAGTGACCCCTGCAATCAGAAGCATAGACAAGGAAGGCAGGAAAGGGAGAGAAACTAGAGGTTTTCATCTGTCAGTGGAAAATAAATTGGTTGGTTCTACCCCTTCACACTAAGTTGTCAAGTAGGCACATATCATGCTCCCCAGCCAGTTGTGCAGGCTGCAGGAAAACAATGATTTAAGGACTTCCCATTTTCCCCTCTTTAAAATCTTAATCTTCAGAATAACACATTTGCTGCAAAAGCCATGAGAAGGGAACAGAGAAAACAGCTGGTTAGAGACCCAGACTGTTGGAAACCACCTGCATGAAAACATGCATACATGCACACTTCCTCATTTTTTATTCAGTATGTGAAAGGACATTCATTGCCACTGGAAGTATAGTGTGACATGTCTTTTGATTAGTCAAAAGGGTAAGGGAGGCAGCACATTCTTAACACTGAACATATTGATTACATCTTGCATTCTGACCAGAAAAACTTGGTTGAAACAATAACATATTAGGGATATAAACTTAATTACCATCAATCAAATGACACTGACCAGTGAAAACCACAACTCTTTAGAGAACCCTGCTAGGAACTTAGACCCTCTTTGTTTGAGCTAGTATGTCAAGGTGGTGCTTGCCATGCTGTCTGCTGCCTTCCAGGAGCTGCCTTACCCCTGGAAGGCAAAGAACTGACCACTGTAAACATAAAATTAGTGGAAAAGGAAGCATTTAATGGTATCAAAACCACTCACAGAACAAGCACAGAAGCAGTATCCTGTACATTCAAGTAAATCCTTATAGAGATCACTTTTCAGTATGAAACAAAGCTTTCCATGGAACTGCAAGAGTTGGGTGGGTTTGGAGAGATCAAATGTAAGGGTGCTAAGCAGTTGTGATAGCTGGCAGTATGAGGTGGGTATGTGCTTTTTATTAGGAACTGAAACTAGCATTTCCTTTAGCGAATCACTGAACTAGCCATAGGTTCAAAGTAATGACACAGAGGTAAAATTGTCTGAGTATGTTAAAAGTCCTAGAGCTGTTACTTGGTCTTCAGCATCCCTACCCACAACTGAAAGAGTCTTTGAAGAGGAAGAAAACTCTTACAGCAAAGATGTTCAGTCTGCTGGATGACGTTATTTCCACCTTACGGTTCATACTAGTTTTGTTTGCTTTGCTACCCTTTCTACCAATCCTGCTGCACAGAAACAATACCTGATACAATAAAGATCCAGTACTTTCCACTGTGCATTTAGGCATACAACAGTTATCTCCAGAGATAGCTATGATATGTGGAATATCTGAGCTCAGCACATGCTTAGGGAGAGGAGTATGTACCTGTCCATATCAGTGACTAATAGGAAGTTAAAGAGGAGGGGAGGCTGACTGTGACTAGAAAATTGTGAAATTTTTTTGCCCTCCAGAAATAAAAGCCCAAAACTTTTGTTTACTTATTCTTTTACTATGCTAGTGAGGACATGAACAAAGATGAGAAAAATGTAAACTGGTAAATAATTCAGAAGGAAAATATTTCCAGTCTAAGAAATAAAATTCATAGAGTTTTAAGACCAAAATAGAAAACTGGGGTAATATAATCTGATCCCTACCATCACTCTCTCCTTTAACAGTTTTTGTTGAGGTTGAAGCAAGTACATCCTTCCAAAAATCTCTGCAGCCTTGATTTGAATATTTTTAGTTTGCAGGGTATCCACTCCAATCAGCAGACAATTTGTGTCAGTGACTGATCATTCTCACTGTTAAAATCAGTATGCTATCACTAGCCTGAACTTGCCTAGATTTGACTCCCAGATATTAGTTCTTATTACATCTCAATCTATAAAACTGAAGAATGCTATTCTTATCAAATTCTGATTTCCACAGTGAAATCTTAATATATGGTTTGGCATCAAGTTTGGAGATATCTGTAATACTGTTACAATGATGTTGGCTGCTATTCATTATGTTCCTGACTGGAAGAAAACTAAGAGATAAACGAGTGAGTAGGTGGCTTCTGTAAAAGTCAGTAGGAACCAAACCTCAAAAACATTCCAAGAAAAAAAAAGGAAAATGCTGGTAATTAAATAACAAATCAAAGCGGCATTCCAGTTTAGCTTTATCACAACAAAATAACTAATGCTCTGAGTCTGTTTATGACTCTGGGTACTCACTATTAATTTAAGAAGAAAGGCAGGCACCTATCAGCCTCAGGAGCAGCACCTCAAAGTGAAGGCTTCTGGGATACAAGACTCCTTGCCCTGAAGCTGGCTGTCTAGGGAATGTGACCTACCTTCACTGGCATGCTGAATAGCTGCGCACTGACGGGACCTGACTTAGGTTAGAGGTAGTAATGAAATAGTTCCTGTCCTGGTTTCAGGACAGGGTGAAACAAGAGATTGTCTGTCTGATAAAGTACAAGAAAAGGGCTTTGAGTTACAGAAAAAAGGCTGAAAGGCAACAGGACCTGGTAAATGTTTATCACTTTTCTATGTCATGTAGCCTTGTTGTGTATCTAAATAAGCATTTGGGGTACACATTTCAGAGGCACTTCTAAAAAAAATGTATTAAGTAGGTAAGCTAATGGGAAGCACTTGAAAAAGATCATGAACTACCTCTTATAACCATTCCACAAAGTGAAATCTTAATAGAAAAACAGGTCACTATATTAAACTTCTATCTATATTGTGTTAGATATTTCAGGTCAGGAAAAAGCAGTACTGTTTTTCTAAAGGTTAGTTTTGCAATAGGATAAATGTAAGTTTGGCTTACAAGTTGAGAGTTAACTGCACAGAATAAGACATAATGAATTTGAAATGAAGATCAATTAAATGTACTCTTACCCCAGGAAATCACTTTCAGCTTAAATAATAATAGCACCAGATCTGATTGCATATATAGCTGTACTCTTCATCCAGTAGTGACAGTTCTTCAACTTTTATGGCAAGGTGAATAACAATGAAGCTTTTCATTTATTCTCCAGTTATGGAAATCAGGTAAATATGGGAACATACAACCTTTCCCCATAATAATAGTAGATTTCTTATATTACTAATTGAGAAGCAACAGCTGAAAAAATGATTAAAAAGTGCATTTCAAGAGTCAAAACATAAAGGCCAAAAAGAAGCCTCAACTTACTGTTACAGAATAAATGAAAAAAAGAAAAGATACAGTGGGCCTGCGTCATGCCTGTCATGGGTGAGATGAAGCAAACAATAACCCATAGTGGATCTGGATACTGGCTTCTATTTAAGAACAAATGAGATAGATTACATCTTTTATCCTACCTGATTATTCCACACGCTTGCTTGCTCTCCCACCAGTGCTATCTTCCCTATGCCTTCACTTCCATCCCGAGATGGGAGACCCCTCCTGGCCTGGGAAGGTCAGGCTGCAAGTCAGGCTGGTTCCTGCTGTGCAGCTGCTTGCAGTTATCAGTCTCCAGTGTTACCAGCCAAGGTTCCTGGGCATCCCCTGGCATTTGCCTCTATTCATTTCCCCCATTTCCACCTCCAGCTGGGGTGTTCAGACATTCAAGTCCCCACACTCAGATGCACACAATTATCTGCTGCCTATCAGCATTCATGGTGGGGGGTAGGTTGACTACTACAGTGACTGTTTATTTAATGTTTGTGATTAGACATATTGCTAAGCTATAAAAGAACCTCAGGGATTTTCAGAAGTATCTAATGGCCCTAAAAGTGTCCGTGAATTTCCTACAATGCAGACATTCTTCACCAGAAAGAACTGCCTCAACTTAACAAATCAATACTGGATGACTTAGAACAAATTGAGAAACCGAACAGTGAAAAACTACCCAGAACAGATGATATCTATTCAAGAGTTTAAAGCACCTCAGCTATGGAAGTGCTGGGACGTGTGATCTATAGCTTAGCACGGACTAAGTGCTAGAGGAATGAAAGGTAGCAGTATGGCACCAATCTTCAACAAGGGCTCCCTGCCTCTGGTGAAAATCACAGAAAAGATTCCTAACCTCTATACGAGGCAGTGATAGAAACAAAGAAGAGAATGAATAGTAAATATGATATATATATATCAACATGACTTTTGCTCAGGGAAGTCATTCATCACATGGACAGAATCAATGCTCAAGTGGTCAGTTTGCCACCTTGCAAAAAAAGGTGGCAACAGTGCTCATTATCAAAAGCCCTTCAGTCCTCTCAGTTTGGAAGGAAAAAATCCCTCAAGGACTGATAACTGCTTAAAAAGTAGGAAAGAGAGCACTGATCTATATACAGTTTTCATAGTGGAAAGGCAGTTGTTGTCATGATCCTCCTAGGTTCAGTGCTGGGTTCAGTATTCTTCAACATATAAATAAAAAACATGAAAAAGGCTAAAAAGTGACATGACAAAGTTTTCAGATGATACAATGATTTCTGGATACTAAAATCTAGTGCAGCCTACATTGCATGTTGCTGAATGACTGAACAATAAAATGGCCAATGAAACTCAAGGACAATGAGTGTAAAGTAATGCACATGTGGGAAAAAAACCCCAAACCCCACAACCTTGTACAGACTTGTTGATAAATTGTAAATTAGTTATTTCCATTCGGGAAAGAACTCTTCCACCCACTGTAAATGCTTCTCTGGGAAGATCAGCTGGATTTTCCAGTAGGTGTCAAACAGGCAAAAATAGATGGTTTAGCCATAAATGTCTCACTGCTGACACAACTGGGAAGCCTCGTTCCTCCCATACCCCCCCTTCTTAGTTCTTTCCTTCATTCCTCCTCCTATCCACTGATTCCAAGTGCGTGACCCCTCCGTCTGGCTCTGCAACCTGACCGATCGTAAGGCAAGCCAGCTCAATTCACCAAAGACAAAAGCAGTTCTTTTTATTATTATTTAAGCGAGTTTTCTGCCATTTCAGTGAATTGGCTTACTGTGTGTCTGGACGAGCACCAGAAATGCACAGGCAAACTGGAAGTTATGAATCCAGGAGCTGGGGGAGCAGAAGGTGAAATAAAGAGCAGGAATCTTACCCTCCTGAGCTGTTATCTTGGCTCAAGCTGTATTATGAAACCATAAGCTGGTGCTCATTTCTAAGCATCTGCTACTAGCCCTGGACAGCAAATTACCTAAATTAATCTTTATTCTGATGCTGCACTGATATTCTTATATTCAATGAATCAGACTTTAAAAGCAATATGGACAGTTACCTTCAAGCAGTGTAGATAATTCTGTGAACACTGTCCTAGAATTTCAGTAGTCTTCTCCCATTAAGTAATCATTAAGGTAATAGATCTTCCAGCTCCTCTCCCTGTTTAGCAAATCATGAAGATTTATTAATTTAACTACAGAAGTCTATAATAAACTACATATATATATGCACAGATATTCTTGGATCTCACAATTCTTTCCTTGCTTTAAAGTGGAATGCATCCATCTTTATTGGATTTTTTTTTTCTTGAGCACAGAAATAAACATGTTGCTATAGTCCCAGAAGAAATGTTACAGCTGAACTCATTCTGCCATTTTGGAAATAAAATTATTTCACCGTTATTGTGAAGTCCCATTTGTTGCAAAACTTGTTA
The DNA here is from genome assembly GCF_030936135.1 of Gavia stellata. Taxonomy (NCBI): domain Eukaryota; kingdom Metazoa; phylum Chordata; class Aves; order Gaviiformes; family Gaviidae; genus Gavia; species Gavia stellata. The sequence continues at coordinate 66,001,499 of NC_082597.1, read as the reverse complement.
AAGAATTAAATGCTTTAGGGATTAATTACATGCTCTGAGCCATGCATTTATAAAGCTACCACAAAATGGCATCCCAGGAGTACTCAGAGATGAATCCATTTTAACTTTTGAAATCTTACACCCTGAAAACAGACTCTACCTGAAGTCAGTCTTGATCTGAGCTATGCCTCTGCCTTAACTTGATGTGTCAAATCCAAATGTGGAAATACGGTGGCCAATCAGCCAAAAAGCTCCTCAACTTGGGATGAAGACAAGATCAGCAAAAGAATGCATTGTTCACAGATGTTACCTTCTTTTTCTTCAGGACATACAAACGCAGTAAAAAACTGCACAAACTTGAATGTTTAAATTTAAGAAAGACCAAGAAATAAAGAGTTTCTGCTCACACAAACTCGTGTTTCTAAGAAAAAGGCATCATGTATTACTGTTACTGTGATAGACTGTAAAACTCACAGGGTCCACACACAGGGCAGCTAACGAAGCACAAGAAATGTGAACATATCCAACACTGAGATTTTTGATTGTTTATTTTCTAAAGAAAAATGAAACACTGAGCAGACATGCTAGCTCATATTTTGTTAATTAACACATTTTAAAGTCAAATTTGGCCCACATTACAAATATTGGCTTTGGTAACTTTGCACTTGTGTGTGATTTTTGTACCATTTCTTTGCTCTGGAATAGCTATAACCATACTGATCAAGACGTCAACAAGCTATATGTATATGCTTGCTGATACATACTGGCGTAGCACTGGCCAAAAACTTTTTAAGCTGTGTCACACATCTCTTCCAGCAGCATAGCTGTATCTAGGTTAAGTGCAAATATAGCAAGGCCTATATACACCAATTGATTTTTGTGTGAACAGGAGGTCAGTGAATTCAGGATGCCAGCCTGTCTTAGATGGGAAGCTGCTGGTATTTAAATGAACATTACAATTCACTGTGGTAACCCTTAGAGAAAAATAACAGCCATAGCCAGCTAACAGATTTGTTAAACATTCATCATCTTCCTGGTCTAAGGGGAACTATGAAAGTGCATTAGTATAAATATTTGCATTTAATATATTACATCATCCTGGAAAAATTGTCATGAATAAATACAAATCCAAGCACAAACTCTATTATTCTAGCTTATAGTGAGAAAAGCACACAATCCTGTATTCTCCTTTTCAAATATCCTCACCCAGCAGAAGCACAGGCAGCCAGCTTGCAAAGCCATGGTAAATCACTGTTAGAAAATATGAGGGAGGGAGGTAGCTCACTGCCAACACCTGGTACACACGGCTGGAGCTGAGATGGGGTAGCTCTGTTTGACCTTGGGCCATTCTCCAGCCTCTCTTTTCTCTCCTGTCTTCTGCTTCTCTTTGGTGTGTAAGGTATACGATCAAAGGTGCAGAAGTTAAGCACAAAGATTCCTCTGACAGTCCATTTGGGCTTTTAGTTCCATGTAACTGAAAAGTGAATTTTGGGTCAAGGATTCACAGATTCACAACCAAGCACTGCCTAAGGTAAACCCAGCCTTAAAATGACTTGTCAAAGTCCTAGAAAACAGTTTGCATAGCAGTGTAGCAGTGCTTAAGACAGATAAGTGATCTAATTCTCAATTTGCAGTTAATTCTTAATTTAATGAGACTTTGCAAATTAGAACTTTAAAAAAGGGCATCTGTGTAATCTGGCAGTTCAGCATATGGATGCTGGAGATAGGAAAGCTATTTTGTATGTCTATAAAAGCTTATACCAGTTGTCGGTTATGAAATGTGTGTCTGAATTGGTGGTCTAAACAGAGCAGAAGCTGTTGGTCTCATGGTGGGCTGCATGGGGGCCATATCCAGAAGTGCGTGGGGCGATTCAGTGCCCAACTTCAGCACTGAGATATCACAACTGTTGTGAAGCAGGAGGGATTGGAGTGATCAAAGGACAACACCAGACAACAGCTGGAGAGAAAGTGTTGCCCACTGATACAGAAAACATTGCTTCTTCCCTCCCAACATCTTAAGGCTCATACAATAATAATTTTTCTGACCTATGGAAGCCTGGAGGGCAAGAATGATCCTCTGCGTGTTTTTTAATAGCAGTGGTGTTGTAGCTGTGATGGCCAGAGAAAGTGAGGCTTAGAGCAGAGCTAACATCATTCACCAGAGCGGATACAAAACATATTCAAGCACAGAGCCACGTGCAGGGTCTCAGAACCTGATAGCACATCTGATTTTTCCAAATGTATCAGCAAGGCTAGTAAAAGATGCTGCTTCTCCCTACCAATCTTGCTTTCCTGGAAATACTGTTCTGTAGTTGTCTACCATAAGGAGTTACAATACAATTAAATTGTTGAAAGAGTGAGGCCTGGGAATGTTCCTGTACTACGAGTGAATAGCACAAGAGAAAGGTCATAACTGCTGATGGGCACACTACCTTTTCCCTTCTTAGCAGTGTTTAAGGAACACATCTTTTATAGTTTCACTCCCTCATTTACCACTAGATTCAGTGGATGTGACCCAAGTTTGACAGAAAGCATAATTTTACTTTGTATAAAGCAGACGTGAATGTCAGAAGGAAGAGCAATGCATTCTTAAATGAAATAAGACACCCCAGTCAGTGCTAAGGTAAGCACCTCCCCCCTTTGGATGTCGCTAGAGTTATGGCAGTTTGTCACATGAATATGACTCTTCTTCTTTGTCCAGACAGTGCCTTACAAAACTAATTCAAGGATACAGTGATTAATACTAACAGCAGTCCTTATAATTCTTCCGTGGAAGCAGCCATACAACATTTACCACATTGGCTGAATGAAGTGACTTCCCACTGGGGCAGGGAGACTAATGACTGGGATCAGAAGGTAAACCTAGGACACTAGCAAGACATCAAGGGGAACAAAAAATCACAAGAAAAAAAAAGGTTAAAAATCGAATAACTAGTATAAGCATAATCAAAGACAATTTGCCTGTTTTATTGACTGCTGATCCCATTTCTTTCCAACCAATGCAAGAAGCCACATGCTATGCCAGTGCAGACGTATCACACTCGGAAGTATGTTTATTTCCTTGATCACAGCCCTTTCTCGTTGTTGAAATGCATGCTATGAAGTTGGCTTTGACAAACCTCTGAAAAAGTCCTCCCTAAACAAGCACAATGTGATAAGAAACCAAATACAGTTCTCCTTCATGACTGATTTTCCTTCAACCTCTATCATCTTTGAAAGAGATATCAGAGTTGCTAAAGTTACCTGCTAATCTCAAGCACCTTGTGAAAGTAGAGTCTAAAACTTGTCTTTCCAAAACAGTCCTAATCTTTGAAATTTGCTATCCAAAACTGCAGTAGAACTGCCATCCATCCATTCTCAGCTCTTGTCACAGTAACTCAGAAAGATAAATAACCATCCTGACATGTTGAAAGCAAGCTAGATTTCAAAGAAGGCCATCTGCATGCAGAACTTCCTCTGTTTTCATTTTCTGAAATAATGCCTACTTCTATTTTCTTAGTTGTTTTGTGTGTGTGCCTATGTGTGCCTTGTAATAGCACCCTCTTGAAATGGGCGTAGAATAAAAGATATCTCAAGCATAAGGCTGGAATAGTGCCACTGAGCACATCCACCCCTTTTGCCCCAAAAGGCAAACTTCTTAACAATGTGGTCATTGCCAGGAAAGTGCTGTATTTTAGGACTTGGTAGTTTTTGTACATAAAAATAAAGAGATTTGTAAGCTTTTATATCCTGATTTCATCCAGTTTCTGTTCCCTCTCTCCTGCTTCTATCTTGTCTGCTGTTCTTATGCCTCCACCTCCTCCTCCTCCTTTTTGTTTCATACAAGACTAGCTATTCCTGAGTATTTTCACTGGATCTCTTGAGCTGAATCTGCTTCTAAAATATTCTGAAAGTAATTAATTCTGAAAATAATTTATCTAAAATTTTGAATTCTACCCTTGAATCTAGTTCTTGATGCTGGCACAGAAGATCTCCAAATCCCTGTTTTAAAGAAATAGGGATAGGTGGAAGAGTTATCAAAAATAATGGCAAAACAATGCCACTGTTCTCTGTCAGGAAGGGGGCTGCTGCAGAGAAGCACAAATTGCTTAAAATTAAGGGACAACTCACATTGTATTTTTGGTAAAAAAAGGAACCACGACTGTCATAGCACGGCTGTGCTAACTTCAAAGCAAGCCAAAAGCTGAATTATTATAATTTAGTCCCACGAAAAATGCATTTGAGAACCACCCTCACTGCGCACAACCCAGATGTCCTATGTCCCTTCCCTGAAAAAATACAAGTGCTCTATTATTAGTAAAGGGCAGCAGCAGCAGCCTCTAACAGATCTGGGAGATGAGTACTGGCAGGGCTAGAACAGTAGTGTTTGTAGCTGTACACGTTTGCTAGCTCATCAGCAAGCCTGGCCAGGACTTGCACAGCTTTTAGGACTAGCAGCCTGAAGGGACAAGCTCCATAAAGTTGCAACAACAAAGCTGTTCTGTGCTTATTTAAGCAAAACTCTTCCTCTGAGGCAGAGTCTGAGAGCTCCCCACGGAAAACTTATTTACATATTTGAGTGATACATCATTCAGTTATGTGAACATTTCTCAGGACTATAAATCTGGTAGCTAGTCTGAATCTGTGAGCCCGCTGTGTTTTTTTAGCTTCTTCCCTGTTACAGGCAGAGAAAAATTTAAATAGATAAAGCCTATTAAAAGTGCCTATTTTTCTTACTGCTGAAGAAGAAACAGTAGCAAGATGAGCTATAACTTTTCATCCAGATGGTGAAGTTTGCGACTGTTTTTAGCTCTTGGACCACAGACCACAGGCTTTGAAGGCTTGGCAGTCCCACACACCTCTCTCTCTGAAAAATGAAAAAAAATAATATTGTTGTTCTGTCTTCTAGTCCACAAAGCTGGTTTTGGTCATCGAAGGAGCGCAAGTCTATGAGACAGCTCAAGTCCAGTCGATTAGAGATTTGGGGAATCAGTGGAAAGACTTTTAATATCAAGTGGTATGGAATGAAAAGCTAATGTATCTATTAAAGCAGAGGACTCAGATCTTACAGGAAAGGTCTCTGGACATCTGTGCTATATGTACCTTATGCTGCATTGGAGTGGGGGACTCTGACACATCTGTATGGGATTTATGGGAGAGGAATTGCATGGGGTAAGGGAACAGTCACGGCAGTTTATCAGCAACAGTATTCTGCAGAAATGCACTTCTAGCAAAAGGATAGGAGCAGGCTCTCCCCCACACACCCTTTGCAGGAACAAAGTTTTAACTAATCACATTATTACTGGAGAAAAGAGAAATTGGCACCAGCAGCCTGCAAGCACTTCTGTGAGGTAACTGAGGGTCCGCTGGTGACAGATATCACCTGGTGACTGGACTGGAGAGAGAGACAAGGAATACCAAATGCGGTGTGAAAGCAGCTCTTCCCACCACACCCTTTGCAGGAACAAATTTTTAACAAAACTGTCTTTTTTGTGTGACTAAAATGGAAACCTGAACAACTGTGATTCAAATGCAGGCTCGGACGTGTGGTTCACAAGCATGAGTGCTGTGGTCCTCAGTGCCGCAACAGCAAAGAGTATCAGGCCACAGCAAGAGCAAGCACTAATAATGCACAATGCAGCAAGACTGCACCGGCTGCCTCCTTGTGCACAGAGATGTTTTTAGGCTGGACTTCTTTTGGTGGAAACCCTCAGTAGCTCTAAAATGCTGAAGGAGTTACATAGACCCTTTGTGGGGCTGTATAAACACCTGTATGGACCTTGCTGAAAATGCTTTCCTGTGGAAGCAGATTTCTTCTTGTACTTCAGAACAAACACAGAGGACAACGAGCACTACACGAAGCCACTAACATTCATTGCTGAGCCCTACTGCTGCTCTGGAGTTCAGAGGGGAAGATCATGCACCTTTCTCATTGCTGATGACTTCTTTCCAGCAGGGATACTGCTGTTAATAAATCACTCAATAACATTGTTCAAACCCCCACGCTCTATCTCTCTACCCAGGGCTCCTTCTCTCCCCATAAACATGTGGCCTCTGGGACATGGGGCAGGAGAGCTGACGAAACGATCAGATTACCGCAAGATGGGGGAGAGCAGGTGGAATTGTAAACAGCTGCAGCCACAGAGAGGAGACATAAAGACATGAACAAGTAGCTTTTGTTTCCAGCTACTAGCAGTGTCAAGTTATTCTAGCAAGACCAAGATTACAGCTAAGGCAGACTGTCTCACAGGGAATCCATTATTACTGGAGAAAAGAGGAATTGGCACCAGCAGCCTGCAAGCACTTCTGTGAGGTAACCGAGGGATGGCTGGTGACAGATTTCACCTGGTGACTGGACTGGAGAGAGAGACAAAGAACACCAAATGCGGTGTGAAAGCAGCAGAGCAAAGCCAGGAGGCTGTGAGGCCTGCACTCGCCAGAGCCCTCCTCGGGCGCTCGGCGGTAGCTCTCTGGGGCCTGGCTTCCCTCCGAACCTGCCTTGATGCATTTCTGTCCTCCGCTTATTCACAAAAAAGCAGCAGGTGTTTAGTGAGGAAGAAGCAGTTATCCCTGGAAAACATAATCAAATATGGAGATATGAAGAGCAGGCCTGAAAAAAATAAAGAGAAAAAAACGATGAAGGTGGTAAAGAGACCGAGGGGGGGTGGGGGGGGATAAAAACACTTCAAAACCCAAAGTATCTGTTCATCCAGAACATCATCTTCTGTCTGTACATACCCAGCTCTCCCTCGGGAGGTACAACAATCTAACTCCCAGCTCTGTCCTTGCAAATCACTTTATTTTGCTGTGTCTCCATCTGCTATCTGGAGATGGCCGCTGGCATACTTCTTTCATCATGTGATTTGATTTGCCTGGTCAGGCTGTAAACTTTTAGGCTCAGGGACACCCATGCTCTCATTCTGTTCGTGAGCCATGTCTAGCAACAGTCAGGGGCCCTCTGCCACCGCGAGAACCCCCGGGAGCTACTGTAACTAAGTCAGCGTGTATGTTGGTTTGAATGTTCTGGTTCCCTTCAGCAGCAGCAAGTCCAGCAGCTGTGGCAGTTGCTGAGGCTGAGGATCCTCTGAAGCTGTTAATACCAATGCAGAGGAGAAAACATGTTTAGGGATAAATGAACTTTCAACTTCAAAAGTTCTTACCTGGGAAAGAAAGAAGAAGAATGAACAAACAGATCAACAGCAACTGAAGTGGACAAGGTCCTAAGATCTTCCAAGGACATGAAGATGTAGGCCCAGAAAAATGTGTAGGGTACCAAAAACTAACTTTGTGAGGCTCCCAGAGCAGACCGCTGAATGAGGTGCCCAGATTTCTTGTACAGGCCCTGGTGAGCTCAGTAGTTCTCTGTAATTCTTTTCTTTAAGGCATTGTGAAGAAGAGGTTAGTATCATTATTCCCAGTTTACAGATGAGGAAACTGAGGCACAAGGAGGAGCCCTGACCAGGCCCTGATCCACCTACAAGCTTGCTCAAGCTTCTCTTCTCTCGTGAAAACAAAGGAGAGAACCATGCTGTTCAGGGTTAGGCATGCACAACTCAAACTCCCTTTAGGTTGTTCATCAGCAATAAAAACTGCAATGTCATCAGTATTGCTAATCTTTTCTGAAGGGTATGGTTTGAAGGGATGGGTAAAATGTTTTCTAAAATCAACTGAGTGCATTAAGAAAGAAAAAAGAAATAAGATCCAAGACATATAAATTTCCAACCAGGTCAGAAGCGGACAGAGCTAACGCTTCTACATCAACTGAGAAGGGGCAGAGTACTATCCTGCTAAGAGATAGTATGTTACTATATTAAACTTAACAATTTCAAAGAGGAATGGAAGGTAAGGTGTTTTCATTTGGTCCATGGTTTTATTCTGCAGCAATGCTATGAATGTAGGAATTCCTGAGCTTGTCCTGATGTCTCTGCAGAGTTGTGGCTTAGAGGTTAGAGATGGAGAGCTTAGAGGTGGAGAGCTTAGAGACGGAGGGCTGCTTTGTGCAAACTGTTCTTTCACCAGATTCTGGGTGTTGCTGGTTTCCGTTGTACTGGTTGTTTGGTTTCACATACCTCTTATCAGAAGAGTGTTGTCTACTCTGGCAGTATATGCAGATGTATAAAAAAGATCAGATTTTTCAAAATTAGTGTTCTTAATTTTTTTTTCCAGTATGCACATTGAAAAATACAGACACATTTCTGACTTCTAGTGTAAGTCAGATGATTCAGAACTGGAGCCAGGCTTTAATTAGAACATTTAACCTTCAAAAATGCCATTATATCAATATCATATCATTGCCCTAGGATATTTCCCAGAATGACATGAAGTTTTGAGGTTTTGAAATTACATACATATATACACATATATATATACACACACCCCTTTTTCTTAGGAGGGGTTCACTGTCTACACACTGTATATATGTCAGGAGAAGCATTCATTAGTGAAGATGTAAATGCTGAAAAATGAATGGAAAATGAGGGTGTCATTGCTAGGTCTCCACTTTTTAAAGCCAAGCTGGAAGAGAGATACCAGTTTCCAGGTAATGGTAATGGTGCAGAAAAGGGTGTCTTACGTGAAAGGCCTCTGGGGAGCAGCAGCAGTGGGTAGGGTGTTGGAGAGGTAAAGAAGTTGCCTCTTCTAAAACCTCTCAACCTAAATCACAATTGTTTTAATGCCTGTAACAGATTCTGCAGTCAGAACAGGAATGAACAACCTACTCACTGTTTACATTCCCTGAAGGTAATAGTGCAAACAACTCATTTTAATGTGGTTTTGCCTATTAATGTATAACCTTGGACCAGGATGTTACATACATAACATTACTCCCACAGAGAGATGTTGTGATATTGACATGCTAATTCTGGTGTCCTGCCAGGGAGGTGCTGAATCCACTTTTTAGGAAAACAAAGGGAGAGGTAACTTTAAAATATGCAAGGTTTTTGTAATTTTCTTTAAAGGCTGAAGAATCCCCAGGGGTTTATTTAAGCAGGGAGACAATGGGCAAAGCCATTTGAAATGCACAGAGGTATCAGTGCAGAATGGGAAATGAACAAGCAGTAGCTATAGGTCAGTGAAGGTTGCAACAGAAAAAACCCAAGTAATTATACTTTCTTTCCTAATTAACCCTTGCTTTCAGTTTCTGCCCAGCTTTCCAGCCCTGAGGGAGAATGTGTTTGCAAGACATACGCCAGGTGATCCAGTTCAAGGTGTCCCATCACTTCTGAAGCACAAGCAAATTGCCTGAACTTGAGAATAAGTTAGCAACTACAACAAAATCTGCTGTCACTTGTTATTTTTAGATCAAGGGAACAAGATATGTGACCACAAAGGAAACCCCACCTGTACACTTCACTTCTAAGCCTGAGGACACTTTTTTTCTCTTAAAAGGCACCACTCCTGTATGTAAGATAATTTTGACAATCTTTCAGAAAGGCAAGCTGCCCTCCGCAAGCCTGTGCAAACACTCTACTGAGTAATACTGAAACTTAAGTTTAGAAGCTAGCTCTCGCTGGTCTTCATAAAAGACAGCCCGTAGAACTGTGCTTTTCTGTGCTTTTTAACTGACCTCTATTTTTCTCTTTCCTTTAAATGGTCCTATCTAGCCAAATCACTGAGTTTTTTACTTACATGGACGAGAAATTCTTGTCTGGCATTCTCTAAAAAACACCAAAGCTTTCTGCAGAAAGAGTAACAGGCAAATGTGACTCGTAATTTACCAAATCCATGTTAGGCAGGAGCCAGCTATCCTGCAGGAAAAGTGGCAGTCAAAGGTTGATCTAATCTCCACTAACACCAGTCAGTGCATAAAATCTTCCAGCACCACCAGAGGTAGATTCTGAATCAGCAGAAAAAGGACTTTTCATGTTGCACCCAGCCTCTGACTTCATAACATGGAAATAATTCTTACATGTCACACAACATCAGAAAGAATAGCTTGAAAAAGACATGAAGCAATTAATGCTACAAGCTTTTTACAGCTGTCCACTTCTCAATCATTCCTCCAAGCCAAAGCCTCCTGGAAAAATTCAAATTTCTTTGCCATAGCTCAGACACGTATTATACAGAGCAGAAAGAATGATGGGAAAATTAAATCCACACATAAAGAGTGATGGGAAAATTAAATCCACACATTAGACTAAAGTGTTTCCCTGCTTGAGGACGATGTGTTACATCCACAACAGAAGAACAAGCAATTGATCACTGTGCGTCGCAGGGCAGGATGGGGCTGCTGAATTACTATTGAGCTGGAGTGTTCCTTCTCCTGCTAGGAAGCAAAGCTGTATTTCACAGATGTTGTTTATAATGAGGGACAAGATTTGCATTCATCTGCAGGTCAGGTCTTTAATGAGATTCACTTTCCTGGTCTATAAGTCACAATGAAATGACTAGAGGTCTCCAGCAGACAGTACATTAGCTCCCCAGCCACAGACCTTCCAAACGTCAAATGTAAAGTGCGCAGCGAAGCACCCTCTTGCTTTCCCTTATCATCACTGATTCACTTGGGATATGGCACATACTGTCACCCATACTGTCACTGCTCCTGCGCTGCTTATTTCTAGCATTTGCTGAAACAAAGTGCTGAAATATGTACAAAATAAGCTACACTATTTCTAGCCTAGCCAAAAATACTTGGAAATCAAAGCTTACCAAGCAACACTGTTGTCAGTAACCTCAGATGAAGATTAAAATCAGATTCAGCTTTTGGGAACCTTACTCAAATGAAATCTCCAAACCTAACAAAGTTTACTCATTGTCAGATATTCTACTCAAAACCATGGCAGTGGTGAAACTTCATGAAAAGACAACCCAAGATCCACCTTGCATAGAAAAATACCTGACACTGCAAATACAGAGATTCCTCTCCAGATCAAAATACGAGTTTCTTTGAATATAAGTTATTAATAGAGCCCACGTAGTTTTTCACACAGCTAACAGAGTTGTAGAAATAAAGTAAAATCTTAAAGTCAGGTTTTGTTTTCCTTATTTTGGTAACCATGGGTATGAGATGTCTCAGACACTTTGAGAAGTAGTCCAGACTTCTTTCACCTACAGGAATAATAATAATTAGTAGAACACCTGGGGAAATAATAATAGTAGTAGTAGTAGTATAAGAAGAAGAAGAAGAAGTAGTAGTAGTAGTAGTAGTAGTAGTAATAATGATAATAATACATAACAACACCACTAATGGCTTTTTTAGTATTGTATCTTTTTCAAAGAAAGAAATCCTAAAGCTTTGAGGTATTCTAAGGTTTCCTCTTGCCTTCCCCCCCTCCCCACTTGTTTCTTTTAATGTTAGTTATATAAAAAATGTCCATTTCAGCAGGTAGGACAGTTTACATTTCCCTAAAGCCCATTAACCAAGTGAGCTTTTTGCCCTTGAGGTATAGGAGGTCCTTTCTTCAGTTTCAGTCTTATTTGATGTCTTTTAGTGCCCCCACAGAGGCCTTCTGCAAAAGCAAACTAAATGTGTCTGAGCTAACAGGAAGCAAAAAACCTAGCTTGGGATAAACAAGGTAACTATGGTACCTTTGAGATTTTCTCTGTGTGTTTTTAGGAGGGCTCTCTAAAAATGAAAACAGCTTATCTCATAATAACTGAAACAGAGAACTTTCACTTCAGAACCATCAGACATTTAATATCACAGCATTAACTATTCATTATGAGGGTATATGGAACAGTTCAATAAATGATGAAATAACTTCTCAATACACCAAATCAAGAATACTGGAAAAAACATTCTCTTACACAGATCAACCACTGACAAGTCTGCTGTCAGAGGCCAAAATACTCTCAGCTCACTGAAGACTGTATGCGTATATCTAGGGTCTCATAACCATTTTTCCCAGGTTATGGGAAATGGGTTCCCCATTTTTCTCTTTGCCTCTCCTTTTGTCCCCTGTCTCTCCATTGATCCTCATCTCCTTTGTCAGCTTCAGAATGAAGAAATCTGTAATAAAAATGACACTGAGAGCTAGATGATTCAGATCATTCACTGTGTATCATGTGTGGCATGGAACATGTACACTAAAACGTTGCATTTTATAACATCAAGAGACTACAGTTACCACAGGCAAGTACAGCACAGAAGATCATTATTCTAGGAGGGGAATATGTTATAGCAGTGATGCTGTTTGGTGTTGAAACAAGTGTTTTATGTGTTACCAGTTGACAAGCAAGGTGAGAAGATGCTTAAAATTAAGTACAGTTAAAAGTCTTGCAGAATCAAAGCTTTATCATGTTTCCTGGCATTCCTAGAGCTGTAATTATTTGTATTTCTCTTTTGTAACTTAATAAAAACCTAGTAAGCATAGAAGAAAAGGAGTGGATTTGCTTGTAACACAATGAAATTAAGAATTAACTGATATTTTGTTGCAAGTACAGGAGAAATTACCTTTCTGATTGTTCACAGCTCATCTTTTTCTCCCTAATAATGCAGGAATAGCTTAAGGAAGCCACTTTTATGGTTGATGTGCTTATTCATATTGGAGCCCGTTGAGGATATGATATTTATTTGTAACCAGGGTTGCTCTTCAGGTTTTTATATTGTCTTATTATTTAAGAAACAAAATATCCAGAAACCTCCTGAATAGCTTGTACCCCACTCTCTTGTCTCTCCAGTAAACACTGGGGTGGTTGAAGTCTCCCATGAGGACCAGGGTCTTGATCATGAGGTTTCTTCCAGTTGCCTAAAGAAGGCCTCACCTACTTCTTCCTGTTCAGATGGGCTGCAGCAGACACACACCACAACATTGCCCATGTTGATCTCTAATCCTGACCTATAAGCTCTTCACTGGCTCATCATTCATCCTGTGGTATAGCTGCATGCATTTCCACTGCTTTCTCACGTAAAAGGCAACTCCCTGTCTCACCATGCTGGTCTGTCCTTCCTAAAAAGCCAGTACCCATCCATTGCAGCATGTTTCAGTGAGATCAGAACTCTGCAACTACTCGCGGACATCTAGTCCCTCCTGTTCGCTCCCCATGCTGCCTAGAGTTCCTCTGGAGTTACTGGTTTTAATTCCCAGCACTAATACCTCTGCAAAAAATTTGCAGCCCCAGTCTCTGAAATGTGTGTACTGTATGTATGCCCTTCTCCTGGGAGTACCTGGATAGCTAACACTGAAATAGAGTGGCCACATGCATCTTCCCATGCACCATGGAAAATAGATGCTTTTTCAAGCTTCTTCTGCCTCTGCCTTTTTGCCTCCTCTTGCATTTTTATGTAGGTCTTGGAACATAATCTTTGAAAAGAAATTGTGTAACCCCTTAGACAAATCTCTGGTCACTCTGCAGAATTAGGCAGGTGACTGCAACCAGTCAAGCCACTGTCATTTGCCAAAGCCCTTTTCAGTGGCTGAGCTATAAAAGCAGAATATAGGTTGGGTCCTGGCCACTTACAGTTACAAAGTGCTATTTAAAGTAATTGTGATCGTTTCACCTGTAAAATGGACAACCTGGATTAAAACTGGAAGCACATGTTTGACTGACTGAGCATGATTTGCACCACTGTAGCCCATTTACAAAGGACTGCTTTCTCAGCTGTAACAGTAGGATTTTTCTCTAATCATCTGATTATAATCTGCATTTTACTTGAAGACCTGGAAGTATACCATCCTACAACACATGAAGAAAGATTAGGATGATCAGGAAAATCTTACAAATTATTTCTTTTCTATGTGTATGAATTCAAACTATAAACAAATTAAATGCTAGCACTCCCTCAAAATGCAACATATAATCTGAATTATCCTGTGGGTCTAAGGGACTTCAGGAGATCCAGTCCAACCTCCATGAGAAACTTCAAACTACAAGCTGATGCAGCTGCAGCTTTGCAAACAGGAGGGATGTGATCTCTAATGGACATATTTGTCCATCAAAGCTGATGAAGTAAATCCTACCATACCAGTCCTTTTGCTGGTTTTGTGGGTTTTTTTTTGCTCAGGGTGATGGTTGGACTGATACAAAGGATAACTTTCCTATTGTAGCTGTGTTCACTCTTGCAGCATTTTTCTAGTATAGCACACTAGTAGTCCTGGTAATGTAGACATGTCCTGCAGCTAAAATTATCATCTTGGTTTCACATTCGAAAAACGTGAAGTTTACATGCAGACCATGATGTTTTTCTTTTATTTGCTCATTATTTGTTACAAAGACAATAATACTATTGGATTTGTACCATAAGCACAAACGATAACAGAAGATAAATTATCCTGAAATGGTATTTTTTGTAAGTCAGGGAACAATAGTCTTATAGCAGAGAGGAAAAAGTCTATTACAACCCAAATGTGTTTATCAAAAGATACTACAATACCCCAGGCCATGTTATTTCAAATTAATGGGGCCTGCAAACACACAAATAATATGTATCAAGAAAAGTATCTGCTGAAGTCATGTACAACTGTGAAGCATCGCCAGAAGTGGTACTCTGCAGAGAAATCTCTGCTTAGGAAGCTGCAGAATTTTCGTAATTTTTATTAACTAAAATGAATGGGGGAAATCTCTAAAGCCATTTGATAAGTGGTTTGTTTTGTATAAATCCCATTTTCCTGGGAGGAAAGATCCATTAATCAGCAATGCTACATCATGAAGCATTTAGTAGCATTTCATGCTACTAAAATCTATTTAAAAAAAAAAAAAAGAATAGCCCTATCTAGACCTGTATAATTACAGATGCACAATCTTAGTACTGTGGATGCAGTTAAATATGAAACTAGTGAAAAGGGGCTAGTGATGGCAGATAAAATTTCTAAGTGGGAATGGAAATAAACTCTACTGCTATAAGCTATTTTCACACTGGAGTACTAATACAGCTAGTGTGGAAACAAATAAAAAGAAAAAAAGTATTACACTTTTAACTGAAGTAATTATAGCAGCATGTAGCCTGTGCCTACGTAATGCATCAGAACTGGACTTCAATTGATTGAAGAGCTTTGTGATTTTGACACTATTCAGCATCCAACAATGCTCTCAGAGCCATTTTTTTATATTTTTCAGGCTGTTTGCAACTTCTTTTTCATAGACTGAGCTGTTACAGAGACTCAGTAGGATTCTGCAGAGTAGTCAGTGTTAGGATCAATACAAATAGTTGCAGGTGATGTGTCCTTGGAAAAAAGAAAAAAGACCCAAGGGTTTTTTTAGAATTTTCTTTTTAGAATTTCAAGCCTTTATTATTTTTCTTACCAAAGTCCATTATTTTTCAATAAGCTGTACAGAGGTGTTGCCTTGAATGAGCACAACATCTGATGAAAACACCTATGAAGTATGCTGAATGACTCCGTTTCAGAGGACACCAAATCCAAATTCATCCTTTAAATCTCCCAGAAAGACAACCTAACTAATCATTCTCAATATGACTAAAAATATTTAAATCCATATAAATTGCTTAAATATGTATTCCTTGTATGCATTCTTTTGATACACATGCATTTTAATGCTTTTTTCAGATATACTTATCTGTATTAAATATATATACCCCTCAAGTAGATGAAACTTCACAAAATTGCAGGCCTAGGAGGAGATTGGAAAAAGTGATCTAGACCTCACCATGTCCCAGAGGTTTACAAGAGCAATTTCTGACAAAAAAAATTTCACCGCATATCTGTTTTTAAAAGCATTTAGTGATGGACACTCCATGGACCTTCTCAGAAATCAGTTTCAGAACTTCACTGTTTCTTGATGTCAGACTCCTCGCTATAGTTTATTCCCATTTTATCTTGTCCACTGCAGACATGGAGGAAGATGGCTTCCCTTCCTCTTTGCAACAGTGTTTTACATATTGGAAGGTCTGTTATTGCATCTGTTTTCTGGACCTTTTATCATTCTTGCTGCTCTCCTCTGTTTGTGTGAAGAATGTTCAGACTTTATCTTACTGAAATTCAGGATTTTTGATCTCTCAGAGCTATTTGAAATAGCAGAAGATGTAAAACATTAGCTTTCTATAGCCTTTTTACCTGTTTGCATTGTATCACAGAAAAAAAGAGATGCCAGTCTTTGGCTGGGGCTTCTGGACTCCACCATAATACATTAAATAGATTTGGTAGCAGCAAGCTCCAGTGGACCTTCAGACTGAGACTTTGGAGATGTGAATTTTTCTTCTATTTCTATCCTTGACCATGACACTTTTATCTCAAAGTGTCTGCTTCCTCTGTAAAACCTCCCACATGCAAATGGTGTGTAAGAACCAGGCATTACTAATTATATTTTTCAGCTGTTTGCCCATGCTATCATTGTAGTGGTGAACTCTGGCAAAGATTATACATCATTTGAAGTGTTTGTTCAAATTCTAAAGGACTGTCTAGTATATTCACAGGATGATGATAAATTGAAATACAAGACAATCTGATGGGTTGTCACAGGCTGTTTGAACTGTCAGGCTGCTGGCAAAACTTGGATTTTCACTTGCAATGGATTTCTGAAAAACATTGCAGAGATGCAAGTTCACTCCATTCCTGGGCCTGCATTATTAACCATCTGTCCAAACTTAGTTTAGATGGAGATGAAGTCGTGTACTGAAGTTGCCTTAACAGTAGTTGGTAATTTGTTGTTTGCTACAAGAGGCAGGGGCAGGGAATTGATTAATTCATTCAGAAAAGGAATCGATTACTCCCCTAAGCTTATGTTTACCCTTGTAAAGAGCAGTTTATAGAGTAGGATGCTTCACAAGGACTTTGGGGAAAAACAGAACTTCTGGCTGGATTTTAATTGCCTGCCTATTTACGTGTTTGGGATGCTTGCATCCTCTGTTTCCTTTGAAGTTAGTCTAGAGCCCTGAAGAACTGTAAAGTTACAAGATAATTACTGATTATCAAGGGACTATGCTTTCTAAAAAAATTGCCTATATTGTTTCTTCTTTATTGCAATCCCCCCAATATCCAATTGATTTTAAATAGAGAAAGTTCTAGATAGAAAATGTTTAAACTTTCTAAAAACTTTTTACAACCTCCTTCACAAGAAGCTATTGAAGAAACCTGGCAACCAGCATGGGGAAAAGTCATGGCACAGTTTAAAAACTGAGCAAGACAGAATTAGACATAAGTAGCTATTTCTCACTGTTGATAGAGGTTAATGCTAGAATGACCTAGGGACAGCCTTAAGCCTGGACCAAGGACATTCAACCCACATATTAATGAACTGAAAGAGAAGGTGAACAGCAAGGTGACTATATCCCCTTAATTTTTCTAAATTTTTGTGGCCAGTGAGGATTACAAGAAACTTTGGAAAGACCTAGCAAGTCTGGGGAATGTGCCAGATGCAATGAATCCATACATAGCTATGTACAATTTTTGACACTGATGTAAATTAAGAAATAAAAATTTGCTTCTTCTCCCTAAGAAAGCTAAAATATTGTCTCAGGTTTATCATATTTTTGTTATTGCTCTTAGGCTACATTTTCTGCTGTTTCAACTCTCTTCAGGACCAGGTGAGCCTTAGTGCTAATGCAGGAAAAGAGTCTGGGGCTCAGCCCAAGACAGGGGAAAAAATCTGCCTTTTCAGCAGCATTTGCTACTTTTATTGTTCTGTCAAACTGCAGCATAAATGATTTGTCCAAAGATTAAACAAAATCTGTCACACAAGGAAATCAGCTCTCCTGAATCTGGAGACAGCCACTTAATCATTTGGAACATCCTCTTCTCAACAGGGGAAAGCAATGAACACCAATAATCTACTGGCTGTCCACTGTGTCTTTCTGTACTGTGGATATCTGTAATTCTCCCAACACTGCTGCAATGACAGCAACACACTTGTAAAAGCCATGACAGCTTACACCACTGTATCTCATACCACTTGCATAAGGATCCTTTACATCAGACCCCAATACATTACTCTTTGAATAGACACTTTCTTCCTCCGCCACTGTAGTTCACAGAAGCTCATCAACCAAGGCCTGCAAGATTATATACTAAAAAGGTGTTTAAGAGTGCTTAAAGCAAACCTAGAGGTGACAGCTGTGAAAAATGAAGTCATTTGCAGCCAACCTACACAGGCTTTCCTGCCACTGTCAGCTAGAAGACAGGAAGCTGCCTCAAGGACAGGACCCTAGCAGGAAAACCCAAAGCTTTGTCACACTGGATTAGCTAACCTTCAGCCAAAGAGATTTGTACTTTCCAACCTCTATCGGGATTGCTTATTACAAAATGGAAAGAGTTTAGTGCTTGTTTATTTTGTTGAAATGTGCATTTATCTTTGTTATTTCTGTATTAAGGATTACTGGATTGGGTGACTGGTTCTCAAACTTTTCTGTATGAGGAATCTACATCAAAACAGAAGAAAGTTTCACAACTTCCAACCAGCTATAAATAAATAAATGGAACTTGGTCATTCACAATAAGAAGAGAGACAGAGCCTGAAAGAGCAGAAAGTCTGTGGAAAGTAGTGCTTGGTAATTGTTGTTCACTTATATACTGCCAATTTTAAACACACTTTTGCATTTTAGAAGGGCTGCTGTGTTTGTTTATTTCAGGAATAAAAATTACAACTGCTTTCCTGTGCTTTTTGCAACACCATATTTCACAATACTATTTCAACCCTGCAGAATATAGTGGTTTTACAGTTTAAGATTAAATAATAGCACCATTTAGAAATCAAATATTGAGCCAAAGAGCTTCAAAGCTGCAACATTCACTTATTCAGCTTTCATGTATTTAAAACTGCCACTAAAATAAAACAAAAAGAAAACTGAATGAAAAAGCATAATTCATTAATATGAAAATAGGTTCCAATTAATATCCTCAAGTTTTGGCTTATTTCTTTCGCTCTCTCCTAAATTACAGCATAAAAAAACCCCTCAAACCTTTTTCACCTCTTGTATTACTTACTGAGCTAATGCCCTCTGGAGCAGAAACTATTGGGCTGAGTAAACCTGAAGTTTATCAGTGAATGCATTGCAACAGACTTTCATTGCTTTCCTTTCCTATAGAGTAAAAACTCTTTCTGCTGCCCTGGCCATAAAGATAGCTTTGCTGTAAGAATCATGGATATGAATGCTGGCCATATTTTTCCATTCTGTAATTTTTTTCCAAGTGTTGTTGCAATGCATACCTTGCATTATTTTTGCTCTTTCTTTATGTCACCCAATAATTTTCTATGTCCCCTAATAATGCTAAAAATATCCTGCTTTGCCCCTTTTATGTGTTACCTTTAGACATCTTCTTTGCAGCTGTCACTTTTCAATGTCATTTCCTCCAAAATTGACCAATTCATAATCAAAGAGAAAGAAATGGTTTGGACCCTTTCCACAAGCCAGGATGTCCATGTTTATTTTTGTGTTCCCAGATCTCACTGGTCTGAGTGAGACTCATTTCCACTCAGTCCTACATTTTTCTTCCTTGATTAGCAGGTACAATGAATACAGCTGAATGACTGCAGTCCTGGTACAATCCTTAGTTCCGGAAGGACGTTTACTCTCAGTGACAAGAGTCACAAGTCATGAAAAAGTGATATTCAGTCTAACCACCACCTACAAAGCACAGCTACTTTGACAGTATAGCCACAGGCACTGCATGTGATCTTCATGATTCTTCAGCTTTTTCTCTTGTGCTTGTCGAAAATTCCTCCCTGCCACTGGCTCCACTGTTTAACCATGTTTTATTTTCCAGCCAAATACCATTTCTTGGCATGCAAGCAGGACAAATTCAGAATTCTTCAACTTGGTAGCAATATCCTGGGCAGCTGTACTATGCAGGTTAACAGTGCTTAGACTCGTGAGTATTTCTTACTTTTGACTATCTCTTTCCAGATCGTAATTATAATTGGCAAGGTCAAACCCAATGTTTTCAAAGAGTGACTTACTAAATAACCATGAAACTGAAGGATGCACAGATTTTCTGAGGACTTAGCTTATTTGTATGTTGGAGAACCAAAAAGCAATAAAGTTATTTTTTTTCCCCCCTACATACTTCTTAGCTATGTTGTATCAGCCTGAGTTCCTTTACTGCAAAAATAACTTCTTGCAGGAACAACACTCAAAGCTCAACTTTAGTTTTACAAAAGCTAAACACTGCAGATGAAAAAGGTGAAACTATTTAACAGTCTCCCTAATATTTTCCCCTAACATTTCTGAAGAAAGGGAAGCACTACATCTCACAGAAATAGAATACAACATATCAAAGTTTTTGAGAAGACTTGGCCTCCTGTAGACACTTGGCCTGGCTATCGATTGAAAAAATGCCATGCGGAAACATTTGCCTGAAGACGCTGTGGAAAACAGAGAGCAGATTGCTAATACACAAACCTTTGAAGCCTAATATCTCATGATTCTGTGGCATGGTCACGTAACTTTGGGAAAACTGGTTTTAAGATGCTACAAGTACCAGCATAGGTATGGAGACTACGAGACCTTCTATTCATCATTCAAAACATATCAAAACACAGATAAGAAGCTGAGTAAATTGCGATTCTCAGCTTGGTGGACAAGACATTAATCTCCCAACTATCTCAGTCAGGAACAGAGAGCTCATTTTTGCTGTTAGGGGGGTTTTTTTGGTAGTTTTTTTGTTTGTGGTTTGGGTTTTTTTTTTTTGGGGGGGGTGTTTGTTTTTGTGGGGGTTTGGGTTTTTTGGGGGGGTTGTTTGTTTTGGGGGAGTTGCTTGTGTTTGGGGGGATTTGTTTGTGTTTGGGGGGTAGGTGGGTTGTTTTTGGGAGAGTGGTTTGTTTTGGGGGGGTGGTTTGTTTATTTGGGGGTTGGGATGATTTATTTGTTTGGGGGGTGTGGTTTATTTGGTTGGGGGGGTGTGGGGTGGTTTATTTGGTTAGGGTTTTTTGTTTGTTTTTTTAAGTTTTCAGGAGTACTTCCAGTCAGGCCTTCTCAAAGAAAGTGGAAGATTCCCATAGCTATTTCCACACCTGCTTATCAGCTGCCACTCAAAGCCAAGTACATTCATTTAACTCCTCATGACAGAGAAAGTGTTTGGAACAAATTGCCCTGAATTCTTCAATTCTCAAGAAGAAATTCTTATAGATTAGGTATCAGTTGTGATAACAAGGATCCATTTATGTAGAATTCAACTGGCAGAAAAATTCCATCAGTTGTTCTTGTTATACTAACCCTGCCAAAGATACACTAATGAAGGTATCAATTTTTAATCACAAAATTGTATCAAAGACCAGGGATCAGGGAAATGCCTACCTCTTATTACCTGGTGATCAATGGTCCATGACTAAGATAAATTACCTCTCTCTCTCTCTGAAAAGAAATCAAAGTAACTAAAAAAAAAAAGAAATCAACTTATATGCTAGATTTTACTCTGCCTCTCAGCGTATTTACATATACCAATGTTTCCCCCAGGCTACAAGGGATTATTATATTTTAATCAAAGGCCATACAAAGCATACATCCCAGCTTTAAAACAGAGAACTGAGAGACAGAATAATCAATTCATCTATCATTATGGGTAAATGAATTTGTGAACACAAGGAAAAAGCTGAATGAATGAATTTCTCATTATGACAAAAGAAAGCCTGAAAAAACCCTAACTGCTGATAAGACGTTAAAAAGTGTCAAAGTTTCTTACTATTAACCTGTCAAAAATAAATTTAGTGTAATTTCAAAACCTCTGTAAGACAAGCTTTATATTTTTATTTAGTCAAATACCTTAATAGGACAACACCCTTACTAGCTATTAGCCCTTATCACTGCTGCTCTTACACTAAATAAAACTTAAAAAGAAACTTGCTACCCTCTCAGTCATGCATCCACAGCAAGTATCATTGCTTTTCTTAATATGACTGCCATCAAGAATCGCAAAGGCAGCTTCAGGCTGCTGGTTTCAGCCATCAGCTTTTTAACAGCAGAATACAGAACATTTGAACAAATATTCTAAACCCTCAGTAAATGGATCAGAATACGTGACCAATCAGTAGGTGCATATAGCTACTACCTGGCAATGGTTTGAAGATTTCCTTGGGAGAGGATGAAGTAGAATACACTTTTTTCTATAGAAGGTTTACACTAGACAGGTCAAGCTCATATTACCTCTTTCAAATCATCCCTTCCTCACTCTGCTAAGTTGTCACTACATGAAAAGAAGAACAATCTGGTTGAAACCTTTTTTAAAAGGTGACAGTTTTCTGCCTAGATGGTCATGAAATTATTGATGGGTTTTCACAGCCACCAGTGGGAAAAATGCATTTGGAAGTCCACAACGTGTCACAGCTGTTCCCTGCTGCGAAAACGCTTGTGTGTGCAGCAGGCAGCTCTGCATTGACATGGGCCTCTGCTTCATAGCAAAACTCCAGTTCAATAGAACAGCATTTCAATAGAACAGCATTTCAAAAAAAAATTGAAAAATAGTAAAAAATTTCATAGAGCATGTTGCATCTATCATTTCGTAGCAGGAAGGCAATAAGCAACGTCTTCAGCATAAACACACAAAAGTGTTACAGAACATTGTAAGTCAAAATATTAATGATAAGAAAAGCCAACAAGTGTCAGTCATTGGGATTACAGATTATATCTCACAAATGCACACAAAAATCTTATTCATTAAAATCCCAAATGCTCAGGAAAACAGGCTGGTTTGTTGAACACAAAAACTGAATGTAATCCCTTTCTTTGCCTTATCACCTCAACAGCTATTACCTCCCTGCCTCCAGTCTGAAGCTCAGATGTTTATGAACTTGGCTTATAATTGTTATTGAAAAGTGTTTTGTCTCCAGTGGTAATTGTGAAGAAATAAGCTCAAAATAGAAAATGGTATATGAAAAACTACTCAGTCACTATGGGATCTTATTTTTATATTCTTCATTTGCCTGCCTTGTTTGTTGGTGCAAAATTCTAAAATACTGCACAGCCTACTCCAGCTCCTCTCCGGCTTCTAGATCTGTCTTTTTACCCTTCTGTATTACAGCTGGTCTTTTAAATCCTGATCTTTACAGTTTTGTCTAGTTAATTAAAAATAAGACATCTGTTGCTGAGTCAACCTGCTACTAAAATGTCTGATCTTGGAGGGGTGCATTTGCCCAGGTATATTTTGAATTATGCTGTATCACAACTAACAAGAAAATTGGAGTTGCAAGGCCAACCAACTACACTGTAAAAAGCAGTAGGACCAAAACACTGATAATGTCTTCTACTGCTGCCACCAGTATGATGTATTAACCATCAGCAGTTCAGTATGTAAATTAAGTACCTTGCAGGTTTAAGAAAATTATCTTGCTCCAAAGGTTGAAACAAAATAAAGAGTCATTTACATTTTTCCTACCAACCTGTAGCATTATGAAAGCAGTCAAAAGGGCATCAAGAACTCATTATTTCAGGGTATCACAGACTCACAGAATCACTACGGTTGGAAAAGACCTGTAGGATCATCAAGTCCAACCATCAACCCAACACCACCATGCCCACTAAACCATGTCCCACAATGCCACGTCCACACATTCCTTAAACACCTCCAGTGAGGGTGACTCCACCACCTCCCTGGGCAGCCTGTTCCAGTGTTTCACCACTCTCTCAGTAAAGGAATTTCTCCTAATATCCAGCCTAAACCTCTCCTGGCACAACTTGAGGCCATTTCCTCTTGTCCTGTCACTTGTCACTTGCGAGAAGAGACCAACACCCACCTCTCTGCAACCCCCTTTCAGGTAATTGTAGAGAGCAATAAGGTCTCCCCTCAGCCTCCTCTTCTCCAGGCTAAACAACCCCAGCTCCCTCAGCCGCTCCTCACAGGACTTGTGCTCCAGACCCCTCACCAGCTTCGTCGCCCTTCTCTGGACACGCTCCAGCACCTCAATGTCCTTCTTGTAGTGAGGTCCCCAAAACTGAACACAGTATTCGAGGTGTGGCCTCACCAGAGCCGAGTACAGGGGCACGATCACCTCCCTGCTCCTGCTGGCCACACTATTTCTGATACAGGCCAGGATGCTGTTGGCCTTCTTGGCCACTTGGGCACACTGCTGGCTCATATTCAGCCAGCTGTCAATCAACACCCCCAGGTCCTTTTCTTCCTGACAGCTTTCCAGTCCACTCTTCCACCAAGCCTGTAGCATTGCATGGGGTTGTTGTGGCCAAAGTGTAGAACCCGGAACTTGGCCTTCTTGAACTGCATACAATTGGCCTGGGCCCATCGATCCAGCCTGTCCAGATCCCTCTGCAGAGCCTTCCGACCCTCAAGCAGATCAACACTCCCGCCCAACTTGGTGTTGTCTGCAAACTTACTGAAGGAGCACTCAATCCCCTCATCCAGATCATCGATAAGTATATTAAACAAGACCAGTCCCAAAACTGAGCCCTGGGGGACACTGCTCGTGACCGGCCACCGGCTGGATTTGACTCCATTCACCACGACTCTTTGAGCTCGGCCGCCCAGCCAGTTTTTCATCCAGCGAAGAGTGCACCTGTCTAAGCCATGAGTCGCCAGCTTCTCCAGGAGAATACTGTGGGGAACAGTGTCGAAGGCTTTGCTGAAGTCCAGGTAGACAACACCGACAGCCTTTCCCTCATCCACTAGGCAGGTCACCTGGTCATAGAAGGAGATCAGGTTGGTCAAGCAGGACCTCCCTTTCATGAACCCGTGCTGGCTGGGCCTGATCCCTTGGTTGTCCTGCACGTGCCCTGTGAGCGCCCTCACCATCAACCTTTCCATAATCTTCCCCGGCACTGGGGTCAGGCGGACAGGCCTGTAGTTCCCTGGATCCTCCTTCCGGCCCTTCTTGTAGATGGGCATCATGTTGGCAATCCTCCAGTCATTCGGGACCTCCCCTGTTAACCAGGACTGTTGATAAATGATGGAGATTGTCTTGGCAAGCTCCTCCGCCAGCTCCCTCAGCACCCTTGGGTGGATGCCATCAGACCCCATAGACTGGTGAGCATCCAGGTGGCATAGCAGGTCGTTAACTGCTTCCTCCTGGATCATGGGGAGTTTATTTTGCCCTCCATCCTTGTCTTCCAGCTCAGGGAGCTGAATACCCTGAGGATACCTGGTCTGGCTATTAAAGACTGAGGCAAAGAAGACATTAAGTACCTCAGCCTTTTCCTCATCCTTGGTGACAATGTTCCCGCCCGCATCCAGTAAAGGATGGAGATTCTCCTTGTCTCTCTTTTTGTTGTTAATGTATTTGTAAAAACATTTTTTGTTGTCCCTCACGACCGTGGCCAGATTGAGCTCTAGCTGGGCTTTTGCCTTTCTAATTCCCTCTCTGCATGTCCTAACAAGATCTTTGTACTCTTCAGTTGCCTGCCCCTTCTTCCAAAAGTGATAAACTCTCCTTTTCTTCCTGAGTCCCAGCAACAGCTCCCTGTTCAGCCAGGCCGGTTGTCTTCCCCACTGGCTCTTCTTACGGCACATGGGGACTGCCTGCTCCTGCGCCTTTAAGATTTTTTTCTTGAAGAAGGTCCAGCCTTCCTGGATCCCTTTGCCCCTCAGGACCGTCTCCCAAGGGACCCTCTCAACCAGTGTCCTGAACAGGCCGAAGTCTGCCCTCAGGAAGTCCATGGTAGTGGTTTTGCTGACCCCCCTCCTTACTTCATCAAGAATTGAGAATTCTATCATTTCGTGGTCGCTAAGCCCAAGACGGCCTCCGACCTTCACTTCTCCCACCAATCCTTCTCTGTTCATAAACAGCAGGTCAAGCAGGGCACCTCCCCTGGTAGGCTCATTTACCAGCTGTGTCGGGAAGTTATCTTCCACACACTCCAGGAACTTCCGGGACTGTTTCCTCTTGGCTGTGTCATACTTCCAGCAGATGTCCGATAAGTTGAAGTCCCCCCACAAGAACAAGAGCTTGTGATTGTGAGACTTCTGCCAGTTGCTTGTAGAATGCTTCATCCACCTCTTCATCCTGGTTGGGTGGTCTATAACAGACACCCAGCAGGATATCTGCCTTGGTCGCCTTCCCTCTCATCCCTACCCATAAGCACTCGACATTGTCATCACAATTTTTGAGCTCTATACAATCAAAACACTCCCTAACATACAGAGCCACCCCACCGCCTCTCCTTCCTTGCCTATCCCTCCTGAAGAGCTTATAGCCATCCATTGCAGCACTCCAGTCAGGCGAGTCGTCCCACCATGTTTCTGTGATGGCGACTACGTCATAGCTGTCGTGCTGCACAACAGCTTCCAGCTCCTCCTGCTTGCTGCCCATGCTGAGGGCATTGGAGTAGATGCACTTGAGCTGGGCTACCGATTTTGCACCTGACATCGGCATGCCACCCCTAGGGCTCATCTCTAGGCAGCCTGGTTTCATCCCCTTCCCCCTTCAAAACTACTTTAAAGTCCTTTCGATGAGACTTGCCAGCTCATAAGCAAGAATGCTTAGGGCAGCACCAAGGATCTCTGTGGCACTACTGATATTACTGTATTTTGCAACTCCTTTGTCTTCTAGTAGCTTTCAGAAAAAAACAAGGAGAAAGTAAATCATATTATTCCAATCCTACAACTATTCAGTGTACATCTGATGTGAACAAAAGCAGTAAGGAGATAAAGCATCCAATAAAAGAAAAGGAATAGGACTTACTACCATAATATTTAAAGTGGAGAACAAGCCTGTTGTAGCAAGGAGATATGATGGAAAAAGTCTTTAATTTACTTAATTTCTCCTCAGTCTTTCCTCCTGTGATTTTAATTCCTCCTTTCCTGTTGTAGATGACTGACAGATGGAGTATTTTCCAGTAACATGTACAAACAAGTTCTCTGCCTACTTTCAAGGCACCTATTAAAAAGAGAAAGCGGCAATGGGGGTACAGTACAGCTTTTGAAAGCTATACATTCAGGAAGGGGAGATAAAGGTGAGATAATGGAAGCATGTGTCACAGGCCAGCTCTGGCATGTGGAGAACAAATGCGATTGACAGAATGTGATCTTTAAAAACCACTCAGGGAAGTTTTGACATTAATTTATAGTACATTTCACTCTCTGTACATATTTGTAAATCTCACCTCTGACAGTAAAAAAACCTTCAAACCCAAGCTCTGAGCTTTGCAAATTGGGGAAAAAGGGAATCCTCTTTTCTCTAAAGCAACCATCTGCTAAGTGGCAATTTCTTTTTTTTAAAAAAAAAAACAACAGACAAGAGAGAATGGCCTATATATATCCAGCTGTTTGTAATGAGAACACAGCCTTAGAAGCACCTCCTTATTAAGTATACAGGTTATGAAACTTTATTGCTGTAGGCTGGGTCTTCTTTCTTCTGAGTTGTTTAATGTATGTTTGTAAATATTTAACTTATAACTATCTTCAGAAATTTCATTAATTTATAAGCTTAGGTTTTGTTCCTACATTTTAAACCTCTGACACTGGAAAGTGGTGTGCTTCTCATCTGTTTCATCTCTCTTTAAAAAAGCTCTTTTGTGCTTTTGAGAAGGTTATTGACACTGACTACAAAACACACAGGAAAAAAAACCTTTAAGGTGTGTCAGGTCCTGAAAGATAATCCTTCAATCAGTTTACAGGCTAAGTGCACAAAAAACAAGGAAAGAAATTAAGTTTTCCTATTGAGAAGTGAAATACAGAGAGGTTTGTGCACGGTCACAAAACAAATCTGTTGCAGTTGTATTGATCCCAGTTCTAATGATATCTCATCCAATGCCTCCCATATTCTACTCATGCTGACTGTTCAGGATTTGCCTACATGTAGATATTGGCATCAGGTGTAGGACTAGGTTTTCATAGCAATTTATCAAAAGTACAGGTGGGAAGTATCCTTCACCACAAGTGTCTTATTATATAAGACGACACAAACATTATTTTTAATGAAAAACATAGCCAACGTAAAAGATACGTTTCTGCTGTAAAAGGTAAATTTACAGCTTTGCTTTATGCATAGGAGCAATGAAAGAAAACTAAAAAGCATTCTTGTTTGGGGAAGCTTCCTAAAGCACATGCAAGACAAAACCCCTCCAAAATAAAATATATACAAGTAACAAGAATAAACTTTGGGAAAGAATTTTGAAACCTAACATTAGAATGTATTTGCTCTTTCTAGAAGGCTACCATATTATAATGGCCATAGCTCATCCAGTATAATGACAAACTGCTGTTTAACAGTCTTTAACAATGGCAGCTATCCTCACTCTCTGCATGACAGGAGATAGATACTGGCAAGTCTTCTGCATTGCAGAAAAAAGTAATTTTGTGTCAACCTGGAACATATCTGTTGGTTTTCCACTGAAAATAAAGAAACGGGTGGTTAAGTTTTTGTCACAATATGCTGCCATTCTTTAAATACAAACTGAAGTTTCTTCTGAATGTACTGAGGAATTATTTTCAGTTAGAGGAAAATTATAAGAAACACATACGAAGAAATGTTTGAAAGGTAAATAATCTTATATATGCAGCAAACTTGAGTTTATTGTAGGTCAAGAAATGATTTTTGAGACTGAGTTTTGTATCCTTCAAATTTATGCTCAGCTTAAGACAACTGAAAGAAATTTTCCTTTAATGAATTTTAAGTTTGATAGACAAATTGAAACACGCAGTCTATTGTGGTTTTGGCACACTGTCCTGCCTCTCAACATTAATGGCCATGGGGTGAAACTCAGTGCATGAAAAGGCCAGCCTCTATTCATAATTTTGAAATGTTGCAAAATTAAGGTATGTCTGTGGAAAACAGGAACTCACTGAAGAGTACAAAAGAATCCTGTATCCTGTAGCAGCCTGCAGTATTCCTGAAAACAGAGACATTTAGGACACAGGAGAATGCAGATGTGCACACAGGTGCTTTCCAAATGCAATTTGAAGAGTGAAGAATCAAGAGATTCCAGGACTTCTATTTGAAGGAAGCCTTCTCCAAATTACCATTAGATCACAATATCAAGCAATGGTATCTAAATGCAACTTTTCTTAGTTTAAAATCATTAGAAACATTGTTTTGACTGCTAAGGCAGTGAGAGAGGAGTGCTGCTCCTAGGAAAAATGCTCATTCACTTCCCAAGCAGGCAAACACTATACACTTTTGAAGCCTTTCAAGGCACTACATGAAACAAAGTGATTTCCAAACAACACATCTAGTAAGTTTATGGCATAACTTAGTTGAAAGCTGTTCCAAGGTGTCAGATTATAAGTAGAACAAAAATATTTTGAGGAGAGCTTTGAGAATATACTTTACTCAAAACAGAGAAACTATCAAGTGATCCAATTGAAAAAATTGCTTTCTTGGGCCAACTTCCTTTTGGAAGGCAGCTGAGAAATCCAGTTATTCCAAAAGATCAGCCATAAACAAATATTAGGAAAAATGATTACATGTATAGATGAGTTTGGCTAGCCAGGCACTGAGGAATGTGAGTGAAAGAAATCTGTGTTCTGAACCTTAGCTAGTATTTTCTCCTACAGAAAAGCTGTCCATTAAAAACAAACAGAATGATGAACACAGGAACTGAAGCACACACATCAGTTGCCACTAGCCATCACACTGTTTGAGCTGCTCTGGTATTAATGACAAACATGTCCTTTTTTCCAATATTTGACTGAAAGGTTGTGCATACAGCATTACAAGTCCCTGTTTTCAAAGTTTAGCACAGAAAAACAGAAAAATTGTTTCTTTTGAAATTTTTTCCATATTTATGGTTTTCCCACTTTGACACAACACCTTCCTGTACTTTTTCTTTAAAAGTGTGTATTTTAAAATAAATCACATCAAACAATTCAAGCAATTGGACAAATTCACCATAAATACAGAACAAAAATAATGAATACACATTTTATTTATACTTCAGCTGTGCTTTTTGTAAATAACTGTTTCAGTTTCTTTGATGAAGTAGAGAATAAATTGCTTGAGTCTTCACAGGTAATGGGAGGAACATCCCTCTATCTACAAACTGTC
Organism: Gavia stellata; assembly: GCF_030936135.1. Taxonomy (NCBI): domain Eukaryota; kingdom Metazoa; phylum Chordata; class Aves; order Gaviiformes; family Gaviidae; genus Gavia; species Gavia stellata. Next base: position 65,971,787 of record NC_082597.1, on the reverse strand, counting down.
TCTTAGACTTTAACATGAATAAGAGATCTTCAACATTATGCATTACCATTTAAGCAGAAAATGCAGACTACAAGACCAGAGAATTAATCAAAACCTCTTTTACATGGATGTAATTAAAAAAATACAAAACCAACTTCACATATTTAGTTCTCAAAGCAGCTCCCATTCCACATTTAAGTCTTACAAGTATCTGAAGATTTTAATCACTGTACACGTGAGTTGGAGCTTAGATGCGTTCCAGGCAAGTAAAAAGTTGTAGCCAGAGATTAATAAAGCACAGGAGCAGAAAGGGAAATAAAACTCCACATTCTCATATCGCACAATTCAAGTTTATTCCATTCATTCTTGCAACATAAACTTAAAAATACAGTATCATTTAGCATTCTGATGTCATAAACCATGATAATGATGAACCCAACTGTGTCAAAACATTTAACAATGGTGAAAAGAGGAAGTCAAATATCAAAATGCACAGAGCACTAATTTTCTTCTGTCACTGTGTAGAAAGATGATTGTTTATCCATTTACAAAATATAATTAAGACAAGTTCATTTTGAAATTTTGCATGCAACACTGCAATTGCTTGACCAGGACACTCCATTCTTACCAGCCTCTTCTACAAATAATTCAATGTTATGTTCAAGGATAAAGTTCCATTTAACTATCATACTCCTTTTCCCGTTTGCTCCCCCTTAAGAAAAAGGAGCAGAGGGTACAAAATCCAAAATATACTTTAGGTTATAACTTATTCAGCACAAATTTCAAAGGAAAAGGTTTAAAAACAGAGTAGATTTCCAACTATATGTTATTTCAGTCTGATAAAGTATTTAAATTCTGCTTACAGAATGTAAAAAAAAAATTATAGTTTGGTATTTTTCATCTAGTTAGGACCTACTCAAAGACACAGGCAGCCACCCATTATTTTTTCCACAATATAGCTAGGGAACACATGAACAAGCCCAGTTTCTAGAAAATTACAAAAGCATAAGCTTTTATTATTACTTTTTTTTTAAAATGCTGGGCAAAATGATCAATCACCTCTTATGTAGTGCAAAAAGCAAAAAAGTATTTCTTCTTTATGAGCCAAACATTAAATGCCATCTTCTAACTATCTCAAAAGGCAGCTTGGGTATGTATTACAGCCAAATTAACACATGTCTCACTGAAGTTTGTTTGCATTTTTTTCCTCATGTGAAGTAAGAAAAAAATAAAGTGTCCACATAATTCTAGAAAAAGGGAGGCAAAATTGCCTCAGTGAATCACCAGAAGAGTTAGTACAAAGATGATGTTTCTTTACTATGATAATGTTCACTTCAATGAGAGTTGAAGGGAAGGGCAGGAAAGAATACAGAGAAAAAACCCCAAAACACTATGGCCAGACAACCTGACACTAATCAACACAAAAAACTTGAATAATCAAGTCTTCCACATAAAAACAGATTGCAGTTTTCTAGACTAGTATTTTAATAGCAACGTATTTAATAGCATAACATGGAGGCAAATTTATGCCAAAGATGGCTATTTTCATAGCTGAATAAAGAGTTAAACCTATAGTTTGTGTTCACACTATTACAATGACATGACAATCCAGCACTGATCAGAGATAAGGTTAAAGAGTTGTCTTTAAATAGTCATTAAAAGCACTGTTCAACAAACATGCTTGTTCTTTTATCAGCAGCACACCAATTGATTTATCACTGACTTCCACCCCTTCTACTCTTCCTTGCCACCCATCTCCAAGAAGTAAAGAGTAATTGCACTGTACAGTTTATGGCCAGAGTTGATTGTTTTCTCCAGTGCTTTTCTTATGGGATGTGTACATGCAAATCCATTTCTACTCCTCTTTTACAGTCTAAATGCAAGGCTTTTTATAGCTGAGACATTCAATCATAATATGCAACATGATTCAAGTAAAACTAAGTCTCCATTAAATGAGTGGCAATCACCAGCCTACTTGTACATATCCTCTAAATTTCGACAGTGATATCAAAATAATATCAGCTACTTTTGTTTAAGAATTCAGCATGAGACATTATATACATTTGTTTTCTGTATTGTGTATGCTATCAGAAAATTTGAAATCTGTATTCCAAAAAAGAGGAAGATGTATAGTTTGTGGCACACACTCTTCTGTTATAAAACCTGTTATTCAGTTTTGGGTGAATCAGCAGTCTAATGAAAATTTTGAAGATGAAAGCCAGAAGATCAGACATTCCTGAAAACCGTAAGATGTGACAGGAATCCCTACAACATCATTAAATATTTTCCCATGAATTATCAAGGCTGTCATAGTACTGTCATACTGGTATAGTAAGCCTTATCTAAAAGTCAATGGTTAACATGGTTGCACCAGGAACTTTCAGAACAAGCCCCATGCCTTAAAGAAATTTAAGAGGTTCATTCAGCCAACAATGAAACACTGAATCAAAAGACATGCACAATTAAAAGTTGGTTTCTTTTCCTCCAGTAGTTAAAGCAAGTTAAGACTTCTACTTGTACGTCTTCCTGTTCCTAGCACCTGAACTTAGGAAGCTTACATGTATTTTAAAAGTTTACCAGAGAAGTTTAGCAACAATATTCACCTGATAGGAATGTCTAAATAATTACTGTTCATTTTCCACATTTGACTTGATTATCCAAACAGCCTGTAGCTTTCGCACGTGTCTATAAATTTTATGCTGATATGGTGAGTAAAGAAATTTCATCTTACAATCCTTTCAGAAATAACTATACAGTGACATTTTGAAGTCTCAAAAACAGTTGCTTGAAATGTCTGTCCTGGACTGGAACAAACATGGAAAAGAAAAACCTCAAATTCAAGCATCCAAAAGTATCTTGGCAGATATTCTGGAGTGTAACACCACCATGCCTCAACTGATCTTTCCTGGTTTGCTCAAGAGTCAGAAAAATAGCTCCAGTAACTGGTATCAAAAGTCCTCAAAACTGCAACGTAAGCTTTAGGCAGCAGCTACCCACTGAGAGAGAAGAGAGAAAAGCAACTCAGCCACCTACATTACTACATTTCAGATTATGGCAGACACTAATAGCATAGGACTATTGTTTCCTTCACAATTAGTTTCAGGTACATAGCACAGTACTTTCATCTAAAGCAATCTTTCAACAAAAATCTTACTACTAACCTAGGAGGTTTACAAGCCAAAAATTCAAGATCATGGTCTGTCTTCCTTCTTCCATTTTCACTAGAAATGGGAAGAGATTGTGCACTGAAAAGAAGTCCTAGAGGGACACTGTTCATAATAGTTTTCAACCCTCTCCAAACAGATTATCTTCGATATAAGCCCCTAACTAGTCTGATTCATAAAGAATTTCCCTCCCCCCAAAGTATTTAGCTGAAGAAGCTGGAAGATGCAAAGAGTGACAGACAGGCAGCAGTGTGAGGCCACAGGAGAGACATTTAAGATATCAGTCCATCCGTCACTGAAGAAGAGTTTTGATTGCCTGGTTGTCAGTGGCTTCAAAGGCAGTTAGTCCATCTGGGCCTTTCACAGTCTTATCAGCACCCTGTAAAGACATTGAGAAGGACTGTCAATTCATAAAGGCAGGCTGTATTAATATTAAGTGTGTCACAAAAGTTACTTACCTTGGATAATTATATTCATTACATACTGCTTTTTAGTGCAGCACATTGTTTTTGATTTAGAAACTAAACAGGCAAGATTTATGTACAAAACTATTCGGCACGCAGTTAATCTAGACTTCAAAATTTACTTTAGAACTAAAAAGAGTCACATAACATTTATCACACAGCAAGTTGCAAGATCAACAAATTATCAATTATCGTGGATGCAAACAGAAAGATTTTTTTTTTGTTTATTTGTTTCCAGAAACTACTCATATGACTGCAAGAATTCAGTATTACACACTTACATGAAATCTATAGTGCAGCAAGCTTTTTCACATGCTAAATTAATCAAGTAACCTCTGGAAGAGCTTACTTATTAATAAATAGTACTATTTTCTTTCTATATTGTAGAAGACTACATCCATCTAGGACTGTGTTTCTCTCTCCCCCATTTTGAAAAAATCCCTATTGCTACACAGAAAAAAAGCCCAAATCATTCCAAGTCCCAAACTGATAAAGTTCGTTTTTGAATAAGCTATGCCTACACCTAAAAGGCAACAACACAGAATAGGGAGGCAACAGGAGGATAGGGGGTAACAGAAATGCACCAACTAGACAAACTGCATAATAGTCAGCACAAACACAGTCTCAGTGACAGAATTACGGAAGAAGAGCAAAAGAAAATCAAAGAGTGATTAACTAGTCGTGTTTGTTTTGGGCACTGTGTAGTCATATGCATAAAAGTGAAAAAACAAGACTAAATTGTAAATAGGGTAGTTAAATAAAGGGATAAAAGTTATTAGAGAGCACAGGACTGACTACAGAGATCAAGAGAGATGTTTCCTGAAAATAAGTTAGATTCCAGAGCACGTCCTCTTGAGAAGATATGCAAGTCTCACTTTAAAACATGTGTATTTGCTCAATCAGGTGATGGGAAAAACACTGTGGATGGCAAGAGCATGTACTGCAGAGGTTTGTGTTTAGTTTTACATATAAACTCTCCATTGAATAAGTACAAATCTTTTCTCAATTACAAGAAAGGAAGTGCACAGATCAATAGTAAAGGACACCCAGTAGTTTTCTAAGAACATAATGGACCTAGAATCCAAGAGCTTCTTTACTGATAAAAGATTATACACATAAAACCCCACTAAACTTCCATACATAATACCATGTCTGTTCCCAAGACAACTCTCAGCCCACTAAACTTCCCATTGTAACTGTTTCTAACTGTCTAATAAACAGGATCTGATATTACTATGATCTGCTGCCAATACTACTTTTCATAACATTGAATATTTCCATCTTTGAAACCTCTACCCTCTTTACTTGTAAATATGCGATCTGTCATTCTAAAAAGATGGCTTTACAGTGGTTTCTAAGGCAGCGGTGCTCATCCTGTGGTCTACTGGCCAAATTGGTCCTGTTGCAGCCGTTCATCTTCCTGGCAGCCCCTAGAGACCCTCAGTGCAAGACATGACCTGAACAGACTGTTTTGCTGGGTGGCAGTCAGCTGTGGGGCAGGGAGACAGGCTTCTGCTCTCAGGGAAAGAGCCTGGAAAATAAAATTGTCCCGACAACTCCAGTAAAGAATTCAGAGAGGGATACTTATAATTGCAATAACTCCTTCCAGGCAGCTCACTTTCTCTAGTACCTTTCAGGTAGCAGAATATAGGCATACATTTGTGCATGTGCAATAAATTCACTCCAGTGACAGGAGCAATCATAACACTTCTCTCCTGTCCCTATGTAACATCCTTGGCCAAAACAGTATCCTGCTGTATTACTGTTCTGTTGGGTATGAAGGTGAGCTGAATCAGTCTGTTCCCAAGAAATGATTAGTTCTTCATTGCAAACACACACTTAGGCTGAAACCGTTGAAACCCATTGCTTGTGAAACATTTATTTTTCCCCTAAAGAAACCTGAGAGATTTAACAAGTATTTGACAGTTATTATCTTAGTTGTCCTGGGAGAAGAAAGGCTTCCTTTGCAGGTGTTGATAATTTCTACTGCTTAGATAGCACTCTCGGATTAGAGTCCATGTGGAAATCAAAAGGGCTTCAAAGCTGTTTTTTGATGTTAAACTCAGAAAACCTGAAGGAACTTAGCCTTGAAGAAAAATGGAACTATGCAGTAACTGACCTACCAGTATTCATCTTGAATCATAATTTAGAGAACTTTAACTTATAAAACTCTCCACCAATGTATCAGTGTATTGGGTCTGGCTGAGATGGAGTTTATTTTCCCCATAGCACCCTCAGCGCTGTGTTTTGTATTGGTAGCTAGAAAGGTGTTGATAACACTCCAGTATTTTGGCTACTGCTGAGCAGTACTCACACAGCATCAAGGCTGTCTCTCCAACATTTCCCCCTCTCCAGTAGGCTGGGGGTGGGCAAGATCTTGGGAGGGGACATAGCCAGGACAGCTGACCCAAACTGACCAAAGGGATATTCCATACTATATGATGTCTGCTCAGCAATAAAAGCTAAGAGAAGAAGGAAAGGGGGGGGGCATTGGTTATTTATGACATTTGTCTTCTGGAGCAACCACTACACATACTGAAGCCTTGCTTCCCGGGAAGTGGCTGGACATCGCCAGCTGTGGGTAATAAAGAATAAATCTTTCCTTTTCCTTTGCTTCATGTGCAGCCTTTGCTTTTGCTGTATTAAACTGCCTTTATCTTGACCCATGACGTTATTTTTCTTATTTTCTCTCACCATGTCCTGCTGAGGAGAGGAGTGATAGAGCGACTTGGTGGCACCTTGCATCCAGCCAAGGTCAACCCACCACAATCAGCATTTAGAGTATAAAAGATAAAACTTAACTGAAGTAACTTCAAAGTATAAAGAGAACTTTTAGTTTAGACATAGGACTGCTTTCCACCCTCATGCACATTTAGTACTTCAGAAAAGTTACAGACTCGCAAGACCTGAGTTTCTAAGGAAAATGTCCCCTTAGCTAGGCAGAAAGATTCCTGCCTGTATTCAATAGAACAAGGAGGAAAGAATAAATAAAGTTCAGGTCAAGAGGACTCCAATTTTCAGAAACACAACACTGCCTGGAAGCAAGTTTAATGAAAAGTGCATAAAAGTAAGAAGATTCCACAGTATTCTCTACTTCCCCAAAGTAAAAGCTAATAGCATTTTATGTTTATGTTCTTTTCTTAAAATACACACACAAAAATATATATGAACTCTCTTTCTTTGGCAGGGTAATAACAAACAGAACATTTGCCCTCTTAAGTGACTGGGCAACGCACAAATATGTTAAACATGCTCTGAAGGCAGCACAGTAGCTATTAGGGTACAATTGCAGTTCAGAAAAAAACCCCACCAACTGTGAATGCACCAGATAAAGGCAATGCAGAGCTGTCACCAAGCCCTGGGAAACTGGAACTACTTCTTGTAGCCATAACACCTTAAGATTGAATTCATTCCACTTCAGTAAGTTCACCCATCCCTTGTTGAGGGCAGTAAAAACCATATTCACCCATTGTGTATTTCAGTACTTGGGATCTTTCCATTTTTGAGGATTAATATGATGTTGAATTATTACCTACTGGTAATAGTAGGTTAATGAAGTTTTTGCAGGCTGATCTAGCATACACATAGCACCTGTTTGTTAATCTAAACATTAAAGTCCTGTGCCGAAATGGAAGATAAAGTCTTTCGTAATATACAGAAAAGTTTCAAGTATAAAACCTCACATTTTAATATTTTTTTCCCACTTAAGTACATTTTACAGTTTTATAACATATGGGTGATTCCATAGGATCATAGAATATCTCAAGTTGGAAGGGACCCATAAGGATCAGAGTCCAACTCCCTGATCCTTGCAGGACAACACTGGAGCTTTAATCCCTATAGTTTTGGAAGGAGTGATGCTATTTGAATATTTTAAACATGCCAACAGAAACTTTGGTTTTGATCTTTAAGTTTAATTTACCACATTATCAATGTTTTGGTTTAGTTGCTATTGGGCAGGCCTGAACCATCACAGATGACCACAGCTGGGCTATGGTGAAAGCCATTTAACAAATCCAATCTGTCAAAATCATGATAGTAATTGATTATGGCTGATCACTATGATTAGCACAACAGCAGTGCTTGAAAACACTCAATCATTTGTAATCTCAACTTCTGAAGTTTTCAAACTGCATTTAAGTTTCTCACAGTGTAATAAATAGAACCAAGCATTGCTGAGTCCAAAACTAAAAGATCTGAACAAGGCATCAGGAAGTCCTCACTGAAATGCTGAATTCAGAAGAAAGTGTGTAGTAATGGCCCTTTTGAGCCATACCTTTGGAACAGTATAATATAGCTACACTTAAGTCATGTTAGGTGTTTATCAGTAATCCTATGTATGCACTGTAATTATGACAGCAAAGTCATACCTATTTCATTTTGTTTTAAACAATGCAAGTCGTTTTATTTATGCAAAACAACTGTATGTTGTTATATCTGGTTTTCATATTGGAAGAAATGTCTGAACTTGAATACCAACACAAATTATGGTGATGTGTGAAGCTACAGTTCTAAGTACTTTAATCATAAAACCATAGTTCAAGAAAATGTTTTTTGCTATGCTTCATGAATAGAAAAACACAAATAAAACCAAAATATTGGGGGTTATATCCATGCAACCATTACAATAGGTCAAAACTTGGGAAAAAACCCGAAAAGCTAAACCTAAAACATTGTTGACAACTTCAATACCGAACAAAGGATTTACCAAAGAGTAAAAACAGCATTATACAGCTGTTTGCTTTCCAAAGCTGCAAAATTACTACTTAAACCTGCTGGAGTAATCATTTGCAACCACTAATGAATATTAAAATCACATTTCAAATACTTCCTGTAAAATACACCAGGAAATTTCATCAAATGATTCTTCACAGTACTTGATTCACCATTTTTGATGAATGTACTTTCTAAGGTCAAACCAAATGTTAAGGGATTACCTGCCTTTCACAGAAGATCACACTTTAAATGCTTGCAGGGATTCTAAGAAGAAACTTAGAGCTAAATCACTTGGTTTAGGGAGCTCTTAATACCCCTCTAGAGACAGCAATTTGAAAACCTAGAATAAGTGTTACAACACACAAGATTAAGGAAGGAGCTCTTCTGCAGTTTTCATATCGCTCCAGTTTTAATATATAGCCAAATGCTACAGGATCACCAGATAGTTTAGAAAATGTTAACTATGTCATAATTTGGAGGCATGGTTGACTCAAGACAGAATTTAGTGCATTCTTAGGGGGGTGGTAAGAGGGAAGAGGCAGGAAATAAGATCTATGAAAACTAAACTTATCCAGAATTAATCCGTTCCAATTCCCTGAAAATGCACAAGAGAGGTAGCAGCCTGTTTTGGCAGGTGTAACATTCTAGACTTTCTTACTTCTTCCAGTGAAACCCCTTCTCATTGAGCATGCAGCTACAGCTCCTTTTTCAAGCACCTATTTCACTTTACTTCTGACCTCCTTAAAGTTTCACCCCCTTAAAATTATAGCTGAATGTTACTTTCCATACAAAGGTCAAAACCATTGTTATTAACCCAAATCGGTATTAGATTTTGCCCAGCCTATTTCTTCATAAAGACTTTTAGTATTTTTTATTTTCATTGCTAAAATGAAGTAATGAGAAGCTTTCTTTTCTTAGAAAATGCATATATTTAGTTACAAATACATTTCCCAGGCAAGGAAACTTTGCACGCAGACAGCACGATTTCCTGTGATCTGGTACTTCCAAACAGAGGCCTCACAATATAAGTTTCTAGCCATATTTAAACTTCCACAGATCTTATACTGCACAGCTAAGGAATACAGACTTGCATGGAAACAAAAAGAAAAAGGAACACAGCTGTGGCAGAAGTTAGGCAAGGGCTAGATAAACTTTAGCCTTGACTTTTTTTTTTTCCCCGTAGAAAACACATTGTAAGGATTCATTAATCCTTCAGATACAACAATATCCCAGGTACCTGCTGTCAAATTACAATAGCTGGTGGTTTTTTAGCTTATCAAAACAAACAAAAACAAACCAAGCTTTCAAATTGGTGATGAATAGGCTTGCAAAAATATTTTCCCCATAGTTCTTCAAGAATAAACATGAAGTATGGTAATCAAGGGAAGGAGACCACTTGTGGCTTTGTAACTAAAAGTGTAAGACAAGTGTGGTTATAAGGAACACTACAGTAGTAACTAAAGGCACTTCAGCTTCATCCTTCCCATCTGTTCCATTTCTCTTATTCTCAAGTTTCATCTGAAATTCATCCATCCCCTACAAAAACAGGGCCACAGAGACAGCTGAGCAAGCATTTAGCACGTGGCACAAGTAAACATCACCGGCCATTTACAAAGGAACACCACAGAGACTAGGCGAGCAGTAAACCAGAGAAACTGGGTTCTATTGTTCATCTACAAAAACTGTAATCAAACCCAGGAGACCACCCTCTGGAACAGGTAGGTCATGCTGCAAAAGCACTGAAAGAATTTCCAAGGCAGCAGCTGAAGTGAAACTGAAGATACCTCAGTTCTGTCTCTTGATTTAGCACCAGTGTTTCTCCAATTCCATAAACTTAACTTAAGGAACTAAATCCGCAACAGAACTTTAATCTGGAGGCCTCAATTGGTAGGAAACTAACTACAGAAAATTAACTTGCAATAGGGACAAATGAATAGAGGAGATGCCAGGCCTGTTGCAAGGAAGGAGTAGTAATATGCAGATAAGAGTATCAAAAGACTGATGAACATCACCTGTTCTGCAGGCAACTAACCTTTGCATTGGCTTAGCTGTAACATGGGACTGCAGCCTAATGTTGGCAGACAGCGTGCTCATCTCACTCACTGATGGGACAGTATGGCAAGGAAGACTGCGTACAAGCACTCCTTCACTCTTATGTGATTAAAACTGCTGCAGAACACCACAAATTAAACTTCTGAAGAGAACTCAAGTATCTGGCTGGGCAGATTTAAACATGACTGCACATTGGCTGTATGTTACAAAGCATCCAGTGGCAATGGCTGCTTAATTAGGTCCTCCCGTCATCTCCATAGACCCATATCAATCCTGACAAGGCTACTCATGAGGTTTTTTTTTTTTGTAAGGTCTTGCTAGATTCCTCATCCATTTCCAAATGCTGCCATACATAATACATTTTAGGACTCTCTATCACCAGTCCCCCTATACCACTGAATGTTTTGACTTGTCAAACTACAGCCTCAAAAACTGCTTTAACACTAGAATACTTTAAATTGCCCAAGGAAAGGGCCATTTATGGATCACACTCCACACTTTTCCACTTTGTTTCTTCAGAAAGCAGCATGTTAAATTATATCTCCCTACAGTTATGAATGCCCAAAACAAAGTTACTCAAGTTAATAGTTAAGGATGCTCGTAAGATCTTTTGGATTTTCAGAAAGGAGCTTATTTTATATATGGTCAAAGCCCCTGAGAGCCACAAGATTTAGATACAGCGTATGCAAGGCAACACAACTCTCTCAGCAACAGTAATTTTATTCAGAAGCTGACCAAACCTAGCCACAACTTCCATAATGGTGGTGATACTACAACTTGACAAACAATGTACAGTTCTATTCCAGAGACTTGAACTCTAGCATGATGGAAAGTTTAATATATTAAAGAATGGCAGACACTGAGGTTGGCTGATGAAAAGTCTTCGAGACCAAGTCAGACAGTCATCTACTACAACAGCAGCATTCTTAAAAATGACTTGAAGATAACCTCTTGGGGTCTCTTCCGGACTTTTAAAAGTTACTTAATCTGCATGTTAGCTGTAGTCCAACCTGATTTACCTATGCTTTTCCTCAACATATTCCCACAAATACTGCAGAATAAAGTAGAAAGTTCTGCTTCTGAGATGGAGGGCTTCTCCAAGGTATCACCCTGCTATGGTACTGTCAAACTAGATCGGTGCTTCAGGGAGCTCTTGAGAATTTGAAACATCTCTCCCTCCACTGTCTTCACATAAAACTTCGCATGTAGGCAGTTCCCAGAGTAAGCCTGCTTCCTCAGAAGCTGTGAAACCATTTGATTCTGACACATTGCTAACCCCAGCGAACAGGAACTGGTTAGCTGATTGGGGCTATAGCAAGAATGGCTGGGAGCACTATTTGAAAGTTAGAATTGGCTTTCTACCATTTCTCAGAAGACATCAGAAGATAAAAGCTAGTAGTTTAGGATTAAAAGCAACATCTTTAGTTTTGTTCCTCCTGTAGTCACTCCACGTGTAGTGTAACAGTTGCTTCATAATAACTGAGCTTTTCAGGAGAAAGGGAGCATCTTGTCTCCAAACAAATGAAAGAACTATTTTTTAACTTGTCTTTACAGTGTCCATTCTGAACTCTTATGCTGAAAAGGGTAATAAGGAACAGAATTATTTCAAGTCATTCTAGCACCCTATGCTAACCTTAGAAATTTTCCCCCCAACTTACCAGTAAAACAGCAATGTATATGAAGGATGAAGTTTTACACATCACATCCAGTGGATCAGCTAGATTTTAATGGATTATTAAAAGCTTTGTAGCCCAGATGTCATAACTACATGCCTAAAAAATACTAATACTCAACCTTTCTTTTTATGACCTTAAATATTCCACCACATTTCAAATGCAGATCTGTGTAAAGTCATCACAGGTGCTGAAGCACATCCAAAGAAAAGCAACACAGCTGGTGAAGGTCTAAAGAACAAGTCCTATGAGGAACAGCTGAAGGAACTGGGGTTGTTTAGTTTGGAGAAAAGGAGGCTGAGGGGACACCTTATCACTCTCTACAACTACTTGAAAGGAGGTTGTAGCAAGGTGGGTGTTGGTCTCTTCTCCCAAGTGACTAGTGATAGGACAAGGGGAAATGGCCTCAAGTTGCACCAGGGGAGGTTTAGGCTGGATATTAGGAGAAATTTCTTCACTGAAAGGGTTTTCAAGCATTGGAACCAGCTGCCCAGGGAAGTGATTGAGTCACCATCCCTGGAGGTATTTAAAAGACACATAGACATGGCGCTTCGTGACATGGTTTAGGGGTGGACTTGATAGCGTAAGGTTTACGGTTGGACTCAATAATCTTAAGGGTCTCTTCCAACATAAATGATTCTATGTTTCTATCAGTTTGGTTGTATGCAGGCTGCCAGTGATTCCCAGATAAACCACCAGCCTTCACTATTCCAAAAAGTCATTTGTATTTTACACAGTATCATCACAGCATTCAACTTCTATGCGTTATAAGCATTAGCTAAGAACCCCAAAAAAGTCCTTTCTGAGGAATAACAAGAGTAACAAACTGTGCTTTATCATAGGAAAGCCTTGTTGAAAGTTACTTGAAATGCCATGAAACAAATTGCTGCTTTTTAAGGGACAACAGTTGGTGTAATGGCTTCAACTATTAGTATAATCTACAGAAAATTGTATTAGTCATGTGACATGTACATTAAAAATTTTTGTAGAGACTGAACTGCTAAGAGCCAGCGTAGGTCCCCCAGTACTTTTTAAGATAAGCTCTTACGAGTGCAAACTGTTTCTAATACGAGCTTAGAAGAAGCTTGTTTCACTGTGCAACTGCATGATGACCACTATCAACAACAGAAAGGACAGGTTTGCAGCAGCCCAGGCTACTTCAGCTTAACATCAAGGGGCCACTCTAATCATTCTAGTCAGTTTAAGAGCTTAGAATCTTGATTCAATGTCTCTACTATTTATACGTATTTATTATCTTCTGAAAGTAAATTATGCCCAAATACTTTTAATGCTTTTACTGCTTTCAGTGGAAGATTGTTTAAAGAATGCTCTGTGGTCACACTACATCAAAGAGTAACCAGCTTGCTTCCAACAGATGAATGAATCCTCTACAGTAACAGAAAGTTTACCAAAATCCTGGAGGTCACCTTGACTAAGCTAACCTTTTTCATATTCAGTACTTTTATTAAGGTATGTTTTTTTCATTTTTATGTCTAATTAATGTCTGAAACATTTCTTAGAACATCCCTACTCCTCTCAATAGCTCAAAGCTCTCACATGAAAGGTTTATGAACATCCCCACAATTCATATACTGTAGAAGGCAGTACAGAATTTTAGCTTAAAACAACGCAATTTCCAAATCAACAACTGCATCCAACATAGAATTATTAATATTAAATCTAATCTTGGCAGGTGAAGAGGAACAATCTCTTATTCCTTACATAATTTTAACTTGATCAAACTGTTAACTTTTTTATATCTGTGGCAAACAGTCTAAGGAGATATGCACCACTGTTCATCAGTTCTTAAAACTTGTGAAAGTAGAGAAAATAGTAATTATTTTTGTTTTCCTGTTTAAAAATATGTTAAGGAGGTTATTGACTTCTACTCCAACAGCTTAAGGGGTATTCTATGACAGAGGCCACATATGCAAGGGATCAAGTAATAGGGTAAATTAAGGCAGCTGAAAGTAGGTACATATAAAATAATGAAGCTTCTTACCAATAAGTAGAAGTGTAGTATTTACAAAAGCAACAAAGAACAGCTTTGAAGAAAAATCTTAAATATATTGGTCTATCATTTGCATTTACAGTTCCACTATTTACATACACTAACACCAGACATCCAATATTTGTCCTGCATTTGGAGCAACAATAAAATACACCCCAGTCCAGAAGTGACTAGGAAGAACATTAAAGAATCAAAGTTAAACAGTCAGTAATTTTTAGAATTTTCAATAAGGGTTGAACAACCTGATCTCCCTGGTATCTGTTGTCAAAGAACATGTGAAATCAGACTATGTTACAAACAAGGTGCAACAACGGATGTTCAAACAAGGGTCATAGTTTGTTCTCTCTCTTAATACAGTTATATTAATGGAAGATCTGCCTCAAACAGAGTGAGCTGATGAGCAAACTTCCAGTTCATAAATATTCCATCAGCTAGCCCATGTGAATGGAAGCAAGTAGATGTGGTACAACATTTAGCTCTGCATGAAGAAATATGAAAATAATATAAGCTTTTCCAAACTATCCAATTGCAGTAACATAAGCTTTTCCAAACTATCCAATTGCAGTAACATAAGCTTTTCCAAACTATCCAATTGCAGTAACATAAGCTTTTCCAAACTATCCAATTGCAGTAACATTTTTCTAATCTCATCTCTAGTCTAAGTTCACTTTCTTATAACATTCTGCACATCTTTGCAAGATTACCTCATCTTTATGACTGTTCAACTTAAGCAATTCCATTCAAATTGTACCAAGCATAGAGATTAATACATTCTCACAAGCTGCGTGAAAAGTAGCTGGTTCAGGAAAGACTTTAATGCCCCCGCTGACAGACACTACAATGAATGCACAAACCTTACTAGTTGCCAGACAATTCATGTGTGAACTCAAGTTCTGAGGCATACTATTTATTACTTGAGGAACTTCTTTAGAATGCAGAACACTTCAAAACAGAAATGGAAAAAAAATAAAGGATACCTCTCTTTTGTAACATGTATACAATGATCCTAAATGAAGGATCAGTCCTCACAACAAATTTAATCAAGTTGGATGTACCATTTGAATCCTAAATTAACAGTCACAGCATTTCTTCACAGAAGGGCATAACTAACATTAGACAGGATCAGAGGAGTGAAGAAAAATGAAATTAATGCAGCATTAAGGCAGTTAAGGAAAACCATTTTACTTTGGAAGTGGCATATGAAAACATTAGACAGCATGAAATCCTTTGGCCAAATGATTTAGGTGGGTTCATATACTGGAAATGCACTGTTAACCTCCTCTTTTCCAAGTAAACAAGGTGTAACAAGGAGAAGCACATATGAATAGAGACAAAACATTGCTTGAATTAACTACTGCTTTGTAAAATGGAACACCTTTGTATCACAAATCAAAGGGAGAACAGAAACAGATTAAGCTTATTCTCCCCAGGACAAAATTTACAAGCTGTATAACAGAGAAAGCTTCTCTTCCTACTTTTATTTTCCCTCACTGTCCTAATCCAGATGGGTTTTCAGTCATCTGGGAAAAGCAGAGGGAAACCACACCTCCGAGCAACTTCACACTGGAGATTCCATCACATGAAACACTTAAGCAGCTGCCAAAGCTAAATCCCACACCCCCATCTGTTGAAAGAATGCATTTTTTCTTCCCTGATTTGCTGTTAATTGCTCTATAGCTGGAGCTCAGAATACTCTCTTAGTGGTCACTATTACTTTTGCTACACAGCAAAAGTCCCAGAACTTTCCCCTTCAACTATCTTCTCCATAATCAGAGTACTCTCTCCAGTTTAGCAACATAAACAGCATTTGTTTGATGTTCTGAACTTATTGGGAGAATCATAATCTTACTAAAAAAAAAATCATAGTAATACACTTTGTTAATAGATAACTTGTTCCAAACATTTGTACCTCACCTTTGACAGAAGCAATTTCACACAGGAAACATGGCCCTCATAGACTGCTGATAGGAGTGGTGTGATATTATGTTTGTCTGGAGCCTGTAAATTAAGACACAGTTACTTGAAGCACAACTTCACATAGCATTAAAAGGTTTCACTTAACTTTTTAATTTTGTTTTTTTAACAGTAGAGTGAAGGTAAAGATTTAAGAATATTATCCAGAAATGCATTCCCTCAATTTTTTACTCTCCTTTTAAAAATAAAAGTCATTGTTTAAAAACAGTCCACAAACAGCAAGATATTTCTTCTGTAAGACTTCCAGGTATGCCAAAGTTTGTCTTTCTTTTTTTAGGCCAATTATAGAAATTGCAGGGTTTCAGCTGACAAATTTTGCCTAATTTAAAAACAGTACTCCTAATTCTCCCATTTCTCAACTAGCCTGACTTCGGAAACCAGTTTTGACTGAAACATTGTTTGGGCTGTCTTCTCTCTAAACTATAGTCCTGGAAAGAATAAGAAATGGAGCAACTGAAATGTTCTTATTTTTTCCTCCATTTTTTCCCTCCTCTCCAGTTACAACTCCTGAAGAAGAGATAATCTTTCCAGACACGAAGTAAAAAATTCAAGCCATTTTGTTAAGGACTAAAGCTAAGATGTGCTGTACATTAACTTTCAGTCAAGTATTCTAGCCATATACCCCAAATGCTGTGCTTCAAAGTGTTTAGAAACTTCACTTTATGGCGAACTACACTATTTTGAAGTGCCAATACAGCACAGCCAAGTCTTTTCATGACAAAAAGCATGCATTTCAAGCTACAGCTAAATGACTAAGTTTGTACAAGTAAGAATGTCTCCAAAAAGAGAGAGAAGCACACCAATTTAAACAGAGTTGATCCTGCCCTGGCCAAGGATGCATTGCACTGTCTTCTGAAGTCCCTTCCAACAAATATAGTACGTATTGCATGCAAACTTTCTTTAGATGTGATTACTGGATTTATTTTTCTAATCATGGTCAAATTAAGTTTAACTTTTTATAGCTACAAACAACTTTTCCTAGTGTGTCGAAAAAGAATAAAAACATCCTCTAGCAGACCACCTCTCAAATATTTTTAAATGTATCAAACTGTTTCATTTGATTTAAGTCTTTCAGTAACCATTCAGGCACTCATACCAATCCCTTGGGGGGGGGTGTGGCGGGGAGGCACGGGGGCTGGGGGGTAAGGTGCAGGGAGGAGGGGAAGACGCCAACATCAGTTTGCAAATTGATGTACATACATTAATATCAGCTCCTTTCAATAGCAGAAATTCCAGAATCTCAAGCTGTCCACAGTCTGCTGCATAGTGAAGAGGCTTCCTCCCACCTTCAAGTGTCCGGTTGACATCTTCACCCTTCAATGTAAACATAATCTAATAAGCAAAATTTTAGAGCTAACACACCAAGATGAGCTTGAAAAAAATCCAACACCTTCAACTATGCTGAAGAATGTTCCATCCAAATATTTAAGTAATTACCCAAGGAAAATGAAAATTAAGTTGCTCTATTTCCTTTCCCTCATCTATGCATTTAAGACTAAGACAACCTTGGTCCCTCCTTCCACACTGCATCTCAAGTGTGGTGAGTACCGAAGTGCACTAGGTAACTCACGTGGTAAAAAAGTTATAAAAATAAAATCAGAGCTCGTAAAAAATGCTCACATTGGCTCATCTTGCTTCTCCTTCCCCCCAACGGGGTTCCTAGTTATCCGGCTAAGTTACTTTACCTGCTTCTACACATATTCAAGTTTTGCACACCGAGAAAACAGATGCAGGAGAAATAAGTCAGCATCGTAACTACTAGCAAGTAAGTACAGACCATCCATAACTTAAAACCCAATTATGAAACTGTCCATTGTGTTTTACAAATAGCATCTGCCAATTCTACATGACACAAAAAAGTCTGAAGCCAGTCAATCAAATCAGGACACAAGAAGTTGTATTACAATGCCACTCATACTAGGGGATTGAGACATCTCTTAAGACATAAACAAAATTTAATTTAGTGAGTGCCTAATCAGCTGTTTCTTCACCTTGGGTTGTGCAACTAAGGATGAACTGATTTGCTGCACTTCAGTAATGACAAGAAGTTACTGGAAACCAAATACTGACAAGCTATGCGGTAAGTGACTTCTTGTTTGTATGTGCAAGTAATGTTAGTATTTTAGGGAGTGGCTAAATTTAGCATCATACCTCAAGTCCTGCATCTCCACAGAAAAACAATCAGAAGAACTTCAGCTGGAGCACCAATTCATACTTCTCTACTGAGCCCCTGCAGTTCACCCACTCCTGCCCCAAAACTCTAGGAAGTTCACAGAATAGAGGGCTTGACATATATCTTCCAGACATCACCTCCCTTCTAAGAATGGAAGAGGAGATTGTCAGAGGGAAATCTTATTCTGCATTTGATGTTCTATGTTATCAGATTTTTATACTATCAGCCATATAACAACCTCAGAATTCTCCTATCAATACAATATTCAATTCTTCTCATAATATACCCTGCTGAAAGTCAAAGCAACACAACAGTGTCTAACTTCAGGTGTTTAACTAAAACACTGTACATTCTGTGATCTCAGAGGTCAGTACCTGGTTCTCACACTATTGAAGGTTCTGGCTTCAAAGTAGCATGAAGTAGCAGCAAGTAGCACAACGAAAAAAAATTTGCAACTGCTGTTACTGAGCCTAAAATGGCTATGGATTCTTAAGCATGTTAGACATCAGGAAAAAGATAGCTTTACTTCTATCTATGATTTTCAGAACAGCAACAAACTGTACGTCTAAACGAAGTCCACCACAGCTTTGGCTATGTGGACTATTAACACTGTACAATAGTTTAAAATGTAAAATTCCAGTATGACTAACTGAAGGTCTAACTCTGTATCTGCAACAACTTTACAGTAAACAGTACCGTGATGTAACTTCTCTTCTCTTTTGCTGAATTTCAGTTCAAAATGTTGGTGGGGATATGTTAACAACTGTGTTCCAATAAAAAAAATCATCCAGATCACAGTACACTACCAGCATACAAATAGACACACTGGTCTGAAAAGTGTGTAAGGAAGCAGTGTATACTTAGCTTATCTGGGAAGTTAAGCTCCACTCATATTCTTATTTGCACCTTGCCACTTCCCATCAATTTAAAAACAACTGGCATTTAAATAACATGATGTTTGCAGATACATAAGGATTGGGATGCTAGGAAGCCAACCATGTAAAAGCCACTCAATTGCTACCCCAAAACAGGCTCTAAAAACTCCTGTGATGTCTGACACATGCTAAGGCATGGTAAATAAGGAGGTAATGGAGAAGGACAAGCAAGCTAACTGCTGGGACAGCACACAGTAAAGCTACAAAGGTCACATTCAAAAAGAAATTTAGACTCAAGATTAGGACAGTCCAACAAAGCTCCCCCTCCTTAAGCTTATAATTTGGCTCATTGGCTTACACTATAGGATTTAAAGAATATACCACAGATCCCCCTGTTCTCTCCTAAGCTAGTTGTGGAACAAATTCCTGATGGTCAACAAACTTTTGGAAGGAAAAAACCCAACACCCAAACAACAAGTTTTCTAAGTGTTCCTTAAAGACAATTGAAGCTTTTTTATAGGGGAATACCTAGCAAAAAGTCTGCAAACAAAGATGTCCCAAACACAGACTACGTGGATTTGAATACTAGCACTGAGAAAATGTATCAACAGCATTCAAAGTCAAACATCAGAACATTTTAGTCCAAATTAACAGAACAAAGATATCTGCTAAGTTACAAAAATAAAAAAGCTCAAGTACTCCTAGGTTCTGCAATAAACAGTCAGATACCCAGTTGTTTCATGGGTGTGAAAAGCCACTGTAAAACAGACCACTGAATGTTATAAAACTTCATTTGTCCTTTCCTATTCCCAGTCCAAGACATATAGAAGTAGGAAGGGAAGACAAATCAATCCATTTCATATACAGGGATCAAACCCTGGCACAAGCACCTGCTTTAAATGCAGTCTCTAACACACGTATGTCAGAAAACTTGCAGGACTCTTCATAGATAATTTCTCTCTGGCCTTTAGATCTCCTATTTATATTGCCTGGGGCATGTCCCCATAGGAAGAGCAGTGGTCTCCACAGTGGGGTGTGAAAACCTGGAGAGGTATGCAAGACAATCCATTGAGGTGTGAAAAGAAAGTATTTTTTGCACTGTAAAAACAGTGCTTACTTAAACTTTTTCTCATCTTTAATTTCCATTTTTGGGTATGTTTTATAATGCATGTAATAGATTAGTACAGTAGTACATGTATACAATTTATAAATATATATATTGGTGGTGCATGCTCAATTTTTTTTTACTGATAGGGGTGCATGATCAAAAAGGTTTGGAGACCACCAGTCTAGACCTCTATCTTTACCCATGGAAACAATAAATTCATTCTTTTTCAGAGGGAGTTTCATGCTGGAAGACTAAACAGTTTCAGCAGAAATTTTATAGGTCAACTAAAACACCCCTAAGCATTACCCCTACACACAAATTACTCAGATTAAAGATGAGCTGTTACAGAAGTCACAAGAATATCCTTATAGTTACACTTTTGCAAGGAGAAAGTGCCTTTAGGCACTTGTGAAATATCGATTTTTAACAGAATTTCAATTAAAGACATAAATTTTCAATCTTTATCTACACCAGCTGCCATTTATGTGCTTAATTAAGTCTCCAAGACACAAGTTGCATATAAAAGCACCTATAAAATGGGAAAGTCAGAAAACTGCTTGAATCCTCATGATCCAAATTGGTAGTACTCCAGTGCCAAAGACAGTAGTTACCACAGCTGCAACAATAAACCTTTTACTTAGCTAGACAGTGATGTGAAACACATCTAACATCCTAGATAAGGTTGTCAAATATTATCTGAAGAAGCTGCTGTTCTCCTTTAAGCTTAGTATATACAATCTTGTGAGTGTTGATTTTTGTCTTCAGTGAATGAGCACTCCAAGTTGGATTCTCTTGCTCTTCCACTTGAAGTATCCTGTTCAACTAAGCCAGGGAGAGATGTTGACTTATGTGGGCAGTTGGGTTCTCAGTTTTGACAGACTGGCCAGCCATGACAGATCACATTTCATACAGGAAACGCATCTTCTCTACATGGTGGCATCTAAAAAGTAAATCACTAGAGAATGCACTAGAGAATTCAAGTATTCAC
The DNA here is from genome assembly GCF_030936135.1 of Gavia stellata. Classification (NCBI taxonomy): domain Eukaryota; kingdom Metazoa; phylum Chordata; class Aves; order Gaviiformes; family Gaviidae; genus Gavia; species Gavia stellata. The sequence goes on along the minus strand of NC_082597.1, from coordinate 65,950,610 downwards.
ATTAGCAAAGAAATTAGATATTGTAGCTATAGCAACAAGCTCTAAATGATGATTCACATCTTCATACAATAAAAAAATATCTAAGCATAAGGTCAAGATTTGAGCCCCTCTCATAAATAAGCCATACCCTTGCCAGAGCTGCCTAATTATGTCGACAGAATGAGACAGAGTGGTCTCTCAAACCCTGTAACAGGCTGAGGCAGGAAACAGCACAGGAAGTAAAGATTCAAAGAAAAGAGTTATCTCCATGTAAAGTTCTCTGAAATTACTGTCATTTTGAGTAATATTGGCCAAAGACATCATACTGAATGTTATGAACTTGGGTATCAGCAATGTTATTGCTAACAATTCTCAATACTGACCTCTGAGGCAGCAAAGTAACCAATATTTTGGTAGGCTGAAACTAAGGCTGTACTAAATAGCTGCTAAAGGTTTTCTTTAAAAAAGACCATACTCTACATAGGCATATGGTCAGAACCCACATGAACTGCTGAAGAGCAGCATGATTTTTCTTTTATGCCCACAGGAACAAAATCTTATGTATATTAGACAAAGAGGTGACAGAACAACTCTCCCAGGAATTTTTATGGGACCTTTGCCATCTTCTAGAGTCTAACAGAGCAGCAACAAGGTTAATAGTTATGAGGGTACTTTGAAGGAGACATGATTAAGTCAGAATCAAAGAATCACATCAACTTTAAAATAAAATATACCTTCAGTCAAAGGCCATACCTATCCTGAAAGATAATTTATTTTCACTTTCTAGAGTAGACCTACAAATTCACTGACAATTGTGCAAATGTTTGTGCAAATCCTCAGAAAAGAATTTGCCCTTGCAAAAGGAAAGACACTATCACCTCTTTAATGACCTTCCAGAATACACTGAGTTTACTTAGTCAGACATTTAAGGCTAAGTCTGGCATAAACCACATCATTAATGTTTTTCTTTGCAGATCAAAGACCTAGAGCACCAGCTATGCAATAACACTAAAAACCTGTTCAACACATGAAACATCAGAACCAGCAGTTAGCAAGTATCTGCTTTAATCCCCTCTTAAAATCTGATTACAGGTAAAGAAAAGCCTCTCTGTGAATCTCCAATTACTAAACAACACAGCATGAAAGAAGATTTTTAACACATTGATCTTATGTCCTACTTAGAAAACTCACATACATGGATAACTGCAGAATATTCATTTAGAACGACTTTATGTATCAGCTTCAGTTGAAAGGTGGTTATCAACTTCTCACTGAAGGAAAGGAAAACAAAAACTTGAAACTCCATTTAAATACGTTCAAGAGCTTTCTCTGCTTTTTAAATAACTAATAGTAGGGTTCATTATAGCATCCTCTGAATGCAGGTATCACCCACTTTCTGTAATGGAGCAATTAAATCCATAAAAAGATCTGTTCTAACTAATCTCTTAAGTGACTACTGTCAAAATTAGTTACTCTTGAACTTAATTCTTCCACTACCCTCTATCACACACATCTTCCTTGCTCTACCTTTTCTTGCCAATATACCTACACAAAAACCCTGGTTGTGTCTCATGTCCTTTTCCAGGTTAACTCCAGTCAAGCTTTGGCTCTTTTAGTTCCATCCCTGTACACCCTGGGAAAGGGCCTACATTATTCCTGGGTACCCACCCCTAAATTCCACTTTTCATTTTCCCCTTCTTTGTATCTGAGCTCAGAGAGGAGTTCCCTGACAGCCAAGACGTCCTCCTGTCAAGTCTGCCGGATGTCCCAGAGTAATCTGGAAGGATCTTCACCTTAACAGCTGCCCTGAATAAGTTCTGCCAAATTTAATTCCTTATTGTTCTGCAACCCTAGTTAAAAGAATGAATCAGATTTCACTGACTTTGTCCCTAATGCACATTATGACATCAGCTCATTGAAAACATTGAATGAACAAGTTTAGTCATAAATTACAAGTTCTAAAGCTCATTATTTCCCAGGCAGATTATTTAACCACACCAAACTGACACTGTCCTTGAACAGCCCCTGCCTTTTCTTTAGGCTCTATTACAGACTGTATTCCATACCTCACTTGGTCTAGCTTTACCTGCTAACTCTCTCTTTTCCCAGCTCCTGCCAGTTTCAAAAGCATCAACACTTAAAGCCAAATGAGCTAAACTAGAGTCATCTAGTGCCACTCTAGCATCCCTACAGCATACTCCATGTGCTTCAATCACAGGCTTACTTTGCAGTGGCACACCAACGAATCTGAGCCAGCTATTCCATTGGGCACTGTTTTTTGTCAGTAGTGTTGCTCTAGAACATTATTGCCATGCTATTAATGTCACAGCTCACCCATCAGTTTAGCACTGATTTTCTCCTGTGTAGCAGTTACAGTACCACTACTCCTAGCCACAGTTTGATCTCTCCCACCCCTGCATCAGAATTAGTGGCTGAACAATGAATCCAATAAGGGAACTAATCAGTCTGAGAATTAACTTGATCATTTTCTTCTTTCCAGCTAAATCTATTCCTTCATCTGATTCACCACTTGGCACCTGAACACACCAGAAATCAGTAGCTGGGATTTACACTGCAGTTCTACCACAGGAATAGAAACTGAAAATTGTGACCTCATTAAATCCTATTGCATAGGTTAACTGTATTAGTAGAGCAGTATCTGTAATACTGGTGGCATTAAAATGCTCTTTCAGATTTAGAAACAACTCCATATCCCCATCTGTGCTTACCCTGTCCTGCAGAAATAACTTCATCTCCACATTTCATGCACTCCTTTCATTCCGGTTTTAATGAAGGAAAACAGATTCCATCCAGTCAGATGTCCTAGAGTGCAGAGAAGCATCCTACAGGAGCTACACTACTGGGTAATTCCTGTCTCCATTATTCTGGAAAAAGATTAACTCACTGCACAGTCTGTTGCATTACTTCCATCTCTTTGCATACAAACGATGGCCATTCTTACAGAGTATTAGATAACTCTGACATTTTAAATACAGCAATAACTTTATTGCTGTTATCTGAGTAGGAAAGAGGAAGAGAGAAAAAAACCCTTTCTTTATAGAAAGAGGATAAGTCCTATGGATGAGATATTTGGAATATCTTACTGCATATTGAGAATACTACTTCTGAACACTTCATCTTTTACTGTCTTACCCACAGGCCTTTGTTCATACTGGTTATATTTGTTTTTAAAAATTCAACAAAGATATTAAGTGAGATAGTTCATCAGAAGTATTTCCAAACAATCTCACTGTACAGATCTAGAGCAAAAGATGTTAAGAATCCAACTTGCAGAAAGCAGGAGCGTCTTGGGTTTTGAGCATTTATATTCCTCAGATGTAGGAACAATAGGCAAATATGTGTGGGTGAAAGAGAAAAGTAAAATTTAGGATTGTATCTTTTTGTTTCTTTGTCACGTCACAGTGCATGGCCTTTATATCAGAAGGATCACATTTGTAATATTCCTTTATGTAACGTTAGTAGCATTCTTCACTTTAAAGTGCACAGTGTAACCAAAAAATAAGGTCCTTGGATTTTATGCTAGAAGAAACATTTGAAAATAAACAGGTGAAATTCAGTGTAGCATCTGCTTTCTATGTTCATCTTCATGAAATGTCTTTAAAAAAAAAGAAGAAATTCCTAGTAGATAGCTGGGTAAGCTTTGATACACCCAACAGCAATGACAGAGGTGTAACTAAAATGTAAAATCTTTCTTACTTTGTGATATTCTGAATCCAGAGATCCCCCTCTAATTGATAATACCATGGTCAGGTGTCCCAATTTAATTTTAACTTCGTAAAATGAAACTGGCAGAAATAAACTGTGATTTATGCTGTTGGATACAATCTGAAGACATGTTTTGCCATAATACAAACTATATTGGTATCCACTGAATGAAATCTTTCCTTCCATCTAACTCATTTTTCATTTTCACACCTAATTGCCTGAAAGAGTAAGTTTTAGGGTTTTTTTAAGTGGAACATAGATAACCTGAGCTTTGAAACCACTTAAGAGCAATGAATTCCTTAGGCTTCTGAAGGGAGAGCAAGCTTGGACAAACCACACCCTGAAAAAAGTTATTAGCCATATACTCAAAACAGGGTTTAGCAGACAATCTTGCAGCTTCCACAATGGGGCTGTGGGCGATATGGAGGAAGTAATGTGTATTAATCTTCCCCTAATACTCTCCTTCTTTTTCTTGAAGTTTGAGTCACCTCACACCCCTTCAATCATTCTCCAATGTAGCTTTTTCCAGATTCATCCATCTCTGGAAAGACTTTAAAAAAACCAACAAAACCAAACAACATATAAGGACTCTGAAGATAAAAATACACTTAGCTATCTTTGTCATTCTACTTGTATTCTCAAAATGGTTGTACTCTAAGTATATAAGCCAAAGTTCACTGCTTAACCTGTGTTTGCTTCTGTTGTATGTTCATAAACTTTTCAACTGTTTATTGCTGTCACATGTCAGCTCTGGGCTCATATAATCCAAAAGTTACTTCTAGCACTGCAGATCTAAACACCTTGATTGAGAACCCTTAAAAACAATACAGCAGGAACAACTGAAAAAAACCTATTTTCTACACACTTTTATTTTTCAAGGTCAATCATTCTACAATTTCTAAAATAATTGTGAGCTTAAGAATACTGTAAATCAAACAAAAACTTCTGCCCTTATTCTACTTGCTGTAACAGTAAAAACAGAATCTTCTGTTTTTACATAACTAATCCATGGGTCATAAACATTGGCAGTAATGAGGGAAAACTCAAATACCATTCTTCCTGAGATCTGTCTAATAATCTAAAAATGTAAGGACAGTTTAATTCTACAAGCTTGTAGGTCTATGACTCATGGAATCACAGACTATTTAAGGCTGAAAGGGAACTCTTGAGGTTAGCTAGTTCAACATCTGCTCAAAGTAGGTCCAATCAGATCAGGCTACTCAGGACATTGCCCAGCTGAGTTCCATATACCTCCGAGGATGGAGGATTTCACAAGCTCTCTAGGCGAAAGCCCTTCCCAGGGCTTGATCATCCTCACAGTGAAATATTTTTCTCTCATATCTAACTGGAATTTCTCACATTCCAACTGGAACTGTTGCCTCTTACACTTTCACTGTGCACCTCTAAGCAAACTTCTCTGTATCCTGCCCTTGGTACAGACAGACAACAATAAAATCCTCCCTTTATCTTCTCTTCTTCAGGAAAAAAGAAAAAAACAAAAAACAAACCACCGCAATTCTAACAGCATCTCCTTGTATGTCCTCAGCAATCCTGATGGCCCCAAACTCTTGACTCTGATCATGTTCCAGTATGTCAATGTCCTTCTTGTAGTAGGAAGCCCAGAACTGGACACAGTACTCACATGCAGCCTCAGAATTGGTAAGGCAGCAAAAATTGTTTTCAGCCTGCTGGCTGTTTTCTTGCAAATACAGCCCAGTATGCTGCCAGCCTTCAATAATGCAAGGGCACACTGCAGACTCATCTGCAGCTTGATGTCCATCAGGACCCTGAAGTCCTTTTCTAAAAAGCTCCTACCTAGCCAATTAGTCTCCAGCTTGTACAGGTACATGGGTGTACTTCTTTCTATCCTATTGTCCTGACTGGTAAAGACATCCCATTTCCTTAGTCACCAATAAAAATATTACGCAATACTACCAATACCAACCCCCGATAGACGCCACTGGTAACCAGGCACCACTTAGAAGTGATGTTGCCGATCGCAACCCTTTGAGTCCAACAGCCCAGTCAATTTTCCCACCAACTTTACAGTCCACTTATCCAGTCCATATACCACAAACTTTGACTTGGTCTCTCACTGTATCCTTACAGTGTCAAATGGATTCTAGGAAGAGGAGGAGGATTTACTCCACAGCCTTCCCATGGACCGAGGCTAAGCTGACCTACCTACAGTTCCCCAGGTATTCTTTCTCACCATTCTTGAATATGAGTGTGATGTTTGCTTTCTCAGATTCATCAAGAACATTCCCCTTTTTTCCTTTGCATTCCCTTCATTATCAGTGCACTAGCCCCTTCTACTGCCCTTGAGATTCCTTGCTAGTTTCAACTTCAACTGAATTTCAGCTGTCATACCTCCACCCCTGCACATTTGTGCAATGTTTCTACATTCCTTCCAGTGGACCATTTTGCTTTCACCTTCTGTGTAACTCTGTGTATTGGTTATAGATGCCTCAAAATACGTGACCAGGGACATAAGTTGTATGTCCAAGTAATAGCCTTGAAAAGCACTCTCTCAACTCAACATTTCTCATGCTTCATAAGTGAGTCCCAGAATGCAAAGAAAGGCCCCTGAAGCATCTTAACCTTCTTTACTTTAGACAGGCTGCAGTATCATCTCATCTGTATTCAAATAACACCAAAAAAAGGCAATCTGATCTTCCGTCATGGAAACAGAATTTTATAGCTTGCCTCCCCTGAATTCTTCTTCCACCAATCAGTTGCTTAAGCACAGAACTGGAGCCTCAAATACCCTGGTTTTCAAAGACTCAAGAAGAACTAAAATTGAATGCTATAAGTTCAAACTCAAAAAAAGCTCTCATTTTTTTACTTTTGCCAGCACAAAAAACTAAGCTGAGGTTTACCACTGAAAAATCAAGTGCTACTACCTCAGTTTTCTTACTATTGAAATTCTCACTATTGAAACATTCCTTCGGCTTATTTGCAGAGAGACCTCATATGATGTGATGGAGAGTGCTTTCATCCTCCTCAGTCTGCCTCTGGAGTAGTTCCATATGTATCCCATTCTGTAACCCTAGTTCTCCCCTTTTGACTGCCAAAGAGCTGATTCACATACTGCTAACCTGAACTCAAAGTTGGATTTGTAGGTATCTTTTGTTCCAATATATCTATCTCTAAAATATGTTTAAGAAATCTGGCAGCATTATAGAACACCAGTTCTTAACAGAGCTCACTATATATAAAAGTATTCACCTGGTCTGCACTTTGGGCCTTCAATTCAACAATCCCACAATGTTCCAGTTTTTTGAAGTGGTGGTGTAGTTCAGCTGACTTTTTCTCCCCTATAGAATACTCTCAGGGTCTAAAAAGCAGCATTGACTTTGAAGAAGCAGTTTTCGTTCCTGCCAAGATATAAACTGATTTAGCCAACCAAAATCCACACTAGCACTTTCACAGGTCCTTGGAAATTATCAATAGAAACACCCTTAAAATCAATTCAGGCCTACTGGCTTTTCCTAAAAAACTTATTTCTAGTTTTTAAGTGTTAATATTAACACTACTCAAAACACCTTTGAGTAGCGGGGACAATAAATTAATCTCTTCTTCCAAGCTGGTTATACAATTTTCTCCAGAAACTTTGTTATGGTAACTGAAACGGAGCACTAGCCTGAAGCAGTTTCTACTGGGTAGAGCAGAGAGGTTAAATATCTTCATACACTACTGAAACTGACTCAGTTTTAAATTGCTATAGTAGACATACCCTCACATCAGCTATCTTAATACAAACCTGAAGACAACTGAACCACTACTCTAGTACTTTAGACATGGAAACCATCATCATAACCCTAGACTAACATGCCATTTTCACATCCCTGTCCGTTTTTATTAATTAGAAACAAGAACAATTCAAATAACCAGCTTGTAACACAAGGCAGCACAGCATATTATTTAAACTATTGTACTTTTTTTTCCTTTAAGAGGAAGAAAACCTCTTGACATATGATGCTTCAGGGATTACGGAACTAAGAATTGGGCAGAGCAGATGAAAAAGATAAACTCCACAGTTCCACTCAACCTGATGTATTGAAAAACCTACTCAAACAATGCAGGAGGCCTAAGGAGAAGCAACAGTTTTCTATATATTCTGCTCAGCAAGATTACAGAGTCTCAAGTTTTCTTGTCTGTATCTTCTGATTCACAAGAAAAATGACCCTGTTGCCCCTGGTGAACACTCAGCCTAAGAGCAAGAGTGGAACATGGTGAAGTAACTAATAACTCAAAGGCTGGGTTAAGTCCAAAGAGCAGAAAGGGAAGGAAAAAGTGTTGTAACTTGTGAATTGTTTATGATTTTGAAGCATATTTCTTCAGTTAAAAACCAGCAGTAAGTTCCTGCCAAAGCTGAGAAATCAACTCATTGTAACTGCAAGTAGGCAGTTTCCCATAGCAACTGCAAAAATTTTGTGCAAGATCCAAGTTTTCATTTAAATCCTATGTATTTTCAAAAATTACTTACTTTCAGTCCACTAAATAAATTAACATAACCCTATCTCATTCAGCCTGCCACAGAGAGACTGCTGCTGCTATTGCTCAGTGGTTCAGCAAATTCTCACCATTCCAGTAATTTTCCAACTGCAGCCTGAGTGGACCACAGTTGTCTGTGGACAATTGAACAGAAGCAAATGACCTATATTTATTGTATGGGATAACTACTTTCCACTTACAGAATTTCAGAAGATCTAGAAGTTCTTTGGGTTTTGTTTAATGGCTGAGAGCAACTGCATTAGCTAGGCCTTTCTACTGATTATCTTTGTGTTCAAGGTAAGACATATTTAACAATGCTTTTTTGACACTGGAGCAACAAGGAATTTTCTCCCAGCTGTCTTCTTTCTACCCTGTATGCTTTGGGGAATATTTGGGACAAGCTGTCTTTACACTTTCCTTTTATCATATCTTACTGAAACAAAGAGACATAGCAGAAGTGTCCATAAGAAATCCTGTAGATGATGATCAAAAAGCAAAATCAAGTTAACAGATGTTGAGAAGGGAACTTCTTGAATACAGAAAGTTAAATCTCTGTGGAAGAGGCTGCAGACATCAGTAGCAAGTTTTCATTGCTGTTCTGGATCCCCATCTTTGCTATTAGTTTTGCTTGCCACATACATCTGAGCTTCAGTACTTAAAAAGCTGAAAAAAAGGCTACTCAAAGAATTTCAGCATAACATTCCCACTAGAAGACCCTCACTGATTTATCAAAAAGACCTATCTGTTCTGATGATAGCATGAGTCTCTCCAGTTGGCATTTTGCAACAAGTTCTACAACCAGAGCAGACAGATGTAGATGTCCTTTTTTTAAAAAAAATGGGTATCTACTTTGCAATTCTCTACTTTGATAGAAGCCTCAACTGCTACTGATAACACCAATACTTGCTCTGCACAAGTTAAGAAAACTAATTATGAAACTTATGCTGGATTTTGCCTGTCTTGATATGGTATTTAAAGTACTCTGAAAAGCTTTTATAAGCACCCCTACACTTATTTGGCTTAAGCCAATAAAAAGGTATTTAACAAGCATACTTTTCAGGTTTTACTTGTTTACCACTAACAAATATCTAGCTTATCCACCATAATCAGATGCAATCTGAAGTCCTTTGTCTCAGTCAAAAGAATATGATTCCAGAAACAACTGCTAAATAAACTGAACTACTGAGCCATCTGTGCTACAGTTGTTGTATCAGCATTTTTAGAGACAAACAAACCTGACACACAAGTTGTTCTGTAGAACAGTAATGAACCTACTGTTTCCTAGCTACAGCTTTTAGAAACTTGTGCTACAATCCCAGCTTCAGAGATGTATCAAATATATGCGTTATTGAAAACAGTTGTTTTCCCCTCTAAATCCTTAATCTGTCCAAGAGTTGAGTGAGAAATAGTGGAAACTACTCACTATTTGCATTAGCAAGTGATGAAACAGGAATGAAGGGACCAATTTTGCAGCTTCTCTTAGCTCTTATGAATTCCTATTTAAAAGTTTTATCCAAAAGCACTTGCCTCTTAGTTAGGCAACAGCTCAGAGTAACGGCAGCAACTAGTTCTGACAGAATAAGCTGTTGCAGACAAAGGTATTACTACTTCTAACAAGAGACTCTCTGTCCAGAGTACTACTTCAATTGATCAACGTTAGTGTGCTAACTATTTTAGATCATGAACCAAAACAGCTAATAATTAGACACGCTTTCTTAGCTACCTCTGCTTAAAAGAATTGTTAGAATTTGGAATTAAAGTTAAAATCTTTAAGCACCAAGGCTTGTCTATCAGACACAATACAGGGGACCCAAACAAAAATAAAACCATTTAACTACTAATTCTTAAGGGATTACAGCCAGATCTAATGACTGTATACCTGCACTTGACATAAAACTAATGTTCAGTCTAAAAGGATTTGTTAAGTATTTTATCCATTGAACACAGCACAGTGTCCATTTTCACAGGCAACACTGGGCTGGCCTAAAAGGGTTTTTCCTCTAGAAGTGATTGGCCAGACTCTATGTTTTAACACTGCCGCATTTTGATCTGATTTGGACAATACCCACTCTAAGGGTATACAAAGCAGAAATATTCCAGCCCACATGCATGCCAGATGATTGCTAAACAGCAGACATTAACCATACTTAAACCAGAAGTCAGATGAGGTCTCAGTAATTCAGTACTACACCATCAGCAGACTGACAACAGATGACACTATCAAAATAGAAAAAAATCTACAGAACACCTGGTCATGTAGTTTCAAACAAACTTAAGTTTAATATGTCAGATCATCTAGTCACGGAATTCTGAAAGCAAGTTTGGACAAATAAAAATACACTGTACCATGCTTCACTTCCTTGGTGCCACTAAGTTTGTATTAGAGTAAAATACTACGTTCAAGTATAAAGCAATCCAAAGATTTAGTAATAGGATTCAGGCTATTTCCATCATTAGATCATTGCTCCAAAAGTTAACCAACTGAGCAAAGAATAAAAGCCATTACCATCCAATCTGCACTTAGTTGCCAGCTTTGAATTAAAGCATTTTCAGTTACTCTAAGAGCCCCAACATTAACACTGTATTAAAATCCTCAGTACATGTTGTCCAAAGAATGCACAGGAAGTAACTGTTTTCCTTCTAGGAGAACAGCAGGCACCAGCTATTAGGTTTCAGTTTCAATAGATACCAGCTGGATATTTTGACTTCTATGCATGATCTAAAAACTAACAATAATTAACGCCCCCCCAATAATCAATATGAGTTCACAAAGTCAAAGTTGTACTCAATCATGAAGATATGAGAGGATAAACAGGAAGATATGTACTATCTTCCAGAAATTACTGCTATAGTTTAAACAAATACTGAATTTGTGTTATAATTGGGGCTTAGCATCATAAGCATCACTCACTTCTCTTAGAATCTGAACAAAGGATATGTCCAAGGCAAGATCAAGTGTTCTGTCAAGCCCAAAGCAATGAAGCTTAGCTTCTAAATCAGTTTTCATCTAAGATTAACAGGCATTATTTTCCTGTGCACTTTGAGTTTACATTTTCTTCACACATCAATGCATAAAAAGATATGAATTATCAAAATGAGTATTAACAAGTCCTAGAAGTTTTGTGCCTTAACGCAGATTTTTGTTGACATGCTGAAGCAGCTGATGATTGGAATAATGGAAAAAAAAAAGCATGGAAGTAAAAAACTTGATCAGAAAAGCTATTCTTAAATCCATAAAATAAATGCTGCTTTGTAAGCAGTATATACTTAAAAAACCCATATGCATTAACATCCACAGTATGGCTCTGTAAACTAATTATATACACTTGGAGTATTTAGCTTCCCTGTAATACTTCCATTAAAACTTAATCGTGATATTGCACTTTTATAGTTTAAATAATCCATCTACAAACGTTAAGCTATTTTCTCCAGATTTCACCAGGAATTACTGTATTTACTAAAGCATCTTCAACAGTCTACTAACTTGTCACAAGAACTGAACTAAAGACTGTATTTCATGTTACACTCTAATTAAAGGAACATTCTTTGAAATTAAATGTATTTACTGTTGAGTTACTATCTCCAAGACAAATTTAAGTAACAGATAATTAACGCTTTATTACAGGCCAAATTCAAGTTTTTTTAAACCATGCTAAATATCCATCCCTTTAGCCAAGGAAGAATTAATACTATTATTGAAGTTATTGAGAAGTCAGCAATTGCAAAAAAAAAAAAAGATTCTCCCAAATGACTCACCTGAATACAAAGGATCCTGTGAAATATATATATAATATATAGGGGTTTTTTTTGTTTTTGTTACACAGGGCATACACAGAAATGCAGATCTCACCTCACAGGAACTCTCCTAACCATCTTTTTTACACAAGGACTTGAAACCTCCTCCTCCCAAATGCATTACCTGATTCAAGTACTGGAATTGTTTTTGAACAAACATAAAAACCTTTTTAAACATTTATTGCTTATGGTATTTGCATTTATAGCATCATTAACAAATCAGTTTACAAGAGAGATGCTAATGGTAACTGTTCTATGGACAGCGCTCTCTTGTCTCAAATGGCATTCCAGCTCATCCTTCCTCCTTGAAGCTAATCACTGATTTGTAGACCACAAGTGTGTTAAAAAGCAAGTTCATAAATTACTGCAGCTTGGGGAAAGAAAGCATCAGTCATTCAACAATAATTATCAAGACTTGATCTTAGTTCACAAGAAGCTTTGAGCACACAACTCTGTTTTATAAACTGACTCCATAATTAGATACACTTTAGAATATTCTTTGAACTTTGGCTGGAAGTATGACAGGCAAATCTCCAGAATACCTTTCTAGTGATGCTTTAGTCTGTTCAGCTTACTAGCCACTGCATGCAATTACTCTATTTGATTTTCAAAGTGTAGCTGGAGGCTAAGTAAAATGATTTCACCATTTCCCTTTTGGCCTGAAACCAGTGAGGAAGGCAGCAATGTATATAAGCAAAGACAAAAATCTAGACCATACTTTAATTCTTGTTGCAGCAAGAAAGTTACAAAAATTCTTTCTTTGGAGAAATGCAATAACCCTTGGCATACTATGTATCTGTACTGAACTACAGAATTAGACTGCATACAGAAGACTAATAAAGACCATAAAAATGGGCAAAGTCCTAAAAAGCACCAAAACCCAAGTCCCCCAAGCTACTTCAAAGCCATATTCACGTGCATGTGCATTATGAGTTTACAAGACCATATTTCTCTTTCCCTTACTACTTTCCCTCATCAGGATTTCAACAGCTTTCAGGATAACATCAAATTATTTGCTGTCCTTTTCTTCATTTTAAAAAAACCCAAACACCAAAAAACCAAAGCACAAGTACATTCCAGTCAAACTGAGAATTAAGACAAGAACTGTAGCTTGTTCAATAGGACTTATTAATACTGATTGCTTTCTGAGTCAGAGAGCTACAGATCTTCACTGCATGACAGCAACACAGATACTAGTCCCTTAAACATTTAAAGGGAAATATTCCCCCCCCCCCCCCCCCCCCCCCCCGCCATCTCTGGCATGGGATTGCAGAACTTGCCATTGGTGGTCACAGTCAACATAGGCTTTAGCATCAATTTGCATTAAAAAGAGCCAATAGCATGTCCAGCATTCAATGAAGATTTCAAACTCTTTTTAGTATCAACTGTGCTAACTTGTATCTACGCCTCCTCATAACAAGCTAAAGTAGAAAAACAGCTAATTGTTCAAAACTGATGAAACTGCAACTTGTAAGAAAAACAATTGTTGTGTAACTGACTGGTCAGTTATTGGCACTTAATTCCAGCTAATGCTTTTGTCCTAGTAACAGGAGATCTATCTACACAAATGACAACTGTCTCTTTCCACAGAATTGTATTGGCTGGTAAATACAACATTCAAGGTGGAGCTTTTGCTGGGGGTGGGGGGGCAGAAATACTAAGAATAACTTAATACAAACCTTCAACTTTGGAAGTGTGCAAATTAGGTACAAAGAAGTAACTTTGTTCACACTTTTGTCTGGACACATTCAGAAGTGCAAACAAGAATAATCATAAAGCCATAAAAAAACCTGCTAAGAACACTCAGCTGGGGATGCATATAAAAAAATGAACATGTGACTTAAGCAATACAATTTTATACATTCCCTGGCTTTCTGTATCTTTCCTAAGTTTTCTCTTCTGACCTTTTATCTACACCTTTAAGTGCCTGTCAGTCTCAAAAATTCTTGGACTTGAGAATCCTCCATTTCTAAGTCTGCTTAAACTTGGGTAGAATATTTGACCTTCAAGCCCTGATACCTTAACAGCTAAGCATATGCTCCTTCAGAATAAGCAAATAGAAGTTGTTTGGTCTATTGCGAACTGTACAGGGGATTCTTTATTTATGCATTTTGACACTGCTGCAAGATCCATTCATACAGTATTTTTACTTTTGTGGCCCACATGACTCACCAGTTCCATGGTATCCAAGTGAACATTCAATGCATAACCTTCACAACACAACTTTCCACCTATTATTCCAAATGGAGCCAGAATACAAACCACTGCAGAACTGTTCTCTTTGACTTTTAGAAAGCTTAACTCATTGTCTATATGCCCTCCTGTTGAAATAAAAATTAACTAACTGAACTGGAAGACATGACCTAGGCTTGGAAAACAAGGGATTTAGTAAAGATAAAACTGAGACAAGAAGGAAAACTGAGGTTAGAATAAGGGAGGGTAGGAAGAAAAGGAGGAGTACTAAAAGTAAATATTTTCCTCACACCACTGAATTCTCTGCTTGTTATTCATAACCTATTCCTAACTTTGTACTGTCATACTTAGTAAAGCATACGCTAAAGACCACAAACTCAGACAAAACAGGATATATTCACGGCAGAGGTAAAATTTGCTTTCAATTTAGGGAATGGAATACGTTAGTAAAACTTTCATCAGCAAAAATTTACATTCAATGTCTTATTAAAATCTGATTTTTATCACACTCTACTTTCTGCAGCGAACACCAATTAGACACAGGATAAGTCAGCATAACAAGAACAGCCCAAACAGAAACAAATAAGGAACTACTTAATTTTTTATTTAAGCATAAAAAAAGTGAAACATGAGTCACATACTTAGACAATCTCTTAAAGCCACTAAGAGTTTCAGAGCACAGAAGCCAGCTGAACGAACAAAATGATCATAGGCCTAACATCAACATGTCAGAAAGATACTACCATATTTAGAAGTTCCAGATTTGTGATCAGTCTTATCATGAACTCCACTTACATTTCAGATGAAAATGGCTTCAGAATCAGTTATAACTGTACCTTCACAAAAAGGACAGATTTGAGAATTCTGGGATGTTCATTCGGTAAGCAAGTCATACATTCCATCACAATGCCAGGTTTACAGGCGAGTTTGTTACTCCATGCTGTTCCTATAAACTACTTAAAGAACTGATGCATAAACTATTAATATTGGTGAGCAATCCTTTGCCACATGTCCTCAGACTCTTTTGGATCAGACTGGGGAAATTAATTAGCCATCCCAAAAAGGTGTTTTTCATCAACCTCATACATCTTATTGTACCCACTACTAAAAAGTAGCTGCCATGCTGTGTTCTTCTCAAAGTTTTTCTAGTACATTCAAGGGCATTTTAGTTAAGAGTAGCTCTACATGAATATGGAACCTGCTAACAGCAGGTTACAGTAGCAAGCAACTGTCTTGTTTCATAAAAGAAAGGTTTAGCTCATCATGTTTAAATTTACAAAATGTAAACTTGGTGTTCAATTTAAATAGAACTAAGCAGTAAAACAAACCTGTATCTTTAGCAATGACACTCCTGCACACTCAACAGTAATAAAGAGAAAAATAACAGAAGGCCTATAATACTCCAGATAAAGAAAAACTCACATAGTACAAGTATTGGCATAAGACTGAGGAGTTACAATACAGAGATATCCAAGAGGCTCCACAGGGGATAAACTCAGTCCAGCAGCTCCCAGGTCAACTCTAGGCCTGATATGCTCCTGGAAAAACTATGAGGTATAGTTACACTGCACTGTAATCCAGCAATGCTTTCATGCTCTCTGTCACTTAAGAGCAAGAAAACTGTTTCCAAACCAGAGGCAGTCCAGGTATGAATGTAGCCCTAATAATGAAGTGCACTTCAGCATTCAACGTAGTGAGACGAGGTAAATTTCAATGTATCCATGGTATGGTTAATCTGTAACTCAAGTAATCCACCCACATATTGTGATCATTTGTTTGTTTTCATTTAGTGTGTTGCGGAAGGAGTAGAAGTCATTTCAATGGACGCTCAAAAGAATAGAGGTTACCCCTCAAAAGTTAAAAGCTATTTATTTCTCCATTCTAATCATTCTTCTTACAGACATATTTAAGTCTCGTCTCTTTTTCACAAGACTTAGACCTTAACTATACCCAACTGCTACCTCTTTTTCAAAAAGGTATTTCTAAACAATGTTTTTGTTTTATTCTTCCCATTTAGTTTTGCAGTAGTCAAGTTTTCCACATTTCTCAAGACATATTCAAACATCATTATATCCCAAAGAACTGCAAGACTGTACTATCACAATTTTGTGAAGGATGCATAGGTAGTTGCTGTTTTCTTGCTGAGTTATTGAAGGTCCTCTAGGGTTTTGGTGTTGTTTGTTTTGTTATTCAAAAAACCAAGACTGCACACCAGAAATGCCTACTGGGCAAGCATAGCGTATACATACTTTCTAAAACATTTATTTCACAGCCTACCATCACTTCAACCTCCCAGTCCTCTCAGCAGTAAAAATCTGAGGCTTCCAGTTTTGTTGACTGTCCTATCTTCTTATAGTATTAGGTTAGTTGAGTTACCAAACATAACTGTAAGCAGTGGTATGTTTAGGAAGCAGTGATGTAAAGGGATTAGAGCAGCTCATGAAGTGAGGAATTCTCAGTTACGCTATGGGAGATGAAATTACTTTAGCACAAACATTTATTGTAACCTCTTTCTTACAAATCCAAGTTTATCTTGCCAAAAACTTTGTGCCTAGTGACCAAACAGGAATTATACTTAGCCTGAAAAATCTACTGCTGATTGGAAACATTGTATGTACCTGTTGATACAGAAGTCTTTAAAAAAATTGTACAGCTTCTCATTCCACTAGGGAAGGAGGATAAGTAAAAGGAAAAAGAGCAAACACTATTCACATTAAGAAGTTCTGCAGGCTTAATATACCCTGCTCTTCTTCTACCTAGTACTTTTTAACCCCCTGTTCCCTGCCTTGAGGGAAGCAAATTTATCTAATCTGCGTAGGTCCTCCTCACCGATTTAACTGCACATTCTAATCATCTGTTCCCATGAAAGCTTCTGCTTTCTTGAGGAATTTTAAAAATTTGCGTGGATGTATGTGGGAAGAGTGCAGAATTCCTTCAATCCCTTCAATTCCTGCAAAGACACCTCTGAAGCCAACATATGTTGGCTATATTCAAAAGACGACATCTTTTGAAGACATCAAAGGAAGCAAACAGTAAAAACTACTTTTTAATCTAGTCATCATAAAAATAGATGACACCATACTTAACTGCTAGCATAGCACACTAACTACAGCACTTCAGTAGAAATTAACACTTACCATAAAGAAAAAGTTGACATGATTACAAGTTGAGAAATGCAGAGACTGATGTTTCTTACAAAAAAAAGTAAGTCTTACAGGACTATTCAAACTATACAAATAATCTTTTGCAGTTCTATCAAGTAGAAGCCAACAATGTCTTCCAAATGCGCAGGCTGGCAGCACTAAGATCTCTTTTGCTAATCAACAAAGCAGTATCATTTCGCATTTGTCTATTCCATTGCCACCCCTCAGAACTACTGACTCCATGAAAGATTCTTTCTGAAGAAAGTATCTTTAGGAGAATGCAAGATCTTTTTACATGGAAATACATAAAATGCAAATGGAGACTCTTCCTTCTGCCTCTGCACCCTTTCTTTATCCAAGAACTGCTGAAGTGGCAGAAACTTTCTCTACTTAAAGAGGTTAAACCATGTCATTGAACAGAAAGGTTTTCACATTATACTTCAAGTTTCGCCTGCTGTTTGAATCAGTCTTAGAGCCATTAACCTATATTCCTCTTGGTAGCTACTAACCAAATCTGAGATGAAAAAGAGATACTAATGACTCCAAAAACAGAACCTCCACAGCTTATTACACACAAGTGAAGAAAAGCCATGACTGATTATCAGAGTTCAACTCTTATAGCCTCACTGATGACATCCATTTATACTACTATTTTTAAAGTGCCCAGGGTCATCTAGTTAGCATTTCAAACCGTGCCATTCAGATATGAAACAAAATCAGAGGTCAAACCCTTTATGTTGTAATTGGCAGCAAAACTGCAAGTTTATAGTTAAAAGCTGTATGTTTCCAATCAACTAATGAGGAAACAAGGCTAAAACAAGAAACAAAACAAATGAGAATTTGGAAATCCAAAGTTTCAGGAAGACAGACAAGAAAGAATTTTATGAAGATGCAGACTCTGAGATATATAAGACTTCCTCTCCCTGTAATGTGGGATGCAATTTCTACTACTGCAAAGTTTATATAAGTAAAATTCCTGAACATTAAATCATACTTAGAACAGGAAAGCAGCAGGGAGCAGAAGCCATATAACTGATAAGGAAGACATTCGAAAGAGAACATGCAGCACAGAAAAGATACTTTTCTGAGAACTACAAATATCAAAGCATGACTTGCCCTCACATATTTCATTAATTTAGGAACCAAGGTTGTAAAGTTCCATCTGAGGCTTCTCCTACAGTCACAGGATTTATAGAGTTCTCTTGCCCCTCCTCAACACACGTTCCCTGTTGCGAGGTAAACATAAGCTCATTCCTGTACTCTTTTCTTCCCTGAAGGTACCTCCCTCTACTTCATTTAGTATCACAAAACCCACCAGTATCTACCTGTACCCCTGTAAAACTTACTGAAAATTAGCCAGAAAGTTAGCAAACCATTAGGAAGGAAGAGGGTCAATCAAAACTTGCTCATTTAAGTCTTGTTTCCACAGGAAACCAGGCTAAGAGTTTACTAGTTCACAATCTGTCAAGAAAACGTAATGGACTGAAAAGAAAACATTAGACTTCTTATGTTACTGGCAAGTAGGATGCTTAACAGCTGATGATAGAAAGCATATTTGCAAGTGGGGGAAAAAATGAACAAGATTAGGTCACAAATAAGCAGAAAATTCCCATAGTTTATTCACCTTCTACATTAGAAACAGTTCATTGTTCAAGGATTGTAGGCTTCTTTTACTGTAATCATCTAACCAGAGACAGTATCTCTCTATTAAGGATTTCTACCTCATTAGCACAGTTAGATGACGCCCTTCAGCCTCTTTACTACAGCATCATCCAGGCAGGCT